>NW_022589712.1:46674728-47049550 GCF_004348235.1 Phoca vitulina | reverse complement strand
GGGGGGGGGGGGGGAAGGGGGGGGGGGGGGGAGAGTGGCCAAATGGAGGAGCGTAGGGAATTAACCCGTGCTGGCTAAGTGTGTTAGTTTCCAGAGATCACTCTTCTCCCTGCACTAATTCTAAAGTAGCTGTCCCTCAGTACACCTGTCTCCTCATCAGTTCCTTCAAACAAGGAGCATCACTTTAGTAGCTGCTGAAAAGTGGCTAAAACGTCAAAACTAGGTATGTGGTCTTGGGCAAGTTACTTACCGGGCCTATGCCTTAGTTTCTTCACCCTTGATAGTGGCATAATAACAGGACTTACTTCCTAAGACTGTTGTAAAGATTAAATGAGTTACTATCCATACAGCACCTAGAACAATACCCAGCATGTAATAAGCAGTCCATAAATGTCTGATGGCATAACAGTGGTTATTGTTGTTATAACACATATGTTGCATTCAGTGGGAGATTACTGTGTATAGTCATCACCTCGCTCCTCTTCTAGATTTGTGTTTCTCTTAGGAACTGTTTCCATGTCCAAGGCAGAAGAGAAGGTGATTTGGTGTATAGTGTCATTGCTGTTCCAATGCCAGAGTTTAGCAGGCAATGCAGACGTACTTGAGGTGTTCCCAGGGACAGTGTGTTCGCTCCCCTGCACTCCGTGGCCTGAGCTGACTGGCACAGAACTGCTCCTGACAAGATAGATGACTCGAGTGTCAGGAAGACTGCTGTCCTGTGTTTTGAAGCTGCAAGATGTTCATTCTGTTTTGGATAATACAAAGACAAGCATGCAGTGCTCCCAAACACTGGCAGGGTACAACTGCAGACCTCTCACCGCTTTTGGATGACCTTAGACCAATACATTTAATGAGATGATGACATTATTTTTTAATGTTTTTTTTTTTTTTTTTTTTTTTTTTTTTTTGAGAGTCAGAGAGAGAGAGAGAGAGTCAGAGGCAGAGGAAGAGGGAGAAGCAGGCTTCCCGCCTAGCAGGGAGCCCGATGCGGGACTCGATCCCAGGACCCCGGGATCATGACCTGAGCAGAAGGTAGACGCTTAACCATCTGAGCCACCCAGGCGCCCCTGGATGATGACATTATTAATGTGATTTTCTACTACTCATTGGTCAAAGACTGAAATTTCACAAATAAAATCGAAGTCAGACAAAGACCTTCTTTCTTACATCACAAAGAAAGAAATCTGTTTTAGCCTTGGGATTGTCTTTGATAAAATGAGAATGGTACATGGACTGAACATTAAACTCTCTGAGAGTTCCTACGGTCTGACCAAACATGACCATTTCATGACGAGAGAACTCCCTGACCAGAAGATCCCCTTTGTTTCAACACATCTACAGTACGCAAGTGGAGAAATGGAACCTGAATGTGGCAGGCCCAGAAAATCCATGGACCATTTTAAACATGTTTTAACCCCTGCTCGATGGAAAAGGCAAAGCCTTTGGCATAGGGTAGATCTGGGCACCAATCTTAGCCTGGCTTCTTACTAGCTGTGGGATCTGACCCACGCTTTGGTTTCCTCACCTAGAAAATGCTAAGTTGACACTTCAAAGTGGTGTCAAAAGAATCCAAACAATTCAAAAGAATCAAATGAGCAACCTTTGAATAGCTCCTATCACCGTGCCTGACATAAAATAGTTGTCCAGCAGGATCTGAGTCTCTCTGGCTCACACTCTGTTGTTAATCAGGACCTGAACTGAAGAGTGCGAGCCTTTAGCAGGTGAAGTCTCACCTGTGCCCATACAATCTGCTCCTTTCAAACATGCTCAACTGACGATTATGGACATTACTCTCCCTGCTTACCTCTTCCCCACCCCAGCTCCTCTTTCTGTTCATCTTTGTCCCTGACTTACCCTTCACTTTTTGGCATCCCTCATTGTTTACCCTGAGAATCTTGGCTTTGAATCCGATCTCATGCCTTCCATACAAACTATGTTCTGGTTCTGGTATTCTGTCCATATTCCTTTAAGTTCTAGACCCAGAGTTTGGCTTTGTACTTCTAGGTTGTTCCTGAGAGCACCTTCCAGTCTTGGCTCACACACAGTCCAAAGACTGTCTCACTAAAACCAAACAATACAAAACAAAACAAAACAAAATAATACAACACAAAACAACACTTCATATCGACCTTTCACCATCTTTCCAGGAATAGAGTTTCTTTATAATGGAAGATTCTTTCTCAAAATGGCTTAGTGTGCTTCTAGTTTCATCTCCAGTGTTATGTGTGGTGGTCCCCACTGTAGGCCTGGCCTATGTGGACCCTGGTTTCAGGCAAGGCTGAAATGAAATAACAATACTAGGTTTGGAAAGGCAGATTGCCAAGTCAGAGACTAGGAAAGATGAGAATGCTCACAGGGAGACCCAGAGCCTGCCTGATTAGGAGGGAGACTGGAGAGAGCGGCCAGCATGGTTTATAGGGATAGGAAATGACCGCTGTCCAAACAGTAGAGGTCAAATGGGAGGGGCCAAGAATGTGCAACAGGCAGGGTCAAGGACACCGAAACAAACTATGACAGCAGATGCAGAAGTGAGAGGTCAGTCTCATGCTGCCTGGGAAGTTGCACGTGTGAGGGAGTGCTCATCTGGGTGTGCCATGGGAGGGCCCTGGCTTTCTTCAGCAGGCACAGGATTTGTGCCTCTAAGTCACAGCCCTCTGCTCTGGGCTGACCAATTCTGACAATAGCATTGTACTCACCATAGCTGAATTTAAAGAATTTGTAGACAGTGACCTTAACTGAGTTATCATTATGCCTCATCACCTTTAAACCTAAGGACAACCGAAGGGAAGGTACATCTTAAGGTTGCACTGAAGTGAATTATTAGACATTGGCTACCAAAGCCTCATCATTTTCAATAGAAGGAATGTCTGATTTGGAAATAAGATGGCCCACAGCATTTCCATTAGAAATGACAAAAATAATTTAATCCAGCTGCTTCTGCATGTAACTCTTTTTTTTATTTATTTTTTTAAAAGATTTTATTTATTTATTTGACAGAGAGAGACACAGTGAGAGAGGGAACACAAGCAGGGGGAGTGGGAGAGGGAGAAGCAGGCTTCCCACAGAGCAGGGAGCCCGATGCGGGGCTCAATCCCAGGACCCTGGGATCATGACCTGAGCCGAAGGCAGGTGCTTAACAACTGAGCCACCTAGGCACCCCTCTTTAAACCATAGTTCTACAAGAAGCATTCCTTTATAGTAGAGCCTTATCCTGATGACCAACTACTAAGATGGCTAAATAGGATATCTGAGATAGTAAACTGTGAGCGTTATGAAAGAGCAACTACTCTTTAAAACAAAACAGAACAAAAAAGTAACCATTTGTCCTTCTCTTACGTCAGAGACTGGCCTAACATGACTAAATTTTGAGAGAATCGTATTATTAGAGAAAGCAGAAATCTGGCCGATGAAAGACTGGGATCATTTGATCCCTAAACTGGACCCCAAAGAAGGTATTCTATCTCAGCTCAGATGTGGCTAAGGAGAATAATGGACAAGGAAGGACCACCCAGAGGGAAACATCAGAGGCCATGGAGGTTGATGATTAAGTGGGCCCTCCAGGGTCTACCCAAGGGGACACGTCTAGTAGGGTAGGGAATCTCTGAAGTTCCTGCCTTAGCATTTCAGCACTGGTGTGGACCAGGGATGCCTTATTTCTTTTCTGAGTGGGAGAAGTCATTGTAGTTGTCCCATTCCTACATCAACACCACATAAAGAGGGTCTGTGGGTAGAGCCAGACAACTTGACTGTTTGTTTAGAGGTCACCAAAAAATGGCAAATATCTCTGGTCCTAATGGAAAAAGTTGTGCACAACTTTGCTGGATGCAAAGATTGGGTGGGACTCTGAAAGCACGTCGAGATTTGGCTACCCAGGGACACTTGGGTGAGGACTCCACAGACTGTTTTCCAGCCTCCCTTGCCACTAGATGTGGCCATATGACTGGTATCTCACTAACAGAATGTGAATAGAAGCGATAGGTGCCACTTCCAAATCACTTACTTAAAAGAAAGTTGCTTACACTTCATTTCTGCTTCTCCATGGGCAGGAGTATTAGCAGCTTCAATTATGAAGATGAAGATGGTTGAAAACAACATGAAGGAACTTGGGTCTTGGAATGACCTATGGGAACAGAGTCACCCTACCAACCTGGACTGGTCACTCCAAATTGTTAGGATGGTGAGAAATAAACCTCGTAGTGTATCTAAGCTTCTGTTGCTTGGGTTCTCTTTGTCACAGCAAATATATCCTCCTTTGTCCCTGTGCATGACATCATAATTTCAGAATGATTTTATGTAAGAACAAATATAAGCATCACTTCTAAAGTAATTTGAATTTGGAATTTTAGTTCTAGGTACCACAAAGTCATTTTTTCCAGACATAAATTCTTAGGTCGACAGGAGTTTAGTATCTGGGGTATATCACCATCCTGAAATTATGTGTTAAAAAGTTCCATTTTTATCAACTATTCAAAGGTAGTCCCAAATGAGTTAAAGCCTTCTTCAAAATCCTGGTACTTCTGCACCCTCCAGTATCAAACAGAGACAGGCGTAAATACAGTTCTCCTTTGTCGGCCAGAGGAACACATCGGCTAAAAGAGAAAGGAGACTTCTCGTGCCAGGAGGATGTTCTACTGTGGGCCCAGGGTTATTTTGGAGACTAGAATATTTATTCTTCAGGGAGTAGGGAATGGCTAATTATGTTTTTCTGGGCTGCCATCAATTACTCTTGTTGAAAACTAGCCTTTTGCTCATTATTATTAGCTAAATAGAATTAATTTAACAATAATTCCAATACAATGAGCTGCTTTGGATGTCCACACACACCACAGGATTCACGCAGATCTAGATGTCACATAGCCCAGTCCACACAACCATTAACGTAAAAACATCATTCAGCTCCATTCGGCTCCAGGTACAGCGTGACTGTTGCTCTGTGTTTGCCTTCCTAAAGTTTTCTAAGACAGGCAATCTCATAAGCAAATGTATGGAGATCTAGGAGCCCTTCTGACTGAGTACCTCAAAATAAGTATTTACTTCATACATAAGAAATTACACGAGGACCCTTTACAGAGTAGAGAACCTGGGGAAAGCTGTAATTGGACCTATATGGAGGACTGGAGTAGAAAGTCCATTTCATGTTCATTCAGGAAAGGTTTTATAAAGAATATGGAGGGTTACAGCCATTTGGGTTCACTAGGAGAAGGTAAGGGGGCTTCCATTCTATAGTGTGCAGTGCAATAAAAAAAGACCCACAGAAGAAGGCAGCACCTGAGTGTGAGAGATGTATTCAGTAATTACATTAAAACCCTGGAAGAGGGGTGCCTGGGTGGCTCAGCCAGTTAGTTAAGCGTATGGTTCTTGGTTTTGGATCAGGTCATCATCCCAAGGTTGTGAGATGGAGCCCAGCTTAGGGCTCTCCACTTCCCCCCCTCTCCTTTTGTCTCTCCCCTTGCTCATGCTCTCTCTCTCTCAAATCAATAAATAAATCTTTAAAAGAAAAAAAAAAAACCCTGGAAGAAAGCATTGTTATTTGTGGCCATATTTATTTATTCATTATAAGTATGGAGAAAAAAACCCAGAAGGGACACTTGATGTGTCTTAGGTGAATTATATTGGAAAGCTTGTGTGTGATATATTTGCAAAGCTCAAAGTATTTTGCTTATTTTTGAAAGTGGAGATTCTAGTGTAACTGGAAAGATAAACATCCTTAATAGCTTTTCGTCTTGCATTTTTTTTACTGCTTTTTTAAAGCAGAAAACACATATTCTCTTGCCCCTATAAATTTTAAATGACCATTTTCAAGTCATTCAAATGAAGGCTGATTTAGATAGCATGAAACACCTAAAAATGTTTTTGGTGAGGTATAGGCCTTACAAATTGACCATGTCCAGTCAGGATTTTTTGGTATTGTTTATTTTGGGTACTATAATTTGACCCACAGAATAGCTATCTGAAACCATGTAATAAAAATATTTTCCAAAAAGGGGTTCCACTGTATTGGTTTTAAGATCAGATGTCAGTGTTCTTTGATCTTTGTTGCTCAGATGTTCTCATTATGTGGAAAAGAATTCAGCAGGTGTTTGGTTGTTTATCCAGTAAAGGGGAAGGTGAGCTGGGATTAAATTGTTATGACATAGCTTTGTTTTAGCCCTGCTGAGTCTCACTGAATTTGGAATAATCGTGTTGCTGCAATAGCAATTTTGCTAAGTACAATAGGACCCGGAAAAGCTTGGCTCACAAACTAATGGGCTGCAGCTACCATCTGTGGGATTGAAACGAAATGCCTCTAAAAGAAATACTCATGAATGTAACTGGCCATCTTGTTGATTAGCTTTCTGGTGGACAGGATTCCAGTCACCTAAATGAACCAGCACAACCTCTCTCTGGAAGCCAGTAAGTAGATGAATAACCATTTGCTCCTGAACAAGCATTTGCCCAATAAATTCCAATATACTTAAAGACCCTTTGCAAGAAGACACTTATAATCAAATTATGTAAAATGTAGAAAATTATATCAACACTTTGCAAACTGTAAATTAAAATAGAAAAACATAAGTTCTTGTGCCAGTATTTATAAGGTCATTCTTTTCCAATTCAACACATTCCGCTCCACTTTTAGATCCTATTTTCTGTGGCTGGGTAAACTGTAAGCTGGCAAGTTCAAATTTATGTTCCTTAATTTACCCAAAAGAAAACTTTGGTCTCAATTGTCAATGTTAGCACAAAAGGTTGTATTTTTAAAGAAAAATAATCAGTTTTTGCACGCACCCAATTGCGTGTCTCTCAGCATACACATCTACCCGGCAAACATCACTCTAAGACTCCAGGAACTGTGATTAAAACACCTACAGTCTTAATGTTTACTTTCAACTCCAGAATTTTAAGTTTTTAAGGGAATCATTTTTCATTGAAATCCAGTTAGAGTTGAAATTTTAGAAAATGAAAAATAATTCTGTCACCTCATGAGCTAAGGAAGAACTGATTTTTAGAAAGAAGGAAGGGCTTGAAACTCACAGGCATGCAACTTACAGATTTACTTTCCTTATCTTCTCAGAATTTCATCTTGCAGCTCAAGGAGATCCGGAGGCTGAAATGGATTTTTCGGAGACTCTGTCAGGTGGGAGGGGCTAGCACTAGCTCTCTTCTCTGCCTCTACCCACTTCTTCACGTGGCCCAACTCGCAAATGCGGGTGAGTCCCCATCTCAGCCAGGAGGGATGTAGGAGCTCAGTATCATGTGCCCCTTTGTTGCTAAGCACTTTGGCCTGGGCTTTTGATTGTGATTTCAAAGCTTCTGCCTTGTCTTGATTTATTGGATCACAGTTTTACTGATTCTGCCTGGGAAACTGCCTTATAATCTCGACACTCCTTAGTTGCCCCATGTTAGTTCTAGTCTCCCCTAACCCCTCTTGTTCCACTTTACAAGGAGTAGATGTCTTGTCTCTGACCCCCAGCCAATGGTTGAGGTCCTGTGAATTTGCTTGAATATTTCCAGTTGCTCTATTTAACCTGTCCATCAAAACATACCTTACTGCCCAATGTTTATGTTAGTGGTAACATGGGGACTGCTGTCACTTAGATATCAGGCTTTGGCTCCTACTCTAGACTTTCTCAGAGTACTTACAGCTGATATGTACCTTCTTGAGTATGGTCTCTGGTGGTGGGGGAATTCCAGGCCCTGGCCTCTGAGTCTGCCCAGTTAGCTCTACTGAATAATGTTCAACAATCTTCCATTAAGTGACGAGAGGTTGGAATACTTATATATTCTATTGGAATTCTGTTGCACTTCCTAATTTTCCAAATGATGTCTGTCTCTATATTTTCATTGATATAATCACCCTTCCCACCCCACAGTTGAAAACTCTGTCCTCTCTTGATGGCAGGAATTATCTGATGTTCATCTTCATATTCATGTTCTCAACTGGGCAGACTCCATCACATCACATTGATGGAGACATCAAGCTTTTGTCCTGGACTGTTTATTCTGTCTTATCTCACTCACTAGTTAACTCTTCTGTGCTCAGCCAGATACAGTAGAAGCAGCAATACACTAAAACTACAAGACTAGTACACAACTTAAGTAATTTTCACCTCTGTTTCTTCTATTTCAAGTTTCTGCCCACTTTTCTTCTCTCTTTTTCTTCTATCAGATCAAGGACTCAACTAGAATCAGCCATCATCACTTTGTTAATAGCTGCTATGGCAGACTCCCAACAATCCTGCAGACGGGGTAAGATCAGACCCATTTTGCAAATGAGGAAGCTAAGACCTGGGAAGGTCAAGATTATTTTGCCTTCAGCTCTTTGCTGTTCAGATCCCTTCAAGTGGGCAACAGTGAGCAGTAAGGAATTACCCAGGGGACCAAAGGGAAGGGAGTGCACACAAGGTCAGGATGGTTGTCAGGGCATTTTAATTTCTGGCTCAGGCAACTGGGCCGAAGCAAAGGCAAACCCAGCTGCTGGAGGCCTGGGTCTTGGACCTTAGTCTATTAATGAAGCAGGGTGAGGTGAAGGGCAGGGATGGAAAGATCCGCATATTAAGGGCTATATCTGGAATGGTTCATCTCTTGGCTGGCTCTGACCTTTTGCAGTGAACAGAGAACTCTATGACCAGTTATTGCTTCCTGCACTGAGGGAGGAGAAGGGAGGGAGAGCTTGCTTAATTTCTGATCTGTTCTTTTTGGATTCAGGACAGATAATCCAATTGGAACTATTTATAACTATTTATAACTAAAAAGAAACACAAAAGAGGGACAAACTGGTAAAATTTGGATTGGATGCATTAAAGCAATATTACTTGCAAATGTGACTTGCTTACTGTATTTGAATCTGACTGAAGTGGCTTACAGGACCCTACAAAATAGACCACCCTGTCCCATTACCCTGCCTATCTGACTTAGGAGCTTGCCATTCTCCCTTCCCCTGTCCTACTCTCTTCTGGCTACACTGGTCTCCTTCCTTGGGGGAAAACAGGGAGAGGGACACATAAACACTTAGTGAGTTCTTATCTCAGGCATTTGTTGGTCAGGCTTCCTCTTCCTAAGACGCACTTCACCCACAGGTGGCCAGGGTTTGCTCCCTGTGGCCTCTGTCAAACAAAATCTCACCTGAAAAGTCTCCCCTGACTGCATGCATAAGAACCCACCCTTTTCCTCCCACCCTTGGCACCCCCTACCCACTTAACTTTGCTTTCTCACACCCTGCTACCCTTTTACATATGTAATAACTGTCTGCCTCCCTAACCCCACCAGCCCCACCTAGAATGACAGCTCCAGGAGGGCAGGCCATCTGTTTTGTTCACTGCTGTTGACCCAGCACACAGGGGAGCCCCTAGAGAGTAGTAGGCGCTCAAGAAGTATTTGTTGAATGAATTTATGCTAATTATTTCATGGAATAATACCTCTCGTGCTTAACCCTAATATATTTGACTTGATTTATTATGCTTTATTTTATTATGATACTAAATTTTAATAATGCTTTATCATGTGACTTAATAAAGTATCTCCTTTGTCATCCTCTTTTCAATGATAAGTGGCCCACAATGATAGAAATAGGATATAAATACATATAAAGAATAAAGAAAAAAAGGATAGGATAGCAAAGTGAAGCTGTGGTGGAATTAGAAGACAAAATCATGCATCTTCCGTTACTCAACCCAGTGGACTCTATTCAGCAACTTGGAAAACAAAAAACAAACCAAGAGAAAAAAAAAAAGAAAACAACCAACCAAACCAAACCAAACGACACCAAACAAAAATACTACTCTTTAGTTCCATTAGGCCACTGTGGAAGAATCTGGGTTTGAATCCAGCTCTTATTATTTGTTGTATACTCGGGCAAATTACTTAATTTCTCAGGCTCTGACTTCCCTCACGGTAAAATGGACATCATTCTAGTGTTCCCTCACAGGGTTGGGTCTCTGGCGAATAAATGAGGCCAGAGTATACTGGGGCCCTCCGTCCAGTGCCTGCCTGCTCCACGTGCTCAGACCGGGGAGGTGGGAGACGGGTGAAGGGCGCCCTTCCCGGCCCTGCCACGCCCCAGGCCAATGGCTCCACACAACGGCCGGCTCCTGAGGTCTGCCCTCTAAGTGACAGAGCCACTGGGAGAAGGTGCCATGTCCGTGAAAGGGCCGATTATATCACACACCAAAGTGACCTTAGGTATTTTTAAAAGGAAAATTCCCCAAACATTAATCTTTCCAAAGCTCTTTATTTTCTCCCCCAATTTTATTTATTTATTTTTTGATTCCCAATTTTATTTATTTATTTTTTGTTAACATATAATGTATTATTTGTTTCAGGGGTACAGGTCTGTGACTCATCAGTCTTACACAAGTCACAGCGCTCACCATAGCACATATCCCAAAGCTCCTTTTTTAATTTTTTTTTTTAAAGATTTTATTTATTTATTAGAGAGAGAGCACAAGCAGGGAGAGTGGCAGGCAGAGGGGGAAACAGGATCCCTGCTGAGCAGAGAGCCCGATGCGGGACTCGATCCCAGGCCCCTGGGATCATGACCTGAGCCGAAGGCAGACGCTTAACCATCTGAGCCACCCAGGCGACCCCCAAAGCTCTTTAAACACGAATCTCACGTACTAAACTGGGCTTGGTGTGAAATGTGAGGATAACACACCCTCTATCCACCTAGAGTTCCTAGAACCCCCTGAACTAATGTGCTATGCTTTACCCTGGTGCCCCAACAAGAGCTGCCCATGTAAATGAATGAGCTGGTCTGGGTGGACAATACTGTAAATAACAGCCACCAGGAAAAAAAAAAAATCCTGAGGAAAATTAATTTTCAACAGTGGAACAGAGCAGGGAAAACAGAACTGTGCTTTTCCTGCTTGTGATTTATAACATGTCCCCTCTTAACTCACAATAATGAATCACTGCCTTTTCCTCCAGGAGTTCATCCTCTCTCTGAGTTGGACTCTGCATATATGTACATGCAAGGGAGCTGGTTTTCCATTTGGAATTCCTCTATGCTGTGCTTTCATATCCTATTCTTTCCAACATTAACAAAAAGTGTTCAAAAGGAACTTATCCAAAGAGAATTTCTTCCTCACCCTGTTCATTCCTGTTTCTTTAGAATTTGCAGCTGAGTTTCATTAAGAGGCAAATTTCTAACAATTCTATTAGGGCATAAAATTTAGATTCTTCTACAGAACATTTCTAGAATTCAAAGGTAAATGTCAAACCACTGACACCCATTAAGAAAAAAAGCATGATCGAAAGTGGCATGTATTTTGGAGTTGTTGTATTTTGTAGTTCTGGTATTTAAGTCTTAAAATCTATATTTAACAGGTCTTAGTTCAACTGTCTTACTAATATAGCCATGTAACGTGCTATTTAGTAATATATTCATCTGAAAGTCCATCAACTCTTAGTTACGTTTCCATTTATTATTTGCACCCTAACTGGCTCAAAGCCAGCCTCTTCCTAGCAAAGTTTCCACAGATCTACTTGTTACTAAATCTGGTGGTTACACTTCTCAATACCCAGCTTATTTCACACCCTTGGCAGTATCTGACACTACTGACCATTCACTCCCTTCTTCTGGAAACATTTTATCCTATTGGTCATCATGATACCCACACTCTTCACATCTTCCTACCACCTCTGTGGCTCTTACTTCTCAGTGCCCCTTGAGGTTCCTCTTCTTCCATCTCTATCTTATGTAATGGCTTTTCCTCAGGTCTCTCTGTTCTAGGCCATTCTCTTCTCTCTATAAACCCTGCTGAAGCATCCTGCCTTATGTTCCTGGCTGTTGGAATTACCCATGTTAGTTACACCTTCCTTTAAGACTTCTCTCCTGAACTCAAAGATATTTATTCAGTACTTACTGGTCTCTGGCACTTAGATAACACAGGCACTTCAATCTTCACAGGCCCCAGTGGAACACATCCATCTTCCACCACTACCTCCTTCCCTAATACCATGACTATCCATCCCATTGTCCAAGCCAGAAATATGGGGATGATCCTAGATTTCCAAGTGTGATACTTTGTATCCATTCTCTTCTCCCTGTTCCTACTGTGGAGACCTCACACCACAGCTACCCTCTAGCCTGTTCCCTCTCTTGACCTCCTAACTGGTCTTCCTCTGCCTCCTGTCCTGTTCTCATCCAATCCATTCTTCACTGTGCGCCAACAATGGTGTTTCTAATATACAAATCTGATCTTGATAGTCAAAATCAAAGTCTGGTCTGACACTCAAATTTAAAACCATTCAATAGCTTCTCCTTACCCTCAGCATAATGTCCAAGGTCCAAAGACCAGTTCGTACGGCCTTGATGGACTGGTTCCTCCTTGCCTTTTTTAAACTAACCTCTTTCTTCCTGACACATTTCCTTTTCTTTTCCTCCTACTTAGCCTTCTCAGCTTCAGTCTTTCTGAAAATCTTCTAGTCCTCTAATGCTGTTTCCACTGCCTGGTATGTTCTTGTCCCAATAATTCTTTTTTTTTTTTTTTTTTTAAAGATTTTATTTATTTATTTGACAGGGAGAGACACAGCGAGAGAGGGAACACAAGCAGGGGGAGCGGGAGAGAGAGAAGCAGGCTTCCTGCGGAGCAGGGAGCCCGATGCGGGGCTCGATCCCAGGACGCTGGGACCATGACCCGAGCCGAAGGCAGACGCTTAACGACTGAGCCACCCAGGTGCCCCTGTCCCAATAATTCTTATTCCTCCCTTAGCTGGTCAGCTGCTGTGCATCTCTCAGCTGTCAGTGGAGGGTCACTTCCTCCAGAAAGCCTTCCTGGAGTGAAGTGCCCTGCTGTGCAATTGGTACCGTCTGAACTTCCCATTTATGTCCTGTCTGACTGCACTTGAACTGTCCAACTGCACTTTACCTTGCAAGTCATGTCAGCTTTGTGTGCCCAGGGGTGGGGTCTGACCTGTTTGTGGTGGAGCAACTGGGTCTTGTGTAGGTACTCAAAAATACTTGTGGAAACATTAATAGAAGAAAGGATAAAATCCAGTTGTCAAGTTCTAATTGACTTATGCTAGTAGCATGTCTGTCTACTTTTCTGAAAGTATAAGCAACAGAATCTTTACTATCTTTAGACAGAAGTTGAAAGAATACCCATCTTAAAATTAAAAAACAAACAAATGGAACATAATAAAAAAGAAAAAGAAAAAAGAAAAACAAACAAATAAACAACAACAACACCCAACAGTTACTGAGTACCGTGTGCGGGCACTGTGCAAAGAGCTTCACCTGCGTGGTCATTTTGTTCTCAGAGAGACCTATGGGGCAGGAGCCACTATTTTCTCCACATTACAGATGAAGAAAATAAGGCTAAGAGAGATAAACAATTTGGCCGAAGTCAGTTGGCAGAGCCAAGATTATATGAAACCCCCAAATCCTCCCCCACAACAAAAAAAAAACTCCATCCAACAAAATGGATGTGTCCAACAAAATGTATGGAATACTTGCTTTGTGTAAAATACCACAAGAGATATAGCCTCACAATCCCTGTGCTACTTTACTCCAGTGAAAATAACCAGGAATGTTGAAGAAGAGTGGTACTGTTTTGCATTTGGCCAGTTACTACCATCAGCCTGGCAAGAAATATGCTATATACATGGAAGAATATGACTGAGTAAACCAGAAAACTTTCCAGCTTTTCTGCACCAGATACTGTAATTTCATTATTTAGCATAAAATGTGAATGCTTGGTTCATTAACAGTCAAATCCAGATGCAAATGCAAACTGAGAAATATAATGGAAAACCAAATAGCAGATTCTCATTATCTGCCTTTTGTGAAAATCTATGCCAATGTTCTCCTTTGTAACAAGTACTGAATTACAGTACTTCAGGCCTGATAGAAACCTAGAAATTATTTACTCCAAATCTTCCCAAGTATTTTTAAGCTTAAGGTCCAAAGGAAAATAACTAGGAAGTGTAAAAACATTGCCAGGACTCAGGAAAACTGGTTGGTAGTATCTATGAAAGCTGAACCTATACCTATCTTGAGGCCCAGTCCAATACTCCAAGAAATATACCCAATCGAAATGCTATTATTTTTCACCAAATGATATAGATGGAAATGCTAACACAGCAGTTTTTTTTTTTTTTTTTTTTTTTTTTGCAATAACCCCATGCTGGAATCAATCTAGTGAACATCAATAGTAGACTGGGCAAATAAAAATATGGAATATACCATGTAGCGATGAAAACGAAGTACACCTACATACAACGATGTGGATGAATCTCAAAAACATGATGCTGAACAAAAGAAGTCATAATTTTATCATGATTTTATTTATACAAATTTCAAAAACCTGTCTAACCTAATGTATGATGTCAATAGTAGGAAGAACAGTTAGGGGGTGGGGGTGCTGGAAAGTGATCAACTGGAAGGGGAAATGTTGAAATGCTGCTGATTTCTGTCTCTTGCTTTGAGTGCTGATTACACAGGTATGTTCATTTTGTGACAATCCACGGAGCTGTACACTTATTATATGTGCATCTTTTTTCTGCATGTATGTTATACTTCAGCAAAAATCACACCCCTTTCCCCCCAAATGGAGAAACTTAGAACACTTCCCGTCATCCATCTCCTACATTATCAAGAAATTCTCAGGCACAATGGGGAAAACTTATGAATGTTATGAATCTTAATTCTGCTAAAACTAACATTTGCTTCAGTCATGTCAACAAAAATAAATACTTCAATATTGAAAACGTTTGCTAAAGAAACAAATGTGTTTGATGAGAAAACAAAAAAAAAACAGTATTTCCTTTGGCAAGCATTTGTTGGATTGGAGGTAGCAAACATAAAACTTGCAAGTTGTTACAGAATTTGCTTACACGCTCAGTTTACTCAAGATTCAGAATTTTTGTGGAGTTGTATTTAAAAAAAAAACAAAAAACTATAGGGATAAAAATAATTGTAATAGAAATAAAAAAGACTGAATTTCTAAACTGTTGTCCTGGCTATGTCCCAACTATGCACAGTTGTGTAATGCCTGGCATATGATAAGCATTAAAATATATTTGCTCTATGAATAAAAATATAGTACATTGGGCACTCTTTAGAATATTTCTCATCAATCTTTGTCACAGACAGGTACAATGAGTATTTTTTAAGTACCTGGTAAATAGGAAATCACCTATACTTCTTTACTATTTTAGTTAATAAAATAGAGAATAATGACTGAAAAAAATAAATCTCCATCATAGTGTTAATTAATATTTACAAAACACCTGTAAATGATAGACCATCACTAAATGATTTATGAAGCAATAAATCATTTAAGATAAAGAAGTTTTATTAAAGAAAAACTTGGAAGTCATTAAGACCTTAGAAAAATGAACAAAAAAATCTCTTCCCGCCAACTGTATTTAAGGAAAAAATTGAGAGTAGTATCACTCTCCCTGGAAGTCATCATATATTAAACTGGTGTCAAGAAAACCTTAGAACATATTAGCTTTCAGGAAAAAACACTTGCAATTTATATTTTCTAATTTTAAGTAGTATATTCTTACTATGACTCTAAAATCTGTCCAAACCCCCCATTAACATTTTAAAAGAAAGTTCTCCAGTTCTTACCAAGCAGAAATAAATAACACCTGACAACAGCATTAGGGAGCATAAACATAAAATTACCTGTTATTAAAAACTGAGCACATTTTTCTCAAAGAAATATATTACTCAGCTGTAAAGTAGTATGTTTGCCATTCACACTAATGTTTCAACATTATGGTTCAATCTTCTAAAAAGCTGACATGGAAAATAATGGTGTAATAAACTAATTCATCATAATGTGCAAAGGAAACCGTTGGAATAAATTGTAATAACCTTTCAAAAACTAGCAGCTTTTAAAAGTATTAATTTCTACTCCAGATAATTGGAAAGGACACCTGGGTGGGTAGGCAATATTTTTTATGGGATTGCTCTGTCAGGAGCTCAGATTGTCTCTGGACTCAGCAATGATCATTTAGCACTAAATGACAGTGAATCTTGCAAATAGGTATTCCTAGATGGTGTTCCCCATAAATTACCAAAGTCAACTCCCCTCAAGGTCAGCCATATGAGAGGGCAGGTATCAAATGGCCTTTGTGGAGACCCAGAGTAGTCCTCGGGTTTCTCATAAATGGACAATAGTTGTGTTGGCTGCCATAAAATCAACTTAATGGACTGACAACATAAATTACCATCAAACTTTGACAACATTCATCCCTAGAAAACAGCTGAAGAATGCTTTTATATCAAAGCTGAAGAAAATGGATAACAAAATGCTTTGCTCTATACCAGATCATAAATATTTTTAACAATTCTAAGTGGGGAATGAATTAATATTAGAAGCTACAATACGTTTTACTTGAGGCATTAAAAACAGCATCTAAGTAATGTTAAAATGACACTTGCTTTTTGAAGTAACTACTCTATATCATTGTAATGCAATGGAGTGTGTGTGTGTGTGTGTGTGTGTGCACGCGCGCATGTGTGTGTGTGTTCTAGGTAAGAAAGCTACATTTGCCTGGCACCGGGTATTTCACTAAACCTAGATAACTAAAAAGATTGTTGATGTCTTTCTAGTTTTATTTTCTCTCTCTAGTCCACTGGACCCACAGGTAAGATAGATTCTTGAGCTCTCACACCACTCTGGATAAATCATTAATTCACTTTCTTTATGGCTCAGTTTTTCCATTTGTAAAGTAAAACAATTATTATACATGGACATTTCGAAGACAATGTAATTAATCCTAGCAGGAAAGCACCAAATAAACTCTAAACTACTAGAGAATCATATTAATATATTTGTGAAAATAATGTACTCTGGACAATCAATTAGTGACTTTTGAAAGTCAATTGGTAAAAAAAATACAACAGCTGAACTAAGATACTGGAATTTTGGGGGTCGAGTTTTCATTACTCATCTAATTATGCTTCCATCCTATAACTGCAGTCATTATTGCTGGTAGTCACGGAAGTAGTAGTACAACATAAAGCTACAATTATTCTCCCAGGCATTTTTATAATTGTATTCATTTTCTCTTGAAAATCAGGACTTCACTGCAGATTTTGCTAAAAGAAATGCTACAGTGAATAAAAGCAAGATGGTCCTGGCATCCAATGGCATCTCAGACCATGAATATTATGTACAATGTCAAAGAACTCTATATACTTTGTATACTATAAAAGTTCCCAAACAGAATGCAAAGTTAGTATATTTTGTGTCTTTCTCTCCCACATCCCATCATCACCTTCTCTCCTGTCTTTCTTTGCACTATTTCTTGCATTTATTCTTTCCCTCTATCCCGCTGTCACTTCTTTCTAGAACCTCATCACCTTAGAACTGAATTATTGTGGTAGTTTCCCTGTTCCTGTTCTCTTTCTACCAATCCATCCTGCCTACTCCTGCCAAATTAATCTTTTTTAAAGTGCTCTTTTAATTATGTCATTCTTCTGCTCAAAAATTTTCAATGAGTCCCCATCACCTGGAGGCCAAAGGCCAGAGTCTTTAGCTAGAATCAAAGCCTTTGACTGTCTGGCCTCACCTCCTTTTCTAATCTCATCTTTTCCAGTTCCCCTGCACAAACCTGTGGGATAATAAATGCACCTGCTGCTGGGCCACTTCCACCATAGCGCCTGCCTGGCAGGTACCATCCATCCTCTCTGCCTAGCCAGTTGCCTTCCTTCTGTGAAGCCTTTTTCACTACTTCAACCCATAGTCAGCACCTCCAGCCATGAAACTGGAACACTCATTGTTTTTATTTTTTTGTATTAAAATGATTTATTTCACTGTTGCAATATGGCTTAACTTGTTTTCATTGCTTAATGGTTTCCATGTCTTTTCTCCCTAATTAATTTGTAAAACTCTTTAAGGGTAGGGGTGTTTGTGTTCTTATTATCTGCCAATCTCTCTAGTACGAAGGTATGAAAATAGTTAGCAATCAGTAGACACTTGTTTAATGAATGAATGCAAAATGCCTCTCTATGCTTCTTGCAAGATTAGCATGAAAGCTACTCAGTTGTGCTGGTAACTTGTGGTATTCCAGACCAGCAACTTCTGTATGTGAGGCAGTTTTCCCGAACCTAATAAATCTGTTTCCATCTTTAAGTTCTTAGTGAAATTCTAGATTATGAAATATAACCTGAGCACATGAGATTTATAACGTTAGAATATGACTTTAATGTAAACTTGGGCACCATTGGGATAAACACAAAGTAGTGCGTATTCATTGAATTAGTACTCATTTTCTGAAAGTTCCTTACCAACAGAAAACTCAGTAACTTCTAAACAAAATTAAAATCATTCTAAGAATAAATTCAGAGAAAAAACGATAAATATGCAGCAGTGCAGAGGCTTTATTTTATAAATCAGAAATATATTTTAGCTTATAATATTCTGCAGAAAGAATATGGATTTTGGAACTCATCAAGACCTGGGTTGGCAACTCCGTTCTGCTGCTTACCCGGCATGCCATCTTGGATCAGTCACTCAATGCCTTTGAATTCTAAAATTCTCACAAGGCAAATGAAAATATCAATATCCAATTCACTTGAAAAACCTGAGATGAATGAACCCCTTTTGAGCTGTTAATGAGGTCAATGACTTCAAGGGCACCCTGTGGCACCTACCCCCACACCTGGCACGTTAAATAAATGATAGCTACGATTATCATTTTTGTTTTGAAAGCTTTTCTTTTTGACTCCTTACTTCCTATTGTTTATGGAGGAAAATGGCTTCCCTAATAGTTAAAGAGTATGAGTATAGGAATCTAAAACATCTGGGTTTAACTTGGGGCACTACCATTTACTAGTTGACTAATCTATTTATTAAAGGATCTGAGCCCCAATTATATAAGTGGGTGTATGAAGAAAACAAAATCTTGCAGGGACATTTTGAAGACTCAAAGTGAAAATAGAGTGTGTAGCACAGAACAAGCACTCTATTCCAGTAGATATTATAATTCTTATGAGTCTTCTCTCAGGTACTATCCTGTTCTGTATTAAAGAACCCATGTTCATTAATATTTTTTAAGTAAAAGTAGGAAAATTTTCCTCCATTATATTTCACTACTTTGCAGACAAACATAATTTGATATTATAAATATCATTCTTATAAATAATATTTGTATAATGACTTATAGTGTACAAAATACCTTTATAACTTAAGACTATGCTCTAAAAATGTTCCCCAAATTAGTCACTCTTTGCTGTGATTACTCCAATCATTATTCTGGCAACCCATTCTACCAACAAGATGTTCAATAGTGAACAATAATGATAAACTTCAAATATTAAGGCAGCTACTTAAAAAAAAGTTAACTGTGTTATTGTCATAGGCCTATGTTTTTAGAAATATTTGGCAGTTAAAATTGGTTAGATGAAACTGAGCGACTGGTCACAGATTCTCCATCTCAGCAGTGGAGGCCTTCTCCAGGCAGGCTTTAACAAAAGACCCTTAACAGAAGTGGTTTCTTAATTTCTCTTTGACTTCTTGAATATTGTTTAAAATATCAGTTAGGTTGCCTATTGTCACTGAGGTTAAAATACAATTTAAAAAAATCTGGTAGGTGGTTTCTGGAACTTACCATGTCAACAAATGAAAAGAAGAAATATGGGTAACTTTCTTAGATCATGGATTAGATCAGATGCTGAGATTAATGACTTATTATCTAAACTCAGTAGGAATGCAATTAAACGCGAAAGAATGGAAAGCACCCTACAGTTCGTAAGACTAAGCTGTTTCTACTAGCACAGTAACTTAACTGAAGCACATGCTTAAAACTCATCAAATACATTACTTCCCTTAACATTTACAAGGTCAAAACCAGACATCAGCCACAACTTGAAGTACCATTAGTTGCTCTGAAAAACTTTTGGACAGATCGCTTCAAGAAGCAGCACGCTGGTTCCCACGAAGGCCCCTGGGGTGTTTCATGTACACACGCACCTTGAGAACCAAGTGGTTAAGGACAGCATTACTCTTAATCCTTCAGATGAGTAGCCTGCCAAACAACCATTCTTTACACAAGGTATACAGCTCCTTATGCAAGAGCCCTCATTTCCACTGTTTTATCCTCTATTCAGTCCTTGGTTTAGTGATTCTGGCCATTATATCTACACTTTAAAACATGATGTGACATATTATATGTGTAAGCGCCACTTAGTAACTGGTAAGTGCACAGCATTGGATTGGCATGAGTACTAGAGCAGTCTTTTCTAGATCTGCTTCCAAAATCCCTCCATAGGCATGGCATTTGCTTGTTTTTGGCCTCTGCTTTCTTTCATTGCCTCTACCTTCCTCCTATTACCTGATATGCATATCAAACGATTTGGGGGGCTTCTAAACTGTTTCGGTGTCTATTTTTACCAGACCCATTAACTAGAACTTATGTTTATAGTATCAACGATAATTTCAAAGCCATTTTACAAACGAAATATTTTGATCTTCATAAGGTGACACAAGATGAGGAAACAGGCATGAAGAGGTTATCTGATGTGGCTGAGTCACTTGACATGAGTGTCCGAAGAGAGTACCTCCCTCCTGACTCTGAATTTGGGCTCACTTCGTCCCCGTTACTACTTCATCATTTGTTGGTCTTTGGATTAGACTTGTGTTAGAAATTCCTTCTCACCAGTTGTGTGATTTTTAAATATATTGGTTAAACCTTGAATTTTAGCTTCCTTGTTGGTAAATGGGGGGATAACAATACCTACTTCACAGGGTTACCTTGATGATTAAATGAAATGGTATATGTAAAGTAAAAAACCTAGAATAAGGTAAGTGTTCAAAAATGTTAGTCCTTCCAATCCCCTCTTGGGGAGTCTTCACCTAAAGGTAGTTCCCTTAGGTCTATAGAGGATCTCTGAAGTTACTCTGTAATCCAGTGGTGGGCCAGGAAAGCTGAGTATATTAACGTTATCACTTGGGTGACAACAGTTCATTGAACCAAGGATTTATCAGTCATCTACTATACCCCAGCACAGTGATAAGGACTACAGATGCACAAAAGAAGTAGCAGCAGCCAAGGAATTTTGGCAGTGACAAGAACCAGACTTCATTTCCTAGAAAATAAAGATACTCCAAGAGGGGCTAGTCTGCCAAGTTCAACAGGGCTTTTTGAAAATTCTCCCAAATAATTTCAGATAGAATACAATGATTTAAAAGCTTATACATGTTAGAGTTGACTCTTGAATGGCACATTCGGCCAAACCCCAAAGTGTTATTTTTGTAGGCAGTGGTACTGTGTCCCGACCATATTATGACATGGGGTGAGGAAGGGAGCATGGAAGAGCCGATCTCAAAGGGACCTAGGAAAGAAAGGTTTAAAAACGTGCGAAGTGTTTCTGCTTTGTGTTTCCATGACTTTAGTCACCTAGATTATAAAACACTCTAGGGCAAAACTACCCATTTGGTATTTTCTCTATCCTTCTCCTTCAGTGCCTGGGAACAGAAATATTTGTTGAGCTGAATTTTAGCCTCCGAGTCAAACCAAACAGACAAACAAACAAACAAACAAAAAAAGGTAATTATGATTCCACCGCATTTGGATTAGCCCATAAGAAAAGTATTTACAGCTAACTAAAACATTGCACGTTGAAAAGATTTTCCAAGGTCAAATCTAGTGAAATCTCAGCATAATTTGGTTTAAGCTATACATTTCATCGTTAGCAACAGTAAATGGTGTGTGAGGCAATGTGCAGTGTGAAACAACCCAGGGTTTAAGGTCAGACAACTTACTCTCATTCTGCCTCTTCGTGTGATTTTGGGCAATGACCTGACCTCTCAGGGTCACAGATTTATTCTTTTTAGAATGGGAATAATGCGATCTATCTTATGACATTATGGAAAAACTTAACTGAGATGGACTATTACATGTATACACTAATTAATAGGTAACAATTTTTGAGCATTCAATAAGCATTAGACTATGCTAAGCACTTTTTATTTAACTAATTTAAACTTTACCATAACTCAAGGAGATGGATGTATTAATTATTCCCATTTTAGAGATAAGGAAATTGAGGCACAGAAAGTTTTTGTAAGAACCTTGCCACAGTCAGTTACTAGCTGGCTGAACAGGAACTCAAACTCAGCCTCTGGCAGGCTAGCTGCAGATCTGTGTTCTTAACCATCTTGCTTTGTCGCCTTGCTCTCTCAGAGCAGCTCGTTACATGCCCACTTCTCCTCACCCTGGATTCTGGTATAAAAAATGCAACAGATCCCACCTTTCCAGAAATAGCTAGTTACCCTGAGGACACAGGGCACATGCATAAGGACAGACAAAGTCATACGCAACACAAGTTGTCAAATGTCAGAGCGGGGTATAACCACAAGTTCTATGGCGGTCTGGAAGGAAGGACATAATTGGGATGGAAAATCGGCACGATTTTGTAATGTAGGTGGAACTTGACTTAGGTCTTGGAGGAAAAGCAGAATTAAAACCAGGAAGGAGGATTTGGGAAAGTTGTTTCAGATAGTCGGGACAGCAAGGACAAAGGCTCTCTGTGTTCGGGAAATAAGGCTTGGCATCAGCGGGGAAGGTTTCTATATGGGAACACTGAGACTGAGGAACAAGAGGCACTTTAAACTCATTTTTTTAGAATGTTTGAGAAGCCCAGAGAGGAGGGAGGACCCCTATGGGAGAGCCACTGGGGGTTTCTGAGAGACGGTGTATCTGTGCGCACCGGTGCCATGTCGTGCCGAGCAGTGCTTTCCAAAGGCTGATGAGATGGCAGATGTATAACCCATGGGGTGGGAGGACCGAAAGTTGGATAACCGAAAGCACGTCAGTGTTCAGTACACATACCTACATTCAGACACTTCTCAATGATCAGGCGATGATTATCTGGTTGGTGGATATTCCATGGCCTCTTCTCAACCTACCTCCCGTCCTTTCGGCTTGTTTCCCGCTTGTTAGCACCTGGGGGTGGAGACGGAGACAAAGCGATTTTCCAGTGAGTCTTTTATTTTGTTTTAATCATTATTTTTTTTGCTGCTCCTTAGCAGCTGTAGTTAAAAATGTGTTATGGGCAGAAGAAGTATGTCTTGGATGATCAGAACATTTTCTTCTTTCTTTCTCTTTTAAAATGGTACTTCCAGAGTGGCTTTATTAAACAATTTGCTGATGAAGAGCAGAGCTCACATTTGAGCCTAACCCTGAAATATGCAACTGTTAATTCCCTTTGATTAGAAATGGACTTGTAAATTGGGGGCTACCCACATGCACTTTCAGATAATGTTCCTGCAGCAGAAAATTGTTTCTGATCTGGCTGTTGAAGTTTTTAGGTGAGAGAGGTTAAATGTACTCTACTTAAAGATGCCCACATTGTGCATTTCAGACTACCTTTTATAGCCGTATGATGATTATCCACACAAATCATTTTTACCTTTGCTACTACTTGAATATATTAAGTACTTGCTGCTTCTTCCTAAGTTGAATATAGAACACTAGGAGACCTGAGTAATTCTTTAGCTGCGAGTACATGTTTGGCTCTAAAACTAAAGTGCTGTATTAGAGAGGTTAAAAAAGAAAGAAAGAAAAAGATGAGAAAATGAAACAGATTGCAATGAAACAGGTTTGCAATGCCAAACTCTTTTTTTTTAAAGTAGTATTTCATTGTTTTTTCCAGGCTATTATTAAGAGTGTATATGACATCTAAATAGATTGCAGGAGCCCAGTCCCAATACATCATTATCACTAATATATATTTAATAGTAGACATAAAGGTTGTTCTGGTCCAAAATGGCAATATGCATCTTTTACACATACACACTTTTTTTTTTTTAAGTTTTGCTCTTTCTTTTTTTTTTTTTTTTTTTAAAGATTTATGTATTTATTTTAGAGACAGAGCAAGAGAGGTGCCTGGGTGGCTTAGTCGGCTAAGTGTCTGCCTTTGGCTCAGGTCATGATCTCAGGGTCCTGGGATCGAGCCCCACATCGGGCTCCCTGCTCAGTGGGGAGCCCACTTCTCCCTCTCCCTCTATTGCTCCCCGTGCTTGTGCATGCTCTCTCTCTGTCAAATAAAGTCTTGAAAAAAAAGAGAGAGTGAGAGCAAGAGCATGTGGGGGGAGGGGCAGAGGGAGGAGAGGGAATCCCAAGAAGACTCCACACTGAGCGCAGAGCCTGACGTGGGGCTTGATCCCAGGACCCTGAAATCATGACCTGAGTCGAGATCAAGAGTCAGACGCTTAACCGACTATGCCACCCAGGCGCCACCCCCACCACACCTTTTTCAAGAAAAAGAAAAGACTTTAAAATTGTATATACTTGGCTAATAGCCAGCTACCAAATCTCTTGTATCTCTTCTCTGATTAACACACTTTCATACATTATTTCCAGTTCTTCCACTTGAATCCTTGTCCATTCTCCACCTCACTATCCCGATACTGCCCAAACAGTTCCAGAGAAACCAGAGAACTAGTAGAAAAAAAGTACATTTGGTTATTTCAGGACATGGCACACATCGGTAGTGTCTACTTATTAGCCAGAAAACTGGATCCATTGCTTGTGAGAACTCCTCGCATGCTCAGAGGCTGCTGACCTCAACATAAGACAAAGCAAAATGAAGCCTCAACCACTCTGCTTCTCAATTTGTTTGAGAAGCTAGAATTACTTCTAAAGTTCCCAAATAAACAGAAATCATTATAATTGTGAATAATTAAAATGCTAAACTCAAGAGGGCACTCAACATTCATTACTTTGCAGAACTCATCCCCTAAGGGTAGTACCTTCAATTAGTTCAGTTTTTACAACAGAAGAAAAATGAGACAATCAGTAATTGCAGGTATTTAGCGCAAGGAACAAAACAAGCTAACTTGCCTTTAAATTAGTCTTTCTCAGCCAGCAGAGGCACTGCTCTCTTTTGGATTTTTAATGTCTATACTAATTCCAGGATACAGAAAAGCAATAGATGGCAGGATAGCACAAAAATGTACCGGCCTCAAAGTGCTAAGGAGAAGCACTTCAGCTTTATTCACTATTTGGAATAGGTTAAAGTAGAAGGTATCATATAACAATAAATAGTTTTAAAAGAGAATCTTTTAAAAGATATTTTATAAAATTTATCGATATATTTACTCAACCTACAAATGTTTATTAAGCACTTAACCATGCATCATGGTTTATGCTAAGTGATAGTTACACTGCAGAATAAAAACTAGCCAGTGGTTATTTTTTTAAACATATATAAATTACCATACAGAAATCTGAACACAGCAATATATTTTTATATCCTTACAAATATAAAGTTTGGAGTATATAGCTACTATATAGAAAATGAAGCTATCCAAAGCGTTATTCCTCATTATTCTTGAAGTTGTAATAAATTATTTTAATTAAAAAAATTAAATCACAAATTATTCAGATTTTTCTTCCTCAGAGCCTCCTCTATAAAAAGTATAATTTTTTTCTTACAAAATATATCCATTTTTTTTGCAGTAATCAATGCTATTACAATGATTAGGGTTTTTCTTAGATGTTTATAGAACTAAAATATATGTCATGTTGGAAATGGTTTAGCAAAGAGTAGCTACAGTTTTGTATCTAAGAGACTGGAGCAAAGCAGATTTTTTTTTTGCCTGAGTCAATTTCAAATTGACAACAATGACCCAAGAAAGGGTTGTCTTTTACTAGCTGCCACTTTGGGGAGATACATTTTGTCTTTCATTTAAGTAGAGGAAAGAATTCATTAGAAATGTGGTGCAAATAGATTCAGAATGATAAATCTCAAGTTACCAATTCTACTTTTTAATGATTAGTTGCCTGAGTCTTGTATTTAATTAAAATGGTTATTTTAAATGCTTATATTTAATTTATACATAATTAGCTAAACCTCAATGATACTGCTTCATCCATTTTGAAATTAATTAATTTATAAAATAGCTCAAAAAGTGCTGTAAAATTTCAATATTAAGATAAATCAGGATTCCTCTGCATCTTGTGCTGGCTTCAGTTGTAACTCACAATGAGCCACTGGTAGTAGGCATGACTGCAGGGTATCTAGAATGGCTAAGATGTAGTAGAACCCAACACTGATATGTCATTGACGTTTCCTTTGTTACATATGATATGTACTTTAACCTCGTAGGTACTAACAGTCTATATGTTAGTTGGATATGATTGTTTTAACTTTAAAGGGATCTAAATTTTATAAACTAATTTTGGCTTTAATACATTTAGGAGAAACCACTGTTTTTAGCAAATGATTCGTAAGTGTGTAACAACTGGTGTTAAAAAAAACCTTCGAGTCAGTGTGATAATGGAACTAGAACGTGTTTTCAAGAAAATGTTCTGACTTTAACCTCTCTTTATTTTATTTATTTATTTTTAAAGATTTTATTTATTTATTTGACAGAGAGAGAGACAGCGAGAGAGGGAACACAAGCAGGGGGAGTGGGAGAGGGAGAAGCAGGCTCTCCGTGGAGCAGGGAGCCCGATGCAGGGCTCGATCCCAGGACTCTGGGATCATGACCTGAGCTGAAGGCAGACGCTTAACGACTGAGCCACCAGGTGCCCCTTTAACTTCTCTTTAAACACACAACATTGTTTATATACCTAGGAACCATGAGAGAGCAGGTTTGGGAACTTTAGAAATAATTCTAGCTTCTCAAACATATTTGCTTACAGAATATGAGGAAATTCTAACCACCCACACTAACCATTGTTTCCTGGTAAAGTGAAGAACTACGTCCATGAATATCCTACTCCTCTGTGTGCTGTGCTAAGCTGTGCAAATTTGCCTATTAATGATAGTGCTACCATTTATTAGTTACTAAATATGTGTTAGCACTGACCTAAAGGCCTCATGAGCTGGTATCATTAGGCCCATTTTATAGGTGAACAAAGTGAGGCCAAGGGAGTCTAAGGCACCTGCCAAGGGCCGCGTAATTAGTAGTGATGGAGGCGGGTGCAAAACCTCACTCTATAGCTCTGCACCTCACTGTCCCAGCTCGCCAACTAAGAGCTCTAAAGGAGGCATTTTCAGTTGTGAGATGCTTACAACCACCACCACTACCACAACAAAATACCTCTTCCTTGCAATAATAGTGTGAATTAATTAAAAGATGAAGGCAACACATTTGGCTCAGCTATTAGGAATTAAAATCTATTGCTCCCAGTATTAGTCATCTCTTATATCCATATACACAGAATTTTCTGGTATTTTATTAAAACCTGGTCTGGGCCTCCTACTCTCCAATGAACCCTTCTAGTGGGGGAATCTGTTCCTGCCATTCTCTGATATTAGCTCAAACCTTCTGCATCCCTTCCCACCCTTGAGGAATTTTAGTTCTGAGCAGGCTCAGCTTACACATGAAGTGAAGTTACATAGAATGTTTCTCTTCTTTTCACACTAGTACAATTATGTGGCATTCCAGGATGCCTTGAGCTGTACCGTATCTCAATTACCTCAACTGCCATCTGTTTCTACTTCTTTCAGCCCTTCTCCCTGGTACCCTAAACAATGAATGATATTCCCACTCCAGAGCCAGGCTTAGTGCATTCTCTGCCAAGCATGTGCGTAACATTTACAGATATCCCTCCTATTTCAATAAGACGATATGAGGTTTGATCAAAGCCAATTATCTACTGATTTTCAGTTTAACATTCCAACTATCCACCATTATCTTAATTCTGGAAATCCTCAGAAGACCCAAAGCATTGGATCCATTGCAAATGAATCATAATGGGGAAGTACTATTTGAAGAATGAGGAGGGGGAGACATACAGGCGCATCTGCTTTGTCAATCTTGCTAAGGCCTTCAAATGCCATCTGTTTTCCATTCTTTTCTGGCTACCGTCTTTCCCTAGGTTAAAAGATTTTAAAATGCGGAAAAAAACCTTGAAAACAAGTTTGAGATTTTAATTCTGTATTTCATCTGCTGAAGAGCGAACTACAGTTAGCCTCAGCAAGTGTTCCTAATAGATAAGGGAGTTGCTGCTTCACATATAATTACATTGAGTCTAACAGTAGACATAGCAAACCATATCATCTTCATACAATCAGAAGTGCTAGTAAGTCTGAAAGGCATCCATTTTGAGGAGGGTCTAAGCTACTTTTATTTTACTTCAAATAAGGGTTATCATGGAATAAAACTGATAATTCTTTGGGGGAACAATTTTTGGAATATAAAAAAAAGTATGAAAGGTAAATGAAACTGATGGTTGTGAATGGCAGTTAAGTTCAGGCATTTTGTGTTCTTTTGGGTTTGCTCTGGAATGTTAAACAGGTCGGGTTCTTTGTAAAAGAAAACATTTTATTCAGAACATTCTCCCATGAAAGCCCTCTTTGACATAGTGTCATTTTTTGATATATTAGTACATGTCTGTCCACATTTTATATTCAAAAAAGGCAAGCAATGTTTTAACAACTTTTGACAAGCGTAGGGAATTAAACTTGCACAGAATCGACTCAAAGTGTAATGCTATAGCCTGTTACATTTTCTATTTTGTACTTCTTCCTGGCAGACCACAACATTTTTAATTATATCAATTTTGGTTGAAAAAAAATGCAGAGAAATTAAAGGTGTGTAATTAGAATAGGAAACATTTAAGTCATCAATAAAATATGTTTTAAGCATAAAATTCAAAATGTGTTGAGAAAAAGAGCTACAGAAACAGTAGTCAGTGAGTTATAAATATGTAACAGGAGCTAAGTCAAAGAATTTTCTAGAAAACTAGCCAAGGAATCTCAAGAAATTCAGCTACCTCTTAATTACACTTACAGGTTTCCTACCCGTTCATAAATTTCAAAATGAAATCATCTTTTGTTTTTTGGCAATGTAGGCTCTGCCTACTGAAAACTTCTCTTGGATACCCAAGGGCACCTCAAGGCGACAAACTGCCCTTCATCCTGTGTCCCTCTGACTATGACCCTGCACGACTGCTCTCTGGCCTCTTCTGTCTTTCCTCCACCCTTGCTCATTCATTCATCTAGAGCTTCTGCTAATTCCCTGAATATGTCGTGTTCTTGCTCCTCTGCCTACATCACTAACCCAACTGGCTCGACTAATTTCCCCTCTTGCTTTTTGATCTCAGCTTAGAGGTTACTTTCCTCAGGAGGATTTCTCCAATAATTCTCTGTCTTTTCTCTAGATCCGGTAGAACCCTGTTCTCTCCAATCTAAGTCCCTGTCATACAGTGATGTCACCGCCTCCTTATTTCCCTGGATGGTCAACAGACTGGAAGCTCCAGGAAGGCTAAGGCCATGTCTATCTTGTTTACCGTTGAATCTCTACTGCTTAGACAAGTGCTTGGGATATTCTAGATGCTCTCAAACACTTTGTTAAACAGTTTAATGAATCATTTGAGTGAAAGGTTCATATATGACCAATATATACTTTTTCCCTTTTGGTGATAATACACATTGTTAAATATAACTACTTTTAAAAATATATTAGTTTATTTGAGTTGGCACGTGTTAACGTTAATGTTCCCATTTGATGATGTCATCTAGCTGGAAAAACAAGTTTCACGTTTTGGTCCAAGGGCTTTTTTATACCACTTTTCTCTACACAGAAAGTACAAGGTGGGTAAGCTCTGTTAAGCTCTGGAATGCCATGCTTGGACTTGAGTTTAAGATACAGACTTCTAATGGCAACCATAAGGGTAAACTGAAAGGGGACAGAAAGGATTTATGAAAAATAATGTATAACATCTGAAAGAACAGAAGGTCTTGCTTTATATCGCTGTGTCATTATGATGTGGTAACTTCTGGGGGTGGGGGTGCTGTGACTGGAAAAGGAGAATAGTTAAAGTCAGGACCTATTAGTGAGTCAGGAGAATGGAGCTGGAGGAAGAGGGCATCTTATGAATATTGTTATTAGATAATCAAGAGCTGAAATAATCAATATTCTCTTGAAAGGACCTTAAATCTAATGAAGCAGCCGTGGATAACTAAATTATGATTATGACAAATTCAGGGAATTGGTTCAGGGTTCTTTGCATCCAAAATTCAAATAAGTAATCAAAGTGAAATTGCATTAGCTGACCTCCTCAAACCACCTCTGAAATACAGGAGGCATTTATTAAGAATACCCCAACCAAATAAAAGCATGACATAAGTGCTTCCATATTTCACAAATGCCTTTGGCTAAGGGGGAGGGTAGATGGAGTTGGGTGTGGGTGGGCGGGTATGAGGGGAAGGACACAGAATGAAGAGAAGGAGCTCTTGCAAAGAGATAAGTGGAACTCTTATTTTTTAAAATTGTCACAGCAGTACTTCTCTTAAGTCAAGATAAAAAATACGACGAGCTTATGGAATGTTATCTTCTACGGCAAAAGTTATATAAAACAATTTTTATTCCCATATAAATTACTTAACACGGGTGCCACTGGTTTTACAGATTAATGTGGGCACCGCTGGGCCATCATATATAAAAGAGTCTTTCCCTGTATTTTTTAGCCTTCAGCCTTCAGTATTTCTTTGTCTCTTTAGTAAATTCTTATTTCTTATTTTGCAATATATTGTAATAGTTCACCATCGAGTTGTTTTCACCGGCTCCCTTCGGCGCTTCCTGGGGCCATCATGTGAATGGTAGCAGCAAACAATTTCAAGGACAATAACAATGATGAATAAATTAAAGCACAGTGCATATAGTCCCCATCAAAGAGCTACATTTGTTTTCCTGAACTGTATTTTCATCTCAAGGACTCCCCCCCCCACCCCTTCATCTCTTTCCAAAATGCTTCTATAGCAATTCTCATTTCAAAAGGGTGCTTCAAATTGATTCTGAGGAATTTAAGTTCTCCACACTCTTTTCTGGCAATATGCTTTTTATCAGATCAGCAAAAACAATGTGAAAACACCTGTCACAGTAATTTCAAATGTCTATCATCTACCAAATTACCCATAAATGATCTAGGGTTGCAAGGTGGTCCTTGAATGAAGGACTTTTTCAAGAGAGACGAACCGATACTGCTGAAAATATAAACGGGGACATTGCAAGAAAAAACCACTTGTAGCATTTGTGGAAACTTACAGCTTTTATTTTTATCTTTAATCAGAACCAAGAGAACATATCTGAAAGAACTAATTTTGCTTTTCATTCACACAGAGCATTATATATACATGCACGCCTACGCTCAGGTATAGACATCATTCACCAATCAAGTAAACTCCACAGGGCTGTGGCTGGAAATGGGAGTCAGACTGGCAACAAAGCATTTCCTGAAGGCCTACCCAGGGTAAATGACAAAACATCTACACCTTACCCCCGCCTCCCACCAAAACAAAGAAAGGTATAATTGTTGAATATGTACAGGCTTTTTTTTTTTTTTAAAGCACAGAGAAAGGCTCTGGGTTATACATCTATTTTTCATTTCGACATACCAACTATTTTCTGTGGTCTTAACTTGCATGCTAGTTGCTCTCAAGAACTGGTATGCTTCGAGGTGATTCTACAGTGCAGCCAGAGTTGAGAATCCTGCTCTTAAGCCTTCCGCTCCGCAATTTGGTGACAAACTCCCTTCCCATTTTCGTTCCAGTCATCTGTGCGCATCTGCACTTCCCTTTCAACCAAGAATGCCCTTTACCAGGGTTTGAATGTTATATTTTCCTATCCCATCCCACCTTCTGTGCTCAGAACTTGCAATGCAAATTTACTGTAGTTTGAATGGGAGGTATTACACATTTTAACATCCAGATTTAAAGAAACAAGTATGTATCAAAATAGTGTTTGCATTTCTTATCTAAAAAAATAACACTTGCAATGGCTAGGTCTTTTGACATGGAGTTGCTCTTTTATAGGAAATAATATGGTATGAAGGGCAATGGAAAAACATACCCTTTTACCCTTTTAGATTCAGCATTATTTCAGACTTAAACTTACAGGAACATAAGGATGGTATATTATGATCACTTAATATTCCTAAAGGTTTGACATTTTTAAAGAGTGTATATAATATTCAGGTGGGGCTCAAATGAATCTAACCATCTTGCTGCTGTTTTGTAAAATGGTAGTGTGGGTAAGGACAGCAATATCCAACCCTCAAAAGGCAATAAAGAACACTCTTAAATGTGCCTTATTTCTAACTATGGTGACACATTATAGTGCTCTTTGTCAGCACTTTATTGGTTTTACAAGAATAAAAACAAATACTGAGGTCTTTACTCTGAAATCCATTTCTAGAATTTATCTTACTAACAAAGAACTTAGTCCTGTGAGAGGTGTTCTAGTTATAAAAGAGGAGCTTCTCTTAGTAAGAGTTTATTTGCTATTTGAAGGGCTATCTTTATTCGGCAATATTAATTTATAAGTGTGCATTAAATGCAACAAACTCTAAAATCATACCTTTCCATGATCCATGTGATAAACCAAACAGAAGAGACTTACTGAAATAAACTTACTTTTCTATTGTGGGCAAAACTGGTACACATATGCATTTACAGGGGAAGAAGAAAAGAAATTCCAAACTTTTTTAAACATGGAAAGAGTTTTGGACTAAGTCCAATTTGTTTTCAGCATTGTTTCTAGTGGTTCTTTATTGACCACGATTGTGTATTCATCGAAGTTTCGCAAAAACACTTACTCTTACTTTTCCCTTTCTTTTATTTAGGCATAAAATGATGGGCAGCTTATCTCAGCGCTTCTCTTAGCTGTTTTGATTTTGGGTTGTGTATACATGAACTCAGGTTGCCTCAAAATAATAAAGGAAAATAAGGCACACTTCCAAAGCAACAAAAGAACAACCTATTTCACTACACTGTTATTGTGGAGAAATGTCTTGGAGAATGCGTTTTTTAGATATGAGAAATGGTTTATTAATTGTAACCAAATCCATTCTCCAATCAGCCCTGCAGAGGGATGACAAAGAGTGAAAAACACAACAAATAACATGGTAAATGGCCACCAAACAAAACAAAATCCACTCTGCAATTATTTATGAGGCCAAGGTCCCCACATTTTAGTTTGCCTTCATCAAGAGGGAAAGATGAATATAAAAAAAGAGATCACGCATACACCCCAAGACTAAGGAGGTTCCCAAAACTGTCTTACACAGACTTCCACAAATGTTGAGAAGGGGAGCTGGGAACACAAAGGGGTCCCTTTCAGAAAGTATCATTGTGAAGCTTTAATTTCCCAAATTGTTTAAAAAATCTGTTTTCCTCCCTGCCAGGCTGAAATTTTTTCAGAAACAAGATTCAGGAAAGCAAATGAAACATTATGGGACAATGGATAGATCAAGGTATACTTTCTAGGACAAGAATGCTGTCTTTATATAAAGCCTGTCTTTTTAAAGGGGAGAGATGAAGGAGAAGAAAAGCTTTTAGAGAATAAGGGTGACAAGATGCCATGTCAATATGAGTCCTTCGTGCATTTTTGAAAAAGAAATGAGCAATATTTATCATACCTGTGACAAGCTATTTGGCAGCATATGTTTCCTTTGTCTCTTTTTACATATATTTAGCCATTCCCCGAACTGTGTGAGTTGCCCAGAACAAGACCTTTTTGTATGTAGGACATGGCTGGGGACTCAGGAGCCTGCCAAGTTCAGGTTCTTGTCATTAGGCTCATTAACTATCTAGAACGTAAGCTCCATGAGGATAGGGTTTTTTTTTTTTTTTTCCTGTTTTGCTCACTGCTCTATTTCTGGCACCTATGATCTTGCCTGGCAGATAGTACGTATGCAGTAAATCTTTGGAGTATGAACAAACGAATGTAGACCAGTTTAGACCCCAAATTCTCTGGCTTTGGCTACTACACATAGTTGCCAATTCATAAAGATGTTAGCCTGCACTAACATTATGCTAAATACTAATCATTTAATTCTCACAACGGCTACGTGATAAAAGCATTATTATCTCCATTGTGAGGTACTAGAATTGGAATAAGGTAGTTAAGTAACTTGCTTAAAGTCTTGCAACTTATGGAAGGTAGAGAAAAATAAGTTAACCTAGTTAAGTCCAAAGCCGAAGCTCTCACTCATTATGCCAAATCCTGCTTCAATGCTCCTCAGTGGATGACTCTGCCCCATGCATAGTCTCAGTCTTGCCTTTATTCCGATCCCTGCTCTTACCTAGACTCTGCTCTAACTCTGGTCTTGGGATCCTGCACTGGGCCTGGTGGAGGCTTTGCTTCAACATTCCAATCTCCGCAGTACACTACTGTGGTGTTGTCTTAGCTCAGGCTGCCACAACAAAATCCCACAGACTGAGTGGCTTAAACAATTTGTTGTCTTACCGTTCTGGGTGCTGAAAGTCTGAGATCATGGTGCCAGCACAGTCAGGTTCTGGTGAGACCTCTCTTCCTGGCTCGCAGACGGCTGCCTTCTTACTGTGTGCTCACATGGTCTTTCCTGGGTGCATGCATGTGGAGAGAGAGAGATCTTCCTCTCTCTTCATGTAAGGCCACCAATCCTACTGGATTAGGACCCTTATCCTTATGACCTCATTTAACTTTAATTACCTCCTAAAAGTTCTAACTCCAAATACCATCACACTGGGGGCTAGGGTTTCAAATTATGAATTTATGAGGGATACAATCCAGTCCACAGCAAGTGCCCTGAGTTAAACTATCCGGGACAGTAACAACCAAATACACTCCATTTCCCTGCTTTGAATCACATGATTCACTGTCATACTTGCAGGAATAACTCTTTTGTCACCTTTTCTGTTCTTGCTATGTTTACCTCAGTAATCTAGAGATTAAATATGCATATTTCAGTCAAATATGTATTGGATTTGAAGAACTGTTCAAATTCAAGTCATGCAATCTTCCAACAATAATCCTTTGGGGGCTCCTTGACCTTTCCAGAGTCTTCCAGAGCATTACAGAGGAAAACACAGACATGGGGTCATACATCTGAGTGCTAACCCTCCTTCTGGCTGATTGACAGAGGGAACATGGTAAAATTCACAAAAATATATATTTGAAAATTATTGTTTAATCTACCGAATCATAGATACTTCCTGCTTTCCAAAGGGAAATTTCATAGATATCATGTGGCCTAATATCGTGTCTAATGCTCATCATATCGATGTGCTATTTTCCTTTGTATCACTGAGAATCTGTTCTGAGTGGACAATGATCACAGGGTCAATACAACCCTAAATACAATCCTAAATGTTCTTTGGGATATCCTGAGTATTTCTTGGAATTTTCCAATCGGATCTCAGAATCAGAAATCATATTCTAACCTAATTATTACAAAGCTTCCTTACTACAGGAATAAAAAATGAAGCCTTCAACAGTCTCTCTTTGGTAACAATAGCCTTGTTCTCTGAACCTGTAGTAAGCTTCTATTGGAGTGGCAGGGAATCCTTTAGAAGAGTACAAGTACATGGTGTCAGGACCCCAGCAAGATTTCAAAATGCTGTTGTAGATCTGACTACGGTAGACATAACTAACATGTGAGTCCTGGCGCAGCAGTGTGAACATTTTAAAAAAGAGCTTTCTTGTTTTGGTAAAACAAGCATTCTTTTTTCAGGGAATTCAGGGGCCTGACTGTGTGTGTGTATGTGTGAGTGATATGCACATGCTGTCTTAAATTACAAGGTTCCTCTGGAGGGAAGATACTTCTTTATATGTTTCATTAGCATATACTTCTTTATATAATGTTTCATTAGCATAAGAAAACAGTAGTATGTTCTCTACATATGATTAAAACTATTAAAATATAAGTATCCACAGTAAATGCAAAGCCATTATTTAAAACAGGATGAGAATGTGTGCAAATCATATATATACTGCAGTATTTATAGGCATTCCTTGGAAATATTGTAACAAGTTATCACCATTAGATTTTCACATAATTACTGATGAATATAAAATTTAAATTATTTATTTTATAAAGAAGAGACTGATCATCCCTAAGCTGCTATCAGGTACTAAATTTAGACAATAATGCAAAATTCAAATAGAAAAAGTAATTATTTTTTGCAATGTTTTCTTTCATCATTGCACAAAGAAAATAAAGTTTTCTATTGTTGGGCAACACTATGTTAATTAGTTTAATTTGTTTAATTTAATTTCAGCTTCTCTAACAGGCCCAGCTATATATTTTTCTATAATTGTAGTGAAGAGTTTCTAGATAAGAAACTTGGAGATCTGAGTTCTTGCTTTAACTCTGGCATTAGATAGTTTTGAGATCTGGGGCAGACTGCTTACCCTTCTGGAGCCTGCGTTTTCCTGGCTGCAAAAGAAGAATAGACGAGTTCTGACGTCCTCACAGGTTCTCCTGGTCTGTGGCTCCAGGTGGTTATTCCTGTTACTAGGGCCAATAAAGTTAACCTCCATGAACAGAGAAAATAGTGAAGGTTATTCCAGGTGAATATTACCCTTCACGTGGTCACAGTGGCTGACCTTGCCATCATTAAACAGAATGCTCCAGGTGGCATCTCGCAGTTAGTGACTCTAGCCCAACAGATGCCACGTTGGATGGTTCCTTACTCTTTTCCGAAGTTCATGACTCATAATGATCTTTCACCAACTACTGGGGATGGCACAGACCTCATTAAGAATGGGCACCTTCCCATCCTTTCAGGATTCATACAAGATTAAACAAGAAATTTAGGTCATAGCATTTAGCACAATTGGTAGGTAGAGTTACACATCTATGTAATTGTATCCTACCCCTCTTTAGGGTGTAAATTCCAAGACAACTAAGACTAGGCTGTTTTTTTTTTTTTTTTTTAATTTGGTCTTTATTTTTTCAAGGTGACAAATGAACGTATCTTAAAGAGACAGCTGTATGGGGCTTGTTAGGGAAGACAGCCACTCTCTGCCCACTCCAATGCCATTTTCACCTCCTCTAAAACAACTACTTTCAATTCTTCCAGCTGAATATTTTGGCATTTTTTTGGCTAGTTTTGTAAATATCATGCTTATATTACTTTCTCTTGAATTTTTAAACATTGAATAATGCGTTCCCTCTTGGAACAGAAGGCTTTGGTTCTCCTTCACACTCCTCCACTACACTGACCACATGAACTCTTACCACACAAACACTGTGAGCCCATTCTCCCAACACAGACCAACCGTGATTGTTATGAGTTTTATCATGAATTATTATTATGGATTATTATGGATTCTCAGTTGAGTCATGGAGTATACTATTTTCATGCCCCCCTTTACACAAATCCTGACTCTGACGGAGTTAGTAATTCTCTTGTTTAGTTTTCAATAGTTTATGACTCTTTCAATCCTAACTCTTTTCTAATTGTGCAAATCTCTCCATATGTTTAAGTATATTAGGTGTTCTGTCAATTTTCCTCTTTTGGAGAAATCTTCTGGAGACTTCTGCCTGGTTTCATTCTAAACAAGTTGCTGCACAGATGTATCCTGGAATTTCCAAAGTTCTCTTTTGGATTATTACTTGCGTTTCCTGATTCTGTAAATACTTTGTATCCTACTTTGTTTGTTTCTCTCTTCATTGGTGAAGTACATCCTCCAAAGGCTTTTTACAAAAAGGTACATGTAAGGTAGAGTTTCTTGAATCTTGTATATTTAAAAGTATGATATTGTGAGGTGTGCCTATCCTCACAAATAATCAATAGGGCCACTTGCTATAGATCCTAGATTAGAAATGATTCTCCTTCTAATATGTGAAGGCACTTAGTGTCTTCCAGCTACCCAGTATTGCTGATGAGAGGTCTGATACTATTTGGATACTTTATCCAAACTATGAAATCTGTATTTTTGCTTTGGAATTTCTTAGGATTTTTCTTTGTCCCCAGTGTTATAAAACATCCCAATGAATGTGGTTTATTTTTATTCACTGTGCTGGGCACTCCATGGCCCTCTCAGTGGGGAAACTCATGTTAATTCTGAGAATTTTCCTTTGATGATTTTTCCCCTTCATTTAATTTTTTTTCTCATATGAGGAATTCTTATTATTCAGAAGTAGAATCCTTAGACTAATTTTAAAAAATCTTCTCTCATATTGTCCATCTCTTTAATCTTTTTGCTATATTTGCTGGGAAAATGCCTCAGTGTTACCTTCCAATCCTTTATTTTAGTTTTTCATGTCTGCTAGTATAATTTTAACTTCCAGGCATGTTTTTTTGGTTTTCTCTGAAAGTGCCTGTTCTATAAGCACACTCTTCTCATTAAAATGAGGCAAAATCTTTTCTTATCTCTTCATATAGTCTCTGTTTCCTGCAAGGTATTTCTGTCTGTTTTTGGTCTGTATGTCAAATTAGATGCCTTCCATAAAACATGTGTTGATCCATTGTTGTCTACTCACAATTATGAGTGAAGAGCTTGTGAGCCTACAGGAACTGGTCAATTACACTCATTACTCTAGGGTGACCCGGCTAGTCTATTTCCTTAAGGAATCTCTGATCTTTGTTTCCTTTGGTCTTTTATTTCTGGAATGACCAAATTCCCCAAAGACTCTTCAGATAGCTTTCCTGGAGAAATCTGATTGCCAGCGTTCTGTGAGTCCAGTGACCGAGGCTCTGGATCTCAACATTCTATATGTTGAGATCTATGTGAACTCTTACTTAAATCCATTATTTTTAGTGTGGTATTGCTGTTCTCTCTTCCCCCTGAGGTTCCCAAGTTCATGGACTCTCTGTTTTGACCTAATCATGGAAAAAACTTCAGGGCTCCAACTGTATGGATGAATTGATGAATGGAGGGTATCCAGTGTTGCTTTTAGTCCATCTTCCTGTGATTAAGCTCATGTTCACTTCCCAATTCCAGAGATACACACAGAGGCCATTTCCTGAGCCTTTGGGAGTGCTTTGGTGGAAACTGCATTGCTTCTAGCCTTTGCCCACTGCTGGTTTTAGGATTCAGCATTTTTGGTCTTGCTAAATCAGTTTCTATGTCTACATCTACTTTCAGCTTAAATGATTTGTTGTTTTTGTCTCATATCCCATGCTTTTGTCCTTATACATGGGTGCCTTTAAAATAATTCTTTTTCAGTTGTTTCATTGGGGTTTGGAAGGTAGTTAATACACCATAACCACTATGGTCACCATGACATACTCATCAGAGAGTACAGTGCTTGGTACTTAGAAAGTTTCTTATAAATATCTGCCGACTAAGGGAAGGAATCATCACCATGTGTAATTTTTTTCAACCTCCTCATATAAATAAGGCCCTACCAATTGAATAAATTCTCTGTATTTGTCCCATGCAGATGTCTCCAAATATTGTGAGGTATTAAATATTTGTTGCTATCCTAACATAAAACCATGTATGGAGCTCTTTGGTCTCCTAGAACATTGATCGCTGCAGTGAAGATATTATTTTGGGGAGCTAATGCACCATCTAGACCAGAACTGAATACCAGTCTCCAATAATCACAAAGAACTCTGGGGCTGATATTGCCATCTGTCCTGGTTTCCACTTAACATGTATATTAGTTGTTTGAATAGATTCTTGGATGGTGAAGGTCACTTTATTGCTGCCCTTTGAGTATGGGGTCATCGTGAATAACCTCCAACTGCAGCTGTGGCCAAAGAGAAAATGACTTCAACTGTTGACAAATGCTCTTGGTACAGACCTAATGGTGGTCTAATCACATTAAATATAGAAAATACTAGACAAAGGAAAACATGGACTTACAAAAGGATCCCACTGCATACATCCTGACATGTTTTCTTCCCCTGAAAAGAAGTTCTTCAAAATGCATATTCCATGTACTTGAGTGTCCCCTCTTTGCCTCCCCCTCTGTATGTTATTTTCAGTTACAAAGCAATAGTTATGATAAAGTGAAAATATCCTTAAAATTGATCATTATTGTCCTTCAATCCTGCCTTGTTGGTCATTAACACATACTATACATATGAAAATAGGTTCCTTGTTTTTGTTAGAGTGATCCTTAAATAGGCAGCCCCAAACTGCATTTATTCATGCTGAAATAAATGTCATGTTTGGGAGAGAGAAAGACAACGTGAGAATCAAATTCAATGAGAATCAGTCTTGAGTATCTGCTAGGCTGTGAAAAATAAAACAATGGATGCGGCTCACAGCAGAGCCTCTTCTCCATTTTCATGCCAGCACTAGGTAGAGTGTGGGGAATCCGCAGCATGCAGCCCTGCTCTGTCAAACACCCACTCACTCAGGACCTGCAGCATCAAAAGCTGGGGCTTCACAGTTACTCTGTGATGTGTGTGAAGGGGACAATTTTTGGAGGAAAAGCTTGGCCCTGCCCACAGTGGTCAGCCGGCCCACCTCCCCTCTAGGCTCCTGTAACCATCTTTGAGGCATGCTCTCTGAATAGGACTCCTTAATTTCTGTGAGCAAAATGTAACTCTGTTTCCATTTGGTTATCATAAAAGCACATGTATCTTTGCAAGAGGCGCTTAAATTTAAGTTTCTTCCAAAGGTCGAAACCTTGAAGTCTGTTGGCAAATTCTTCCCCAAAACAAAAGGTGGCATATAATTTTCAATATCTTCTAGAAACAGTTATCTGTTCTTCAAGAGAAAAAACATTTTTTCTGGTACTAAATTCAAAACTGAAGTTTGTCATGTAGTCCTTATATAAGAAATAACAGAAATAAAAATGAATATTAAATAACACAATGGATATTATTTTGGATAAGGATTTTAAAACTTAGAGAAATGTTTTTCACCTTCAGTAAGTGCAGGGCACAGTATTATAACAATTTGTGAAGGAACTTCTGTTGATATCTAATGTATTCACATAGACTTCTCCATGGCTTGATGATGACTGCAAATACTCCTCCGGTACTGATCATGTGCCAGGCACTGTTCTTAGCATTTGCATACAGGAACTCATTTAATCCTCCTAGTTCCTGTAAAAGCTAGATACCTCTTATCATCCCATTCTACAGATGAGGGAACTATCTCACAGAGAGGCGAACATCTCGCCCAACATCACATTGTGAAGTGGCAAGAACACAAGGCCAAAACCCATCTATCTAAGATACATTCCACTTTTTGGGACCTACGCTTTTTTTAAAAAAATATATCACTTCTTTTAGCTAGGATTTTTTTGGAGAAGAAGTTGAATAGTGATAAATTCAAAATTAAACTCCAAGGCCAGAGCCTACGATCTCGGAATTCTAAAGTGTCAATTAAAAGTACAATAGCCAGGGGCAAGGGTGACATTCCATTTCTGAAAATTTAGGAGATTGCCTCTAGTCTCAGGAAGGGCCACACTGATTCAGCTAGAAACCTCAGAGTTCTATAATTTGGGAAAAACTGGGCCGAGGGTTATAGCTTTTACCCTAGGGTTACAAAGTAAAGAGAAATAAATAACTCTGATGTCAATAAAATATATATACTATCACAGTTTCTCTTTAACAAGTTGTATCATGAAGGGCACCTGGGTGGCTCAGCTGGTGAAGCATCCAACTCTAGATTTTGGTTCAGGTCATGATCTCACAGGTCGTGGGTTGTAGCCCCAATGTGGGGCTCCATGCTGAGCACGGAGTCTGCTTCTCCCTCTCCCTCTGCTCCTTCCTTGCTCTCTTCCTTGCTCTCTTCCTCTCTCTCTCTCTCAAATAAGTAAATAAATAAATAAATAAATACAATCTTCTTTAAAAAAGTTATATCACGAGCTTCTATGCCACAGAATATGATTTGATTATTTTTTGTTCCAACCATAGTTTCCATAGAAGGTTATTATATGTTAAGTTGTTTTTTCTTCCCCCCCCTTTTTTAAAATTTAACTGATAGAATGGATGTATCTGCTTTTTTCTTTCTTTTCTTTTCTTTTTTTCTTCCACATTCTATCTGCTAGCATCACAGCAGTATTAATGGAACCAGGATTAAGTGGCAAATGCCCTGCTTGCCCATTCATGAAACACACTGAATCAGCAAGCTCCTATTAATCACTAATGTGTGGGACAGTGGAGATCCAAGCTACCTACTTCCTGATTTAATCAGCTTTGTTGGAGGAGCAGACATATAAACAAGGATGCCTGTGTAGTATGGTACAGGCTAAAAGAGAAACATAGATATAGGGGGGGGGGGGGGGAAGGGAGAATACGTGTGTGTGCATGTATGAGTCATAGGAGCTTCAATAAGGAAGGAAAACTACTCTCCTTGGAAAAGTCAGGAAGTCCTCAGAGATGAGGTGATATCTGAATCATATTTTGAAGGATAAGTAGCAAGTCCCAAGATGGTCCTGGTGAGCAAAGGTGTTATCGATAAAGGGAAAATCTCATGGAACCCAAGAGGCTGGTGTGTTGGGGGACTGCAGTGCTGGGTAATAAGCATGTGTATGAGGCAGTGTCACATGGAGCTAAGAAGGCAGACCCTGGCATCATTCTGCTGGTCGTGAACCCTGGAGCCGACCTTGGGCAAGTTCCTTATTAACTTCTCTGTGCCATGATTTCCTTATCTAGATAACAGGGGAAATAACAACACCTAAACTGTAGGGTTTGGGGCAGTTAAATGGGGTAGTATTATAAAGCCCTTAGTAAGTTCCTGGCACACAATAAACACTCATAGATGTTAACCATTATTATTATTATTACCCCAAAGAGACAACTAATTCTTAAATAATTGATATCACTATTAAGGTGAAATTTCCTCCATATGTGTCTTCACACAAACAATAAGCAAAATAGATTATGTTTATAGATTCCCCTGGATAGGTCCTCTCTTCTCTAAATTAGAAAGCTACTCCTGGAAGGCAGCTTCCCAACTCAGGAATTATGAGTGGTGCCTGAACGGCTAGGTCACAGCTCACCTAGGCATTCAGATCTCCTAAATTATGAAGTCAAATGATGAAAGGGCACAAAAAATAAGTGCAAGAAACTCATACTGTCCCTAGATACCTTATGTATTTATTTTAGAAAGAGAAATGTATTTGTCGAGACATATAAGGTTTACCTTCTTTGGGGAGATGAATCATATTGAGAAGAACAAGTTCTCATTTAAGCCAGATAACTCAGAAATCAACCCTCTAATTTTAATTGAATTTGATTTAGACATCTTACCCTTGCATTGACTAAATCTGGGCATTTGAATGGGAAAAAGACTTGACAAAATTCGTTTTCTAAAGGCTGGCTCCTTCTACCTGAATCATATTAAATGATCATGATCACTTCAAGAGATATCATTGAGAGACACAGGAAAAGTTAGCAGGACACACAACATTTATATTTAGATTCCATATTTCATCACTTTCCATGTTAAGTTTTAAGTCATTATAAGTTTAGAAAGCCACTAAGGAATGGCTGTTTGGATGACTTTAACAGGTTTAAATGGACCTATTCCTCTAGAGCCAAAATTTAGCAGAACAAAGTTCCCTAGTTTCCTAGATCAGGCCAATCTGTTTTTAGGATCTCCTATGTTTAGCTTGTGAGAAGGGGTTAAAGTGGGGTGAACAAAGGAGTATCTTTCCTCCATCTGTCCTTCCACTGAGTGGGGCTTTTGTGACAGAACAAGACATTACATCCTTTAAGTAACTTCTTTTAGTGTATTCTTTTTTTTTTTTTTTAAAGATTTTATTTATTTATTTTGACAGAGAGAGAGAGACAGTGAGAGAGGGAACACAAGCAGGGGGAGTGGGAGAGGGAGAAGCAGGCTTCCCGCCGAGCAGGGAGCCCGATGCGGGGCTCGATCCCAGGACCCCGGGATCATGACCTGAGCTGAAGGCAGACGCTTAACGACTGAGCCACCCAGGCGTCCCTCTTTTAGTGTATTCTTTCTTTGTATTTACTTTTTACTCTAAAATGGCAAATAGAAAATGTACTGCCCAAATTGCAATGATAAAGCCAAAGAATTAGGGAGTGGCCCTTTCGAAAATCTCCCTTCCTGACCTACAGCTCAAATACTAGCATCTTTCCTAGCACCTTTTAAAAGGCCAGGCTGAGACACCACAAAAGGACCCCAAATTCCATGGAACTGAGTGTCAGTCTAAAAAGTGGCAGTCACTAGGTACAAATTTTAGTATGTGTGATGACAATACACTACTATATGAGTATTTTTTGAAGTTGCCTGTTTGTTTAATGGTGTTCTGAAAGATATATATATATATATATATTTTTTTTTTTTTTTAAAGAAGGGATTTGGTATCATTAGAAAGGAGAGAGTAAAGTCCTGGCAAATTTGTAAATAAAAAAGCATTTAACAAGAGGTAAGAGAGGACCAAATGAGGAAAAGCTTTTTTTGAAGGGCAAACAAGTAAAGGTGTAAGGTTTTTTTTGGTGGTTGTGGCCTTGAAAAGACAAGATAATTTTAGCTACAGGAGACAGCAGGGAAGCCCCAGGGCTCCAACCAGCTGGCCAAGAACCAACCATTTTTGGACGAAATGAGTTGGGACTTCTCTATTCTACGGAATATTCAGAGTTAATGGAGAAAGGTAGGAGGTAAGTTTAAGGGGCAATTAGCACCTTTTCCCCCACACATCAGCAGGGCTAATACGGCAAGTGATTGGTCAGTTGTATGAAGAAATCCAGGGACAGCTCTGAAAGTGCACAAAATTCAATGCACATTTAAGTAAATTAAGGAAATGACTGAGTTTACTTGGAAGCATTCTATATTTATTGTGGATTTTACTCTGCTTTGCAAATCATGCGGATTTAGAAAGAAATTTAGTAGAAATTAGAGATTAATGAAAATAGTGGCTACTTGGTACAATTCTTATTTTAAAGAAAATAAATGCATTAGTGAGGTAATTATGGGTTGTATACCTAATTCTCATGGTGCCCTATGCCTGAGGACACCCATACTCCTGTCTATGACAAGTACAAGTATGCCTCCTTTCTCCAGGAGCAGTTACCTAGAGGCTTAGTGCCCTCAAGCAGTGAATTGGCCTATAAAGCATTGCTGTATATATTTAACAAATATTTTACAGACTTAAAACATCAGGTGTGATTTCAAATAGATGCCTGCGTGCCTTTAAGATACAAAGCAACTGTCCAGTAGTAGAATTGAGAAAATAGTGGTGGGGTAAAAAAACATTAAAAAAATAAAATACTAATGCCATTATTACCAGAGTGATAAAATAGGAATATAGAATGTTTATATTTTAGCCAAACACATAAATAGGAACACAAAAATAGCATAGCATGCACCAAAATAGGGGAAAAGAGCAACCTATCACATACCAAAATAAACAGGGAGAACAAGCAACAAATTAAAAATTCAAGTGCAAAAATGATCTAAGTTTGGCAACAATGGGCATGAAGAATGCAGGCACGGGATAAAGTATCATGACAAAATAAATGCACCCAGTCTTTCTGGAATTGGTCAGGTTTGTATTAGGTCAGCATGGCATTTTCCAGTGTGTTAATATGAGGAATACTGGTCTTATGAGATACTCCATTAAAAAAAAAAAGTTCTATGGTCAAGGAGATTTGACCATAGAGAAACTGACATTGTGAAATATTGCAAAACATATTTCTCCCCTGGAATTTTATAATGTACACAAGCAAATTAAAAGCCCTGAGAAGTCCTATAGTAAAGAACTGTTTATTTTCATTTTATACCTAGAGCTCACCATCATAAGGACAAATAAAAATAAAAACCGGGAGGAAGAAAAGATGGCGGAGCAGTAGGGGACCCTATTTCAACTGGTCCCTGGAATTGAGCTGGATATCTACCAGACCACTCTGAGCACCCACAAAATCAGCCTGAGATGTAAGAAAATAGATCTGGATCTCTACAAACAGAATATTGCGGGTGGTTGGTTTCGAGGTACGAAATGGGGAGCCGTGATTCTGCGGGCAGATATCATAGGATAAACGGCAGCAGGAGGGAGGCTGGCCATGGGGATCCTACACCAGTGAGCAACAGCCTCGCACACTGGGGACGGGGCACAGACTTGCAGACCGGTAGCGGTGGGGAAAGGACTTTAGGGCAGTCCCCGGGACGGAAACCCGGAGCGGCGGGGTCGCACATGCGAACTGGGAGCGGCTGGTGGTTTTAGAAGCACAAAGGGCAGAGACGTGCCCTGACCTGGAGGCAGGACTGGGAGCGCTGCAGAGGGGTGCACAACCCAGGACGCTGCAGTTTATAGCAGCACGGACAGAAACGGAGACAGGGTGGCCTGGAGAGCCACTGAAGAACAGACTGCGATCTCTCTGCTCTGAGGCCGAGGGTTGGAAATGATCTCTTCTGGTCCAACTCTTGGAAGAGACGCAGAAAGCCACCAGGGAAAGCCGTCAGAGAACAAAAGCCCCAATAAACTGATTCCCACTGAGCCTATCCCCAGCCACAGGGGGCAGGGCAACTCTGCCCAAACAGGGTTGCCTGAGTCAGCACGGCAGGCCCCTCCCCCAGAAGACAGGCTGGGAAAACAAGAGGCCAGCAACCCTAAGGTCCCTAGAAAACAGGTGCATCTTGCTTGGATTCTGGTCAATAATCTGGACTCTATACATTCCCTCAACTACCCATCAACAGAATGACTAGGAGGAGGAACCCCCAAATTAGGAAAGACTCAGAGATTATGACTTATGTTGCAGATTTACAAATGGATGCAGATATAACCAAGATGTTGGAGATGGAATTCAGGCTAGCAATTGTGAAGACAATGGCTAGAATGGAGAAATCAATTAATGGCAACATAGAGTCTCTAAGGGCAGAAATGAAAGCTGAATTGGCAGAACTTAAAAATGCTATCAATGAGATCCAATCTAATCTAGATAATCTAACAGCTAGGGTAAGTGAGGCAGAAGAACGAATAAGTGACCTGGAAGACAATTTAATTGATAAAAAGGGAAAAGAGAAGGCCAGGGAAACACAACTCAGGATCCATGAAAATAGAATCAGAGAAATAAGTGACACCACGAAGCATTCCAATGTCAGAAGAATTGGAGTCCCGGAGGGAGTGGAGAGAGAGAGAGGACTAGAAGATGTATTTGAGCAAATCGTAGCTGAGAACTTCCCTAATATGGGGAATGAAACAAACATTTGTGTCCTAGAGGCAGAGGGGACCCCTCCCAAGATCAAGGAAAACAGGCCAACACCCCGGCATGTAATAGTAAAACTCGCAAATCTTAGAACCAAGGAAACCATCTTAAGGGCAATTAGGGGGAAGAGATTGCTTAAGTACAGAGGGAGGAACATCAGAATAACGTCAGACCTATCCACAGAGACCTGGCAAGCCAGAAAGGCCTGGCAAGACATATTCAGGGTACTAAATGAGAAGAACATGCAGCCAAGAATACTTTATCCGGCAAGGCTTTCATTTAGAATGGATGGAGAGATGCAGAGCTTCCACGACTGGCAGAAACTGAAAGAATATGTGACCACTAAGCTGGCCCTGCAAGAAATATATTAAGGGGGGTTCTATAAAAGGAGAAAGACCCCAAGAGTGATATACAACAGAAATTTACAGGGACAATCTATAAAAACAATGTCTTCACAGGCAACATGATGACAATTAATTCATATCTTTCAATAATCACTCTCAATGTGAATGGCCTAAACGCTCCCATAAAACGGCACAGGGTTACAGATTGGATAAAAAGACAGGACCCATCCATATGCTGTCTACAAGAGACTCATTTTGAACCTAAAGATACATCCAGACTGAAAGAGAAGGGATGGAGATCCATCTTCCGTGCCAGCAGGCCTCAAAAGAAAGCTGGGGTAGCAATTCTTATATTAGACAAATTAGATTTTAAACTAAAGTCTGTAGTTAGGGACACAGAAGGACACTATATCATCCTTAAAGGGTCTATCCAACAAGAAGATCTAACAATTGTAAATATCTATGCCCTCAACATGGGAGCAGCCATCTACATAAGCCAGCTGTTAACCAAAATAAAGAGTCATATTGATAACAATACGTTAATTGTAGGAGACCTCAATAGTCCACTCTCAGCAATGGACAGGTCATCTAAGCAGAAAATCAACAAGGAAACAAGAGCTTTGAATGATACACTGGACCAGATGGACCTCATAGATATATACAGAATATTCCACCCTAAAACAACAGAATACTCATTCTTCTCGAGCGCACATGGAACTTTCTCCAGAACAGACCACATACTGGGTCACAAATCAGGCCTCAACTGATACCAAAAGATTGAGATTATTCCCTTCATAAACTCAGACCACAATGCTTTAAAACTGGAACTCAATCACAAGAAAACATTTGGCAGAAATTCAAACACTTGGAAGCTAAAGACCCCACTCTGCTCAAGAATGTTTGGGTCAACCAGGAAGTCAAAGAAGAACTTAAACAATTCATGGAAATCAATGAGAATGAAAACACATCAGTCCAAAACCTATGGGATACTGCAAAGGCAGTCCTAAGGGAGAAATACATAGCCATCCAAGCCTCACTCAAAAAAATAGAAAAATCCGAAATTCACCAACTAACTCTACACCTTAAAGAACCAGCAAAAAGGCAACAAACGATGCCTGAGCCATGCATTAGAAGAGAAATAATTAAGATTAGAGCAGAGATCAATGAATTAGAAACCAGTAGATCAGATCAATGAAACTAGAAGCTGGTTCTTTGAAAGAATTAATAAGATCGATAAACTACTGGCCAGACTTATCTAAAAGAAAAGAGAAAGGACCCAAATTAATAAAATTATGAATGAAAGGGGAGAGATCACAACTAACACCAAGGAAATAGAAACAATTATTAGAAATTATTATCAACAACTATATGCCAATAAACTGAGCGATCTGGATGAAATGGAGGCCTTCCTGGAAATTTATAGCTGCCAAGACTGAAACAGGAAGAAATTGACAACCTGAATAGGCCAATAACCAGTAATGTGATTGAAGCAGTGATTAAAAACCTCCCAAAAAACAAGAGTCCAGGGCCTGATGGAGTCCCTGGGGAATTCTACCAAACATTCAAAGAAGAAATAATACCTATTCTACTGAAGCTGTTTCCAAAAATAGAAACAGAAGGAAAACTTCCAAACTCATTCTATGAGGCCAGCATTACCTTAATCCCCAAACCAGGCAAAGACCCCATCAAAAAGGAGAATTTCAGACCGATATCCCTGATGAATATGGATTCCAAAATCCTCAACAAAATCCTAGCTAATAGGATCCAACAATACATTAAAAGAATCATCCACCACGACCAAGTGGGACTTATCCCCGGGATGCAAGGGTGGTTCAACATTAGAAAATCAATCAATGTGATAGATCACATTAATAAGAGGAGGGAGAAGAACCATATGGTCCTCTCAATTGATGCAGAAAAAGCATTTGACAAAATACAACATCTTTTCCTGATTAAAACTCGTCAGAGTATAGGGATAGAGGGAACATTCCTCAAGTTCATAAAATCCATCTATGAAAAACCCACAGCGAATATCATCCTCAATGGGGAAAAGCTGAGAGCCTTTCCCTTAAGATCAGGAACACGTCAAGGATGCCCACTCTCACCACTACTGTTCAACATAGTCCTAGAAGTCCTAGCAACAGCAATCAGACAACAAAAAGAAATAAAAGGTATTCAAATTGGGAAAGAAGAAGTCAAACTCTCTCTTTTCGCAGATGACATGATACTTTACGTGGAAAACCCAAAAGACTCCACCCCCAAATTACTAGAACTTATACAGCAATTCAGTAATGTGGCAGGATACAAAATCAATGCCCAGAAATCAGCTGCTTTCTTATACACTAACAACGCAACTGTAGAAAGAGAAATTAGAGAAACGATTCCATTTACAATAGCACCAAAAACCATAAGATACCTCGGAATAAACCTAACCAAAGAGGTAAAGGATCTATACTCTAGGAACTACAGAACACTTATGAAAGAAATTGAAGAAGACACAAAAAAATGGAAAAATATTCCATGCTCATGGATCGGAAGAATAAACATTGTTAAAATGTCTATGCTACCCAGAGCAATCTATACCTTCAATGCCATCCCAATCAAAATTCCAATGACATTTTTCAAAGTGCTGGAACAAACAATCCTAAAATTTGTATGGAATCAGAAAAGACCCCAAATCGCCAAGGAAATGTTGAAAAAGAACAACAAAGCTGGGGGCATCACGTTGCCCGATTTCAAGCTATATTACAAAGCTGTGATCACCAAGACAGCATGGTACTGGCACAAAAACAGACATACAGACCAATGGAACAGAATAGAGAACCCAGATATGGACCCTCAACTCTATGGTCAAATAACCTTCGACAAAGCAGGAAAAAACATGCAATGGAAAAAAGACAGTCTCTTCAATAAATGGTGCTGGGAAAATTGGACAGCCACATGCAGAAGAATGAAATTCGACCATTCTCTAACACCATTCACAAAGATAAACTCAAAGTGGATGAAAGACCTCAATTGTGAGACAGGAATCCATCAAAATCCTAGAGGAGAACATAGGTAGTAACCTCTTTGACATTGGCCACAGCAACTTCTTTCAAGATACATCTCCAAAAGCTAGTGAAACAAAAGCAAAAATGAACTTTTGGGACTTCATCAAAATAAAAAGCTTCTGCACAGCAAAGGAAACAGTCAACAAAACAAAGAGGCAGCCCACAGAATGGGAGAAGATATTTGCAAATGACACTACAGATAAAGGGCTGGTATCCAAGATCTATAAAGAACTTCTCAAACTCAACCCCCAAAAATCAATAATCAAGTCAAAAAATGGGCAGAAGATATGAAAAGACACTTCTCTGAAGAAGACATACAAATGGCTAACAGACACATGAAAAAATGCTCATCATCATTAGCCATCAGGGAAATTCAAATCAAAACCACACTGAGATACCACCTTACACCAGTTAGAATGGCAAAAATGGACAGGGAAAGAAACAACAAATGTTGGAGAGGTTGTGGAGAAAGGAGAACTCCTCTTACACTGTTGGTGGGAATGCATGTTGGTACAGCCACTTTGGAAAACAGTGGTGGAGGTTCCTCAAAAATTTAAAAATAGAGCTACCCTATGACCCAGCAATTGCACTCCTGGGTATTTACCCCAAAGACACAGATGTACGGAAAAGAAGGGCCATATGCACCCCAATGTTCATAGCAGCAGAGAAAGTCAATTATCACATGGTTTCACTGATTTGTGGAACATAAGGAATAGCATGGAGGACACTAGGAGAAGGAAGGGAAAAAAAAGGGAGGGGGGAGTCGGAGGGAGAGATGAACCATGAGAGACTATGGATTCTGAGAAACAAACAGGGTTTTAGAGGGGAGGGGGGAGGGGGGAATTGGTTAGCCCGGTGATGGGTATTAAAGAGGGCACGTACTGCATGGAGCACTGGGTGTTACACGAAAACAATGAATCGTGGATCACCACATCAAAAACTAATGATGTACTGTATGGTGACTAACATAACATAATAAAATTAAAAAAGAAAAAAAAAAGAAAATAGGTGGGCAGACACACACACACACACACACACACACACAAAACCAAGAGGTTTAATTCTCTGTGTTGACAATTAGCAAACAGACTTCTCCCCCATCATTTTTTAAAGAGTATTTACGTTACAAAATTTATAACTGTACTTTCTTCTCTATTTTATTTTTAAAAAAGATTTATTTTTTTATTTGAGAGAGAGAGGGAGAGAACGAGCATGGGGGGAGGGTCAAAGGGAGAAGGAGACTCTCAAGCAGACTCCCCACTGAGCGTGGAGTCTGATGCAGGACTCGATCTCACAACTCTGAAATCATGACCTGAGCCGAAATCAAGAGCAGACACTTAACTGACTGAGCCACCCAGGTGCTCCACTTTCTTCTCTTGTATATAATCATCTTGAAAATTAGATGGGCCTTTTATCAGCATTATGACCCAGGAAGATGGGAACCATCTTTTTGAAAAGCAAATTTGAAAAAAACAGCACCCCTACCTCCCAGTTTTTGTGGGAGGGTAGAACCTAACTTTAGTCGGTGACTTGCTCCAATTTTACAAATTTGCAAAGCTACCTGCTGTCATAAGATATGAGGTATGTTCTTCCCATGGAAAAAGTTAATAAGCTAACACAGATGCTAAAGTTAGGATAAACTATCTGTGAATAACAGTGCTGTCTAGTCCTCTGATTTGAGGACTAGTTATCATTTATCTTGAAAATTTGTATGTAATGGGTTGCATCTGTTTGCCTACATAAGGGGGTACAATTCCTTTCTGTCTTTGCAATCTCTCAGTGGATTGCCCATGATGCACATCACATTTTGGTTTAATGCTTACTTAGTAACAAATGTGTTTTCTTTTTCTACTACCCTTCTGGAGAGGATTTCTGGGTTGATAGAAAGATTTTGTTTTAATTAATTTTCCTCAACATCATACATATCTGAGCTATCATCCCTACCCCCTAATCCTTCATCCTATCCCCCCCACCCACAACACACAAACTTTATATGAGCACAGTTAAAACTGGACACATTTTGGGAAAGACTGATTGATAGTATTCTATTTATGGTTTTGTAAAATGACTCAAAATATCTCAAGATCCTAATTACTTTAAGAATGAGAATTAAGAAGGGCGCCTGGGTGGCTCAGTTGGTTGCGCATCTGAAACTTGGTTTTGGCTCAGGTCATGATCTCAGGGCCATGAGATCGAGCCCCGTTGTCTGGCTCTGCGCTCAGTGAGAAGTCTGCTTCTCTGCCCCTCTCTCTGCCCCTCCCTCAGCTCATGCTCTTTCTCTCTCTCTCTCTAAATAAATTTTTAAAAAAAGAATGATGATTTAGAAAATTTGTCTGAAAAAGAGACAAAGAACTTAAGTTTGCTCAGATAACCCAAGCAGCCTTTCTCAAGTGGGCTTTCTCATCTGAATGACGAACATACAACAAAGATTTCTCAATTCTTTCAAGGACACTACACAGCCAGTACCATTTTTGATACACTGGACAGAACTTAATTTATTTACATACAAGGGATCTTTAAGGCATGAAGGCTTACTTCTCTTGTGAAACTCTAGTTGAAAAAGGCTGGCTCATCTTCACCTCCTCTAAGAGAAGAGCAATTTATATGCTGATGACTCTTCCTCCAAACTTTAGATCCATAAAGGCAATTCCTGACTTGATATTTTATTTAGATGCCTAATAAGCATCTCAACTCAATATGTCTAGTACGAAACTTTATCTTTCATCCTCATCCCGTTCCTCAAAATAGCTGCTCTGTTTCAGTTGATGGTAATTTCATTCTTCTAGTCGTCAGGCCAAAAAACCTTGACCCCTTTCTTCCACTTATGCTAAGAGAATCTTGTTGGTTCTACCTTCTAAATATGTCTAGAACTGACCACTCCTCACTGTCTCTAGTGCATCTCTTAGGAGTGAGAAACAATCATCTCTTGCCTGGTTATTCCAATAGCCTCTTACTAATCTTTCTGTTTTTACCACTGGCCTCTCTGCTGCCCAGTTATTCTCAGCATGGCAGCCAGACTGGTCCTTTTATTAAGTTATCTCTCTGAACTCATCCAGGCACTTTCCTTCTTACTGTTCAAACATACTAAGTACCTCCCACCTGAAAGTCTCTGCAGTGATTTCTTCCTCTGCTTGGAATATTCTCTGGCATGGCCACATTCCTCACCTTCAAATCTTTTTACCCAAACGTCACCTTCTCAATGAGTCTACCTTGACCACATTACTTAAAATTGCAATTCATTCCCTAATTCATGATGCTCCTGATCCCCATTATCCTGCTGTTTGTCACCTCACCCCCCCCCACCCATAGTACTTATTTCCTTCTAATATACTGGGTAATTGACTTATCCTTTATTGATATTTTCTGACTCTCCTCTCCCAGCTCTAATATTTAAGTACCACGAAGGTAGGGATCTTTGTATACAAGTGCCTACAGAGTTCCTGGCACATAGGAAGTAGTCAGTGAATATTTGAACAAATTAAAAAATTAGAGTTTGAAGCTAGCAGTAGGTAAGATTAAGATTGGATGCATAGAAAAAAGAAATCTCAATAGGCTGGTTGTCAGGTTCATTTATAGGTTAATGAACAAAATCACAAAATCATCTCCTAGGAAATCATACATCTAGAGTACATTTCTAAACAGTCTAGCACAATGAGGAGAAGCTGGCCTGGAGGCTGGGCAACGAAGCTGACTTTGGTGGATTCTGACAGCTCTACTATTTTATAAATTATTTTAGGGAGGAGAAGGGAAGGAAAAAACTTGAGGGTTATGTTTTTCTTTCAAAGTCAATCTGAGAGTAATCTACTGACTAGGAGCTTAGTAACTCTTCCTAATTGAAAACTGGGGTCATAAATCCCTACTGACAAAGTGGTGTTGCAAATAATTTAAATTTTGATATTATCTTCTAGGCTCACAGGTGATAACTTCAATTTCTTAACCAAAAACAGAAGGAAGACTTGAGTTATGAAGTTGAGGTATGCTCAATTCTCTCATTTTATAATCAAAACTGATGGTGGGTTGATTAATTGGAAAAAATAGCTAACGTGGGAATTTGACAATTAATGCACACTTTATACATTTCATTTTAACTTAAAATACATAAATCATCTTTTGAAGGAGAGTAAAGGCCTGCCTTCTGAATGTGGGTCTGGTGATTGATGCTCCTTATTTTCTTCCTTGCTAAGTCACAGCCCAGATTTCATCTACAAATTCATTTCATTTCTTTAAAGTAAAACCTTGAAGACACTTGTGAGGAATTCCGAGTGGAGACTTCTGATTAATTTTTTAAATTTAGTTTTACTATTCTAACTCATATTTACACAATTAGCTTTTTAAACGTGATTCTTTAAGTACATTCTGGAGTAATTTCTTGGGTAATTTTATACTCTGGGAATGTTACACTTGATTTTTAATTTTTTAGATTTTTTCTTCAGTCTTTTAGAGTTGTTTTGTCCATGCCCACTTCAATAGAATTTTCTGCAACTTACCTTTAGTGAGTCTTTCTAAAGAGTTCAACTACATTTTCATAGAAAATACTTTTTTTAAAAAGAATTTATTTATTTATTTATTTGAGAGAAAGAGAGAGAGAGAGAAAGAGCAAGTGGGGGGAGGAGTAGAGGGAGAGGGATAAGCAGACTCCGCACTGAGCGCAGAGCCAGAAGCGGGGCTCAATCTCATGACCCTGAGATCATGACCTGAGCCAAAATCAAGAGTCAGATACTTAACCGACTGAGCCACCCAAGAGCCCCTCATAGAAACTACTTCTGAATTTCACATTTACTAAATATTACTAAGATTACTAAATATTCAATTAAAATATATAACCACAGAATACTATTAGCACAAACAGTTTGGGGCAAACACTAGCAGTTATTGATAAGTACACAGCACCAATGGTGGAAACAAAAATGCAAAGTGATTTAGAGAGTACTGCACTGGCCACAGACACTCTGAAATGCCTGAGCCACAGTGGGCATTTTATAGAGGACACAGTGAGCACTGGTGTTTGGTTTTTGCAAACAGTCATTAATTCTCCAATTGTCTGACACTAACTAGGTGTCCTACAATTCAATTCAATTTTGGTATTAAGTACCCAGAGTTAGCACTGCCCCCCAACCCCCTCCCAAGTTAAGGACTCAGTCCCACAAGACTGCCTTCACTATAGATGCTAGTCTCTAGTCCTGGGTCCCCAAGCTGCCCACATTTCTGTCTGACTTGGTTTCAAATTCAAGGTCCCCCCCCACCCCAGGTTCAGTATTCACTACATTGACTCAAAGAACTCAGGAGACTTATGACTACTAATTTATCATGAAAAGGACACAATTTAGGAACAACCAAATGGAAGACATGCATAAGGCACGATATGGGAGGGTGATGAGGGGGTGCAGATCTTCCATACTCGCTCCAGTTGTACTACCCTCCTAATATATCACTGTGTTCACCAACCCAGAAGCTCTCTTAGCTTTGTTTCAATTTTTAATTGAAATTTCATACATAGGGGGGCGCCTGGGTGGCTCAGTCGGTTAAGCGTCTGCCTTCAGCTCAGGTCATGATCCTGGGGTCCTGGGATCGAGCCCCACGTCCGGCTCCCTGCTCGGCGGGGAGCCTGCTTCTCCCTCTCCCTCTGCCTACTTGTGCTCTCTATCTCTCTGTCAAATAAATAAATAAAATCTTAAAAAAAAAAAAAAGAAATTTCATACATAGGGATCATCAGTTAAATCACTGGCCACTGGTAACTGAACTCAGTCTCCAGCCCCTCTCCCTTCCCTGGACATTGGGAGGATGGGGCTGAAAATTCTAACCATCGAATCACGTGGTTGGTTTTTCTAGACCCCTGTTCCTCCATGAGTCATTATTAGCAGACAATGAGATGCTCCTATCACCCAGAAAACTCCAACAGTTTTAAGAGCTTTGTTCCAGATGGTGGGAAGGGGGAACAAAGACTAAATATATTTTTTATTGTATTACAAATAGTTTTGGTATTGTAGTGAGTATATATGTTTATCTGCTTTCCCTGTGGACTGCGTACTCCTTGAGGGCAATTTCTTATATCTGTTTTTCTTCCCCATCCCCCTACCCCCAGTACACAAAGCAGACACTCAAAAATTTTTAATAAAGGAGCAACTGCCTGAATGAAGCAAGTTGCAAGTTAGTCTACAATATGGCTCAGTAATAAAAATATGATAGAACTAGACATTTCAGCAGAAATGAACTATCATATAAATTGTAATAATTCATATGACAAAATTCTTATTAACTAAATATTGAGATGCAGAAACCCTGATACTGAGCCCCAGATTGGCTACCTACTCACTACATATGATTAGGCAAGTCACATAACCACTCTAAGTCTGAATGAAAAATAATACCCTCTTTAAACACATGGCAATAGTGTAAAGGTTAAATAAGATAATGTACAAAAGTGCTTGCAACTTTAAAACATTGGTCAAATAAAAATAGTTAAGACGTTATTAAACACATAACATTAATAAACATATAAGACTGACTTCTGAACAGCACAAGAATGTTAATGGAAAGATATAGAAAAAAAAAAACATTAGCTATAAAATGTATTTAATCCTGAAAGAGGCTGAAAGTTTTAGAGTTGCATACATAGTTCCATCTGTCTCCCGACTTGTAAAGTTTGAGAAGCTGTGACATCAGAGCAGAAGGGACATTGTGAAGTATATTAAAAATTATCTTGTCTCCAGTGCGCTTTGGGTCTGATGCTCTAATCAATGGGAAATTTTCCCGCATAAAGGCTGGAGGATATATCACATTCAACTCTTTACAATAAGGTTATTTACTGCTATTCAATTCACACTTCCCTCAGGTTTTGGCAAGATTATAGAATTTATTCTCCTACACAGTAGCCAGCCAAGTAAATCACATTGCATACTTCCACTGTCATACATTTTTCTTACCCAGCATTGGTGGCTTATTTTTTTGAGTCCCTCAGAGTATCTTAAAGTTTAGGTGTACAAGCTTCCCTTTTATAATTCTGCGATTTAGTATTATTGCTTCCTTCCTAATATTTTCTTAATAAAAAGTGCTGGGGAAAAAAAAAACAAACCTACTCAGGTAGTTTTCAACAACAAAACCAGAGACAAGGGGATAAATATTATGGATGAAACACTTTGCCTTGTAGACAAAAGGTACCAGTTGATATTAAAACAAAAATAATATTATCTCTGCTACAGGGTCTCAAAACACTTCATTAGAAAAACACAAGCACAAAGAGCTGCTTTAGAGGAGCCTAGTTGGGCTCCCCTAAGGACAGTAATAGTGAAGATAACTCACTCCCCCTGCTTTCTGCCAACCATTCTGAGAAAGAAGTCCAGGCTCCTGAGATCTGCTCAGGTTATGCTGTACTATAACTCAGTGGCTCCTATTTTTTTTTTTTTTTTTAAACCAGCTCTGGAAGGCAGCCCTTTTGGTAGGATAAAAAAAGTCCCCATCATTCACCTAGGTCACCTGTCTCCAAACTCTTGGTGATAACAATCCTACACCATACCATATTATATGATACTATTACTATACTATATTGTACTATTCTATAATGGCATAAGTATATGATAGTAAGTTAGATTAGCAATATAGTATAGTATTACTATATAGTTTACCTTTCTATATGATATATGCTATGCTGTACTATCCCAGACTATGTAACTTCCTTTTTTTATTTTATTATTTTTATTTATTTTGTATTTTTTATTTCTTTTTAAATTTTATTTTATTATGCTATGTTAATCACCATACATTACATCATTAGTTTTTTTTTTAATTTTTTTATTGTTATGTTAATCCCCATACATTACATCATTAGTTTTAGATATAGTGTTCCATGATTCATTGTGTGCGTATAACACCCAGTGCTACTTCTGAAGGGGATTTTATACAAATATCTACTCTAGCAAGAGGCTGTAGGAATGACCCATCTTTGAACTGCAACATACAACATGTCTTTATAGTTATTGTAAGTTATAGGCCAAACATACTTCATAGAAGTAGGGATCACTAAACACTTCAGAGTTAACCAAATAGCCCATAATGAACAAAAGAGATAATGGTGACTTTGTATAACAAGAAATTACAGCAACTGAAAATCTGACCACCTCAAAACTGTACTGTCAAGGCACTGATACCATGTTCTGTCTGAAAACTGGGGAAACCCCAATGTTGTACATGCATTTGCAGGAAGCTTCTGAGTGCTGCCCAGGGGTCAGGTTCTTGGTCAATTGATAAATTCTGCTTATCATCAACTTGAGGTTAGGAGTGCCAAGTTTTAAAAAATATTAATAACTATTAGTGATTAAACCCAAAAGTGCTTTTCAACAAGGGCATTGACCATAGTTAGGGTTGAAGATCTTCTTTTTTTTTTTTTTTTTTTTAAAGATTTTATTTATTTATTTGACAGAGAGAGGCACAGCGAGAGAGGGAACACAAGCAGGGGGAATGGGAGAGGGAGAAGCAGGCTCCCCGCCGAGCAGAGAGCCCGATGCGGGGCTCGATCCCAGGACCCTGGGATCATGACCTGAGCCGAAGGCAGACGCTTAACGACTGAGCCACCCAGGCGCCCCAGGGTTGAAGATCTTCTCATTGTGGGTGCTGGTTACTTTCCCAGACAATTATTAGCCCTTGCTCCTCAAGACTAAATGCCAATGGCATCATTCAATCTTTGTGATTGTCAAAAAGACCCAGGCCAGATGCTTCTTGGTGGGGCCTGGTGATGGCACTGAGAATCATACCGCTTGTAAGAACCAGAGAAAGTATCAGTACAGGGGCTAACCTCTGTCCTACCAAGAGAACCCAGCCTCCCATTGCCTAGTGACTGTGAATCTGACCAGTCCACATTCTAAGACAAGCTACAGACATATTTCTTAGCTTTGCACTGTAGGAAATAAACAGTCCGACCTCCTTTACTAATTCAGTGACCCCGGGTAAGTTTTTTTTTTTTTTTTTTTTTTTAACTTCTCTAGCTTTAGCTTTTTCAATTTTGAGAAGGGAATAATAATGCCTGTTTTAACTACTTTATAAGATTTTATACGGGGCGCCTGGGTGGCTCAGTCGTTAAGCGTCTGCCTTCGGCTCAGGTCATGATCCCAGAGTCCTGGGATCGAGCCCCGCATCTGGCTCTCTGCTCGGTGGGAAGCCTGCTTCTCCCTCTCCCACTCCCCCTGCTTGTGTTCCCCCTCTCGCTGTGTCTCTCTCTCTATTAAATAAATAAAATCTTAAAAAAAAAAAAGATTTTATGCAAAGTGCTCTGTAAACTGCAAACCATGATGCAAAAAGATACCATTAATTTTATTAGTTTTTAAAGATTGGAGATTACCTTGGGATATATGTTCAATTCTCATATATGGTGGTTACAGAGCTATCCTAAGCTCAATAAATATTCCTGGGCAATGAATACAATGCATTTAGCTAAGGACAAACAGGGAGGAGAGGGTTAAAACCCAAAAGAGAGCACACCAATTAGCCCATTTACAGTATGTTAGAATTGTGGGCAGGGGCTTATGCGGGCTGTACAGATTTTCAGAATCACTTCATTATTGCCAAAGTGAAATGTGTATAATGTTCTTTCCTTCATTCTGTATTTTTGGTGAAACCGTACATTCTCTGCAGTTGATTCAATTCAATTAAACCAAGTTTTTTTGAACATATGCTAAATTTGGGCACTGTTTTGCTTTGAGAATTATTATGTATTTTAAATCTTTAAAAAATATGCATCCCTAGTTCCTTTTCAATTACAGAAGGAAAAAAAACCTTGTCTATCTTCTCTTTCATAACTTTCTTTTTAAAAACATGTTCCCCGTGTATCATTTTCAAGTGTTTTTATTCTTCTGACCCAATTTTCTCCTTTTTTGTTTGCTCTTCCTACATTTTCTCTCCCTGTATACTCTCAGCCTTTCTACTGTGTATTGTCTTTCTTTTCACCAACTCACTAAGTGGTCCTGGAATCCACAATTTGGGATTCAAATTCTGGGTACTCACTGTAATGAAAAGAAAGCTGCTCATGCAGAAGAGGAAAAGAACTCTTTCCTGTTCCAGTTTTTATTTTGAAATCCTCTATGCCAGGAACTGGCGTGCAAGTTTGAATTTAAGTTGGTTAGAAATATCCATTGAAGAATATAACTTCGAACACTGACTGATGGGGCATCAGGAGAGAAAAAGCGAAAGAAAGGGGAGCAGGGGGAGCAGAGAAAGTAGGAACAAAGGTGAGTGACTGTGTGTGTTGGTGAGCAGTGGCATGAGGTTCCAGGTTTTTCCTCCTTTCAAGGTAATTCTCAAGGAATAGCATGAAGAGATTTTTGACCTATCTTTAAAATCCAAGGGACCAATCATTCTCACAGAATTTTGACATCATGCCTCTGATTCATGGTCTCTGATTTTTCTGTCAAAGACCTAGGTGGCAAAGTGGATACATCATCCTTGGCAAAAATGTCAAGATGATATTGTGAAGAGACCAGATGGAATAAAACGGAAAGGTTGCTAAAACGCTTAGATAAAATATTCATTACGGGTAGTAATTACAAATTGAAATTAGGAAACAAAAGTTCCATGTGGGCAGAAGTGATTCCATAGCCCCATTCCTCTGTGTGCCCCTCTAGGTATGTCCCACATTTTCATTGCCTAATTTGAAAGCAAAAGCCTCTTGTAGTCTCGGACCTTCAATGAAATGAACAACAACAAAATGCATAAAAAAATCTGCGATCACAATTCATGTCTTAAGGGATTTTAGCTTATTTTAGCCATCGCAGCAGCTGCTCGTCGCTGAGAATACGACGGACAAGAAAACTACCAGCAGCACCTCCCCAGCTAAAGCAGTGGCAAGGCGAATACCAACTATATGACAAGAAGTGGCTCGTGAGGCGCTGCACTAAATGGCTTACTGTAGAAGTTAAACTGATGTTTCATCACATTTCCAGAAGGCAAATGGACCCTAAGAAGATGAACCATACTCCGTTAAGGCTTGGGACATTTCTATGTAATTCAGATCTTGGTTTCGGAGGTACCAAGAATTGTGGCCCTTCAGAGAGACCGGGCGCCACGATCACACAGGCCGGCTACATTTAGGTAGAGCTCCCTCAGCACTCGTCGTGAGCTAGGATCAGCTTCTGCCAACTCAGGGACAGCTTGTTACTTGCGAGCATCTCAACTGTAATTATTATAAAATTTGCGCTTAAATTGAGACAAGATGTACATACTTGTGTCTTCTACCCTTTTCCCCTTGTTCTGTCCTATGCCTCTACTCCCATTCTCCATGCAGCCTGCAAATACTGAAGACCGTTTTCAGTCCTCCACTATATCTCATTTCCTCCCAGCTAAACGTTCTCATGCCCCTTCAGGGTGCTCCTTGGCCTTTCACAGTCCCAGGTGCCCTGCTCCGAATGCATGCTGTCTCTGGTCCAGTTAGAGTACACCTCTCAAAGCATCATGCTGTAGGTATGGCTGTAGATATGCGCAACCTAGAGGATGACAGGCTGTCATCCGCTTTGCTCTGGAAATACTCTAATTACAAATCGAATCTAAGGTCATACGAGCTTTTCGGGGCAATTACATCATCTCTCTAATTCATACTTTTAATAATTAAATGAATGCTAGAATCTTTCAAGTGTGTTTCAAGTTCCTCCCAATGCACTTTTTTTTTTTTTTTTCTTTTGACTGGAAGATGGAACTTTTCATTTATTCTCATCTCATTTTATTTCCCCAGATTTGGCCCAGTGTCATAGCCAATACAGATCTTTCTCAGTCTTGATGCTAACTTCCATGGTATGAGTTATTCCTCAGTTTTTCATGCCATCTGCAAATTTGATTTCCAGGATGCCACTGGTTCCTAAGACCCATTCTAGAAGCACTTTCACCATTGTAAAATTAAAGATAAATTACACAGGGACGCCTGGGTGGCTCAGTCCATTAAGCGTCTGCCTTCGGCTTAGGTCATGATCCCAGGGTCCTGGCATCGAGTCCCACATCGGGCTCCTTGCTCAGCAGGGAGCCTGCTTCTCCCTCTGCCTGCCACTCTCTCTCTGACTAATAAATAAATAAAATCTTAAAAAAAAAAGATAAATTATACAAACATTTTATATGATCCCTATCTAAGTAAGCTTCCTTTCTATTAACTTTAGAAGCTTTTTTTATGAGCCTATTTCTTAATATTATGCCACATTCCATGAAAATAAAGACTTCATTTACCAAGACACGTGTTTAACTTTATATACGTCAGGAGGAAATGTCTTAAAAACTAGCTTTCATTTCTGGAGTACACAGAAGGACCAAAAAGTTATTTCCATTTATGACACTGTAGTGGTACAGAAAATACTTGGCATAACAGACTAAGCTAGAAGAATCAAACTGAATCCAAAACAGACTTGGGAGTGCTCAGAGGCTTTGAAATTGTTGGAAGATCATATAAGGTGATTGCTAATATCTAAGACATAATGAATGGGAGAAAAAGATAGCCTCACATGACATGTGCACAGGCTGTGTCCCCCGCATTATTTTTCAGCCTTAAGGGAAATATGTTAGAAAGACATATTGTCACACGCTGGAGTGATTTTATGTGAGAACTGGCAACTGGAATTCAGTATTTCAGGCCTGGCTGTGGGTATGGTCTATAACTGCCTCTCACTGATCCCAGATCAAACCTATCTGTGTCAAGGGAGGTTCTGCTCGTAAACAGGTAAGCTGTTTGCTTACCTGGGGCTTAACAGGAGATAGACATCGAATCAGTAGGAGTCTCCCCTCCAGGAGTCACAGAGCTGCTTCCAAGGAGAGCAGGCCTGGCCTTCTGCAAAATCATTGTCATGGTCACAGTGGATATTCCAAACTTCTGCTGGGTCTTCCTTGTGGGGAGCTCTCCTGGCATTGGGTTAGGATGGGCAGGGGTACATGGCGATGTTGATGTGTTTATGCTCTTTTCTCACTGACTCTGCCAGAGCAATGGGGACCCCTCTAATCTATCACTCCTCTTCTTGAACCCTAAAATCACGACACCAACTTCATAGGCTCTAAGTCCTGGTGGGAAAAACAAAAGTGGCAGGGGTGGTTTACGTTTTCCTAGTAACATGTACATTAATTGGATCAAACGCTTTTTCACACGTAATTTCCAGTATTATTCAACATTGCAGGGGTCTTCAAATTAACTTAGACATGTTTACTTTTGCAATTCCATCAAAGAACTCTCGATTTTCTCTCTCTCTGAACATTTAAGCAACAGCCATTAACTCTAAATATATTGCCTTGAGTTTTTAACTCCCTTCACTTGCCCACCACAGTAAGTCTGTAGAGTTGTTCTGTCCTTTCAGCTCTTCTTCCAGGCATTTGTCTTCTGGCCTGCAGGTGCAGGCCTTCTCAGCAGCGTCCTCCCTTTCCTTCATAACGTTCCAATCTGGGCTATTTCTTCTATGCGCTTGTCTCCAGGTATCTCCAGAGAAGATACACTTCTAGTTGTAAAGTACTTACAGTCTCCTGGGGCATGAGCTGAAACACGCACAGGGCTACCTTGTGGCCTAGGAGAGGCAGGCCAAATCCGCAGCCTGGCATTCAAAATCTTTCACAGTTTTACCTTGATGACCTCGCAATTCATCTCCATCCCCCACTCACAGCCTCAGTTCATATGTGGTGAACTCAAGCCTGTCAAGTTGCTTGCTAAGCTTCTTCCCCGTTCTATGTACCTTCCTGCCTCTTTCTTTGCCTGTAACTAAATCCCAAGCCTTCCTCATGGGCTATAATGCTCTTCATTTTATTTATAATGGTGTGTTTTTTTTCTTTTTCCCAGAAGAGTCCTCTCTTTTCCTATTTTCTTTTTTTTGTTTTTATTTTTTTTTTAAAGATTTTATTTATTTTTTTGACAGAGAGAGACATAGCGAGAGCAGGAACACAAGCAGGGGGAGTGGGAGAGGGAGAAGCAGGCTTCCGCAGAGCAGGGAGCCCGATGCGGGACTCGATCCCAGGACCCTGGGACCATGACCTGAGCCGAAGGCAGACGCTTAACGACTGAGCCACCCAGGCGCCCTCTTTTCCTATTTTCATGTCTTGACCCACCACCCCATTTTTCTCTCCCTGAAAATGTCCTTATCTTATCCTTGGATGTCCAGGTGCCCCTTTATGAACTTTTATCTTATCAACTGGAAGTAATTTTTTTCCTTTTCAGAACATTTGAATGTATTCATCTGCACCTTCCCTAAAGGATGCATCAATTCTTAAACTTTTAATTTGAAATGAATTTAGGCTTATAGAAAAGTTGCAGCAAGTTTCCAGTATATCTTTTAATCAGATTCTCTGAATCGGAATCTCTCACATAACCAAATTGGCAAAATGAAGGAATTAACACTGCTACAATACTTATGATTAAACCCTAGAGTTTATTTGGAAATCACCAGTTTTTCCATTAATGTACTTTTTCTGGTCCAGGATCCAATTCAGGATCCCACATTGCATGGAGTTGTCATATCTCCTTAGCTTCCTCCAAAACTGTGACAATTCCTCAGCCTGTCCTTACCCTTCAGGACCTTGACAACTTTTACCATATAAAATCATCACATTTGTACACGTGTGTTTCCTCACTCTGCCATAAATTTCCTGAAAGGATTTGTCCCTGAGACATGTTTTTATTCCCAGGAGCATATGATGAGAACTCAATAATTACTAAACTACATGTCAGAAAGGATTAGAAAGAATAGTAACAAAATCTATGTAACGAAATAGTGAGCTGTGTGCTATGGTAACTTTAATCCATTACAAAAGTTAGAGGGCAAGACTGCAAAATTTTAAACTCTCTTTGCAGATACTGTATCTGAGCCCATTTTCTCCAGGTGCCAAGAGCAGAAATCACTGGAACTTATCATGGCACAGGGATACCCGATGGCTGGCAGGAAGCGCAGATGCAGCCTCAGTCTCAGCGTTTAGCACAACTGTTGTCAGATGTCACTAAAAATAGACCTCATTTGTCCTTTGCACTGTGCACAGATCGCTGAGCTAAAGTAATTACTCCCTACCTCTCTTAACACCTGGGTTTCTGTCCTGTAGCTTTCTGTTAAGAGATTCAGGACAGAGAACTCCAATCTTCTTGCCTAGAACCCTGAATCCCAGCTGGCTCCTTTTCTGGTTCTCCCTACAAGTGACTAATGGTATGTCCCTGAGGCCCTATTCCATGATACCAGAACTCACCTATTCTTTGGTATCTCCAGTTGCCTGGATTTCCTATGTTATAACCCATCTGGCTCTACTGTGACCACTCCTCCAGGAAACCAGGACAATGCTCAGCTGACAGGTCTGTGCCTTTTTTTATGCTATTGTACCCCCTGGTTGCCCTCCTTGGTCATGGCGGCTTCTTCTCCTTTCCCACCAGCTCCTACTGCAAAGTCCTAGCATATTTCAGAATTGTGCCCATTCCCCTTATGACTCAGATGTGCCTAGTTATTTCACGTTGTTACTAATCTCAAATTATTATGGTATCTGCCTAAACCCACACTTTCTCACTACTATTGTAGAGACTGGATTTGTGCTCCACCCCCCCTCCTGCTGAACTTGTTAGCTTCGGCCTGCCAAAGAGTCCACTCATCTCCTGGGGCCACAGGAGCTTTGCTTTGTTTTGAAGGGACTCTAATTACTGACATCTAAAATAGGACATTCCTTAATTTCAGTTCTACCCTGCATTAACTTCAGATCTTTCACAAAGATCCAGAAATAGCATCTGACAGGTTCAAGAGAAATTGAACTGATATCTGTTGGGTTTTAACTGGAGCACTGCTGCATAATTTTTCATTTTCTTTGGAAGGTCTTACCACAAAGGGAAAACATGCCTAGTAGGGTCCCACAGAGGTGTTTTGACATTAGGCTTAATAAAGCATGAAGAACTCATTAATAAATAATGTTCTGCTAGGTTAACAAATAAAGCTGAACGCACTGGCTAGACCCTGGAGTAAATCAAATCATGCATGCAGCCATGTGACTTGTTAACTTGCCGTGGTCTCTTCACAAGGTCTGGCAAAGCCCAGTGCAATGAGGCACAAATAAAACCAGCATCTTAAAAACGCATGCACCTTTGGTTACGATGCAGACTGTCAATTTTTTTTTTTTTTCACTCTGTGGGCCCCAAATTGTAAACAAACTTTCACTGATGTCAATCAGGAGGCATTCCACTGATATATTTAATCTTTGCTAAAAGGAAAATTGCACTCCTCAGCATATCTACACGACAGTAGACACAGGTCTATCCTCTCATCTCATATCCTTTGTCTCATTATCTACAAACAGGGAGCTAGAGAACCGGCTAATGTGTGCAGGCAGGCTAGTCTACTCAGCCAAAATGGTTATTGAGGAACTCTTTAGTCAGACCCAGAAAATCTTCAGGAGGGTCCAGGAACAGAGAAAAGAATCATCCTCCATTTAAAAGAAGAAGAAAGAAAAAGAAAGAAAGGGAAGGAAAGGAAAGTGAAGAAAAGAAAAGAAAGTGCAGTGCGCCTGAAGAGCTCTTGCCTGGATTCCAAAGGTTGCCTGTTTCTAGCTGGAGAGAGATTCCCAGCAGCAGTGGTGGGTGGGAGGAAAGCTATGGTACTTCCGGCAGCTGCGTTTCTCTTTTGGTTCTCTGGTGCTGAGGACACTTCACGAAGCTTTTCTCATGATTAAAAGCTGATGGACAGCTGTCAAGTGTCAGTTACGCATGACTCACTCCATCTGCTCAGCAGTCTGGAGGGACAGCGTCCCCTGCCCCACACTCTTCGGACTGCGCACATTCCCCACTCACTGACGGGTTTAGCTGGGAAGCCAACCGCCATGCAACACAATGCAAATATTTCCAGGCACTGCTTTGATGAAACAACTTGTTGGGTGGGTTCAGTTTCAACTCAAAGAGCTTGCCAACCATGCCCATACGCATGGATTTGCCCGTATGCACGGATTTACGCAGCTTGCCAGACCTTTTATGTGGTTATGATGACAAAGTCATTGAGTTGCCATTTAAATTCTGCTCCAAAGCTGCAGATTTAAAGCAACCACTATCCTGAGAGCAAAAATATTCTATTAAACAATCTTACTTGAATCTTTTCACAATTCCTAGATGCTTATATATATGCACATAATATGTATACAGTTGTATAATGATATAAAGTTATATATTTATAGTTTCTTCATTTCCAAGTTTATGGAAACAATGAAAATGAAGGAGCGGTCAGGGTTCAAAGTCTTGCATGACAAGATTTCATTTTTGAGAAAGCAAAGAAGCTGTGTGGAATAGGAGAAACGTGAGTAGTTTATAGCGATTGAGCCTTACACAGTACTTTCCATGACTCATCTCCTTTAGCCCCAATTGTCCTCTGATGTTGGCAACGTTATCATCTGCATTTTACATACGAGGAAATTGAGACTTAGCAAGTTGATGGTGTCCAAGGTCACACAGATAGTGAGTAGCAGAACTGGGGATTTAAATTTAGCAATCTGATTCCAGAGTTCACACATTCTTAATTGCTATTCTATAACAGACTGTTATGTTATCAGGGAATCCATTCATGGGTGGTTCTACCATTCACCAGGACAAAATGGGACCCCTCCCCCCCCATTAAAATGAGATGGTTTTCAATGCCAAGGTGCAAAACAAAATCAGAAAGAGTATTTTCATTTTGTTACCTGAATAAGTAAGCAGTTCTAGTTTCAATGACAAATGTCCTTGACATTTACTCAAATATATATTGGTTTGAATAATTTTCTTCAGAAAATAAACAATACTCAAAACCTCAGTGTTGAAAATTTTGGTTCTTTTGGAAAGGAGGAAAGCTTGGTTGAAAGGGTACTGAGCCTTTCAGTAGGTATGAAGTTTTGAAAGAATGATGCCATCTCCTGATGAGCTGGAAGTGAACTGGAATTCACACAGACCACCCTGAAGAAACGGGAAACGCGATTTTTTGATTAGGCCTAGCGTGAGATGGCATTATTTGATCCCTCTTAAGAATCAATCACCTAACTTTCCTGTGTTGAGTTCAAACTACTAGGAAATACACATGAATACAACTTTTGACATAAGCTTTTGTATGCACTGAACTATTTACACATAAAATACAGAAAGAGAATTTATAATGGCTATGTCAGTCCATGTAGAATTCCTATTCATTACTAATTCTGTGTAATCTGACTTCCTTCTTATGCCTCTGTGCTTTACCTCCCCAAATAGATTGAAAGCTCTTTGCGGGAGGAAACTGCGTTTGGTTATTTCTTTGTTACCCTTTTGAAAACAATTCTACTTTCCACAGTAAGTGATTTATTATGCAAGTCTGAACTCTAGACAAAAATGTGTAAATGCAAATGCTCATTCACAATAAATGTGGTGCCTCGAGGCACTATTTCTAGCTTGTAAGTATTTGGATATTATATTTCATGATATTGTCTGTCAAACCATACTTCGAATCACATTACTTTATTTTTACCAATTTACATAATGTGTGCAAAGACAATGAAAGGCAAGGTATATTCAATTTCATTCAGCTCAAGAGGCAAACTAAGACACTCTGATCACCTAGGTTTACATCGAAGGTCCACTAATTCCCTTGGTTATCAGAGAACAATTCATCTATGAAGTCATTAAAAATGGAAAAAAAAAACCATTCCTTTGGGAAAAGAATATGCAAAAAATGTGGTGCCTTCTAAATCACATAAATATTCATGGAAGGGGGGGGAGAGGAAAAAAGGGATAGAAATTTCCAAGGACATTACTAAGGGCTTCAGACAAAATGAATTCAATCAATCAAAAATAAGCATAAATCAGTGATTTTCACAGTTTTCTCCCTCATTGGTAATCTGAAATATATTAGCTTTGTATTTTCTTAAACATCCTTTTCTGCTATTGTTGAAAGTAATAAAAAATTAGTCTAAAATGCTTAATGTTCGAATGCTAATAATTAGCTATCACATGAATAAGAACCAGATGTAGTTTTAAATCATAATTTTCAATTAACTTTACTTATTAGAGAAGACTTTAATTGAACTGTGTTTTGAATATCGGAACAGATAGAAGATCCAGTTTTTAGCTTTTTAGTCTTATAGGATTTACAAGTGTACAGTAACAAGTAAAAACTGGGTAAATTGTACAGTGAACTTCATTCACTATCAGACAAAACCATCAAAACCTTGATAAGTTCACAAAGTGCTCATTAAGTCTGCTGGACTCTGGGTATTTACAGCTGTTTTCTATAATCATCATCATCAATCATTTAGAGCCTTGTACCCAATGTCACACATACTTTTTAATTTACATAAGATTTAAATTATATTGGTTTAATAAATGATATGCCTAGAAATACCTATGAAAACTCTATTCTGTGCCTTGAGAAACCCCAATTTTGTCATTATATAAAGCCATAATTATATCTTTCATTTCAAGCAAATTTAGAATCCATTTATAAGAACCAAACGTACAACATTTTAAGATGTATTATAATGCTTAAAGTAGAAGCTGTCTTAGAAAATTAATTGATACTGCTTTAGTTGTTTAAGTTTTTCTTTCTTTCTTTCTTTCTTTCTTCCTTCCTTCCTTCCTTCCTTCCTTCCTTCCTTCCTTTCTTTCTTTCTTTCTTTCTTTTTCTTTTTTTTGCATATGAAACTCCCTGGGCTTAGCAGAGAGAATTTTTTATGCTTTTTCGTTGTGTTTTGAATATATTGCCTGCCTGCTCTATTAAATCTACTGAAATTATTTTCCAATGAGTTACATAATTTTCCCTTCTGAGGGTTCAGAGAGTTCTCACATGACTCTGTATCATTTCCTAGGGATGTCAAGGGACCCAGGGCCCAGATGCTACTTAACACTGTTTTCTAAACTCAGCATTTTACTATTTATAACTTTCTCCTTCCACAATTCATTGAAAAATAATACAATTGTATTTCATTTGTGCTCTATATACTGATGAATAGGTAAGTAATTTGAAGACTTCATAAATAATTTCATTTATTTTTCAAAGAAAAAAACTCTCAAAAGGTTATTCATTTTTTTTTTTTTTTTAATCACTTCTGGTAGTGCTACAGTGGTTATCAAATAAGGGAGGCCATTCTGGGAGCTCAGGCACACTCACAGGTAAGATAACTTTGTGGAATTCAAAGGTATGGTCGGTCAATGTTCCTTATTTTAAAGGAAACATTATTTTAGTAATAAGTACTGGAAAATCTCAGGTAGAGTGATGTACCTGGAAACATACTCGACTGGGATTTTAAAGAAGGGATTCTGATCCCAGTTCTACCACTAACTGGCTTCCTGGACCTGCATATACCATCTAGCTTGCACAAATTAAGTACCCTCTTTGGGACTCCGTTTTCACACCTGCAAAATATAAGCAGTTGGAATACAATTTCTGGGATCACTTCCAGCTGAAACAGGCTGTGATGCTAGAGCATTGATAGCATTGGTAGTACATGAGGATCAACATGAAAATAATTCTTAAAGTGGCAACACAATATGAGTAAATTAAAAATGACTACAGGTTATTTCTTTAAATTTTTTAAATTTTTATTTATTTATTTTTAAGATTTATTTATTTATTTGAGAGAAAGAGTGAGTGAGAGCGAGAGAGCACAAGCCGGGGGTGGGGTGGGGTGGGGAAGGCAGAGGGAGAAGCAGGCTCCCCGCTTAGCAGGGAGCCCAATGCGGGACTCGATCCCAGGACCCTGGGTTCATGACCTGAGCTGAAGGCAAATGCTTAACTGACTGAGCCACCCAGGCACCCCTATAGGTTATTTCAATTAAATATGTACTCAAATTTAGAGTTCAATCCTCATTTTTCTGAGAATCAAGTAAGAATCTTATCTCAAGGGTCCATAACTAGATACTTTCAAAATCCAGATTAATTCTTAAAGTTAGTATCTTTTTACCTGATGTTTGGATCCTTTTGAACTAATGTGGCATCGCTTAACATCACTGACAAGGATTATGTAACGTATAGTGATACCATAATTTAAAATTATTCCATAAATAATAAACTCTCAGGACAAAAGACAAAAATAATTAAATTTAATACCAGTTTTTATTCTTCACTGTTTCACCCCTTTGGAAATTCCAGGGCATTACTTGGAGAGCATTTGTTAATTAGATTGCCTGTAATAAAACCAGGCAAAGAACTCTAAAGCTAACACTTAGGAAACACATGAGGTCGACCGCTTTAGTTTGGGTAAACTCTAAGGTAAAGATCTCAAGTGTGAATGTCAATGTACGGAGGCTTGTCATTAAAATAAGAACATTTGGAAAAGTCATTTAATAATGATTCCACCCTCCAAGTCCAATCCACATACTCTGAACATAGGAAAACAACTGCCTGCAGAGCTGGTCCTGATATAGAAGTATCGGATGTGAGCCCACTGCCCTGCGTCCTGTCCTATCATCCCCCACTTGCCTGTCCTTACCTTCTGTTTCCTTTCTTTCAGGCCTTTGTGGCCTGAAAGAAAGTCTATATACCATTACACAACTCACTTACTTGTTATGATTCATTTTTATTGTCTGCATGTCCCCCCACAAAATGCCACTTTTGTTCACTAATGCCTCTCAAGTCCTGGAATAGCCTGGCACTTAGCAGTCATTAACCAAAGACTTGCTGAGTGAAAGAAAAAATGAAGTTGGCATTGGACTATAACATACACAGCTACAGGTCTTCATACTCAGCTGGAATCACTGTACTATGCATAAAAAACAAATACATTTTAAGCCAGTATAGTTTATAAATTTCATACTGGGCTTGGCCGGACATTTGCTTCCCTTGTTATAAAAATCAATCATTAAAGTTGGCAGTGTTGACCAGACACGATGAAAATGCAGTCGTTGTGGCCTGGTGCATATATACCTTACTCATGAAAGAAGAGCAATGAATAGAAGAAAAGAGTGAATTACCTGAGCACGAGCATGGAGATAGAACAGTTTGTGGTCATAAAATCTTGGCTCGGACACTCATCTCATCTATTTGATTTTAGCCGACTTGATGAAACTGCCATCTAGAATTTTCTTATTCAAAGGAGAAGACCTATACCTCAGTAATGTGTGGTTTCCATAGTTCAACTTGCATTTATTACAGATGTGGTTATTCTAATATCAGCAGACAAAAGAGGAGATTTGAGCAATCTTTACTTTCTCAAACAAAAGTAAGGAAATTTTGGCCCACATGGTTGAGGTCTAATAGGAGAGAAAGAAATTAAACTGGAGAATATTTATGTAAATTAGAAAAAAACTCTGCTCTCTAGGAATAAAATGGTATTCTGAAATATAATCTTTTCATTTAAATCTCTTTTTGCTGAAGTAATATAAAGGCCAATGTATTACATTTTTATTTTTGAATATTTTTCTCTTTTTATTTAATGGGAGAGTTACCTGCTAGCATACATGACATTTCTTCACAATTTTAGGTCAGAAAAAATAAGCTTTTTTTCCCCTCATAATTTTTCATGCCCTACAAAGTTTGCCATCATAAACCACTTTGCATTTATTATAAATAGGTATTACATTAGAAAAGCTATTCAACTGTATTCCATTTCACTTGTGAGGCTAAGCGGCTTTGCATGATAACTAAGTTGAATTGCTGGGACGATGCTTGGAGGATGTGTTAACCTGGAACTGAAGTTACCTAGTTGTGCCTTACTGGGCTGAGTCTGCAAAATGAGGGCAGGAAACCTGCTGCGAGGAGGATGGGAAACTATTACAAGCTGCATTCCTAAATGAAATGAAAATTTTTGCTCTTGATGGCAAAAACTCTGAAATTATATCCTGCTGTTAAGAATACTTGTTGGGGTGGGGGGAAGCTGAACGGTGCACTTTCCTTCAAATCAAATAAGTTTAATGTACACATTAACAGTCTGAGTGGAAGCTATGGTTTGTTTGTTTGTCTCCCAAAGACAAGAAACTTGGAACTCCTTTTTTGCTAATAATGAAAAAAAATATTGTCATTAGTCAAGTATTTAATTTTTGGTTAACAGGTGGTTTTGTCTTTGACATAGAAATATTTTCTCTTGAAAATAAATTTCAATATAAGTGTTTTGCTTTATAACAGAGAAGATGACTTTTTAGACTTAGTCCAGCACCTAAAATATGGACTATTGCTGTTTCTTGGGATGTTTTTAGAAGTTAGGTTTATTTGCTGAACAAACTCCTATGGTAGCCCTTAAAACTATTATTTATTTATGATTGTATACCTTCATTATATGAGCATTCACTACAAAGTTCCTCTTTCATCTTAATTAATGCTTTTTGGCCCTAAATTTCACCTTTGTTTATTTAAAAAAATTTTTTTAAAGATTTTATTTTTAAGTAATCTCTACACCCAATGTGGGGCTCGAACCCACAGCCCAAGATCAGGAGTCACATGCTCCACCAACTGAGCCAGACAGGCCCCCCCTCCCCACATACACACAAATTTCACCTTTTCTGATATTAAGATTCTAACTCCTAATTTCTTTAGATTGCATTTGCCTACCCTTTCATTTTCAAATTTTTGCATGACCTTGTTTTGGACCCATCCTTGTATGCACACTGAGAATTTGGTTCTGCACTATGATCTAATTGAAAATAATTTCTTTGAAAGAAATAAATGTATTTCTATTTATTAATATGAAGGATATGACGGATTTTTTTCATAATATTTTAAGTTTTCTGTTAAAGGTTTTGAAAATTATTACATGGTCTGTTTGCCTTATTTAATTATTTATATATAGCTTCTTAAGCATATTTAATAGGGTGCATATTTTCTTCTAATTTATAACTTAGTACGTTCACATAATAACCTACATATTTAGTTTGTAACTTCATGTAATAACCTTGATCTTCTATATCTTTAGAATATTTATCATTCCCTATTATGAGTATAGAAAAATTTTTTTCTTCTTTCTCCTCCCCATTACTTTGTGACCCAGTGTTGGACAACAGCATGACTTTCTTAGCATCTTTTTTTTTTTTTCTACTCTTAAATACTTCTATAACTTGATTTGTCAGGTTTAAAGGATATCCACTGTTCCCTAGATATTGAGAATAATGCAATCAGCCAATTTAGTATATGCACCAGTTTATTCCTGTTGTGTCCTTCTAGTTTTTGTTGGTTGCTTTAGTTCTATAGGATGTTATCCTTGTATGCTCTGTCACACTCATCTACATATGTATTTCAGATTTAGTTTTAGGGTTAAAGAGGTTCAATGCTTAAGATTGGATCGGTTCTTTTGCAGTCACCTCTTGGTTTGATGGACTCTGTCCTCCAACAGTGGCCCCCTGGAGGGCTCACTGACTGAGTTCCTTTATGCTCAGAATACTTGCCTCTTGCTTTTATCCCTTGAAAGGCAGTTTGGCTGGTCATATAACCCTTGGGACCCACTTTCTTTCCTATGATGACAGTGAATTCATGACCTCCCATGACATCTTATTTCATTATTAGGTATCTCAACTGTTACCAAGTGAGTTTTGTTTCTTTTTGTAACTTTTGCCAAAATCGGTCTTCTTGAAAACTTCCAAAGTAACAGCCTTCCACATAACAGCCTTCCACATAACAGCCTTCCACATAAACCCCCAATCTAGGCTAAAACTACAAAATCATTGAAGGAGAGTTCTTAAGGCCAAAATGTCTCCAAAAAGCTTTTAGTAGACTTAATGATTTGTTACTCAGTAACGAATTGCATCTTTCTTGACCTCCTTGTGCCCTACCCATAGTGCTCTTTTAAAGCAAGTTAGAGGGGTGCCTGGGTGACTCAGTCGGTTAAGCATCTGCCTTCAGCTCAGGTCATGATCTCAGGATCCTGGGATCGAGCCCCAGATTGGGCTCCTGGCTCAGTAGGAAGCCTGCTTCTCCCTCTCCCTTCTGCTCATGCTCTCTCTCACTCTCTCCCAAATAAATAAAATTAAAAAAAAAAAAGAAACTTCTTAAAAAAATAAAGCAAGTTAGAGTTAGAGTAATCCTTTCAGAGCTGGAAGGGACCACTGGGATCATCTACTGCAAAGGTCTTATTTTAGGATGAAGAAACTGAAGCCCAAGGAAAGGTAAAGTGAGTTCTCTAAGGTCATGCCATTACCAGGAAGCTGAGCCTGACCTTGAACTCCAGAGAATGCCAGGCAAAGGTTCTTTTCATTTCACCAAGTCCTCCAAAAATACAATGATCAATTTTTGTGTGCGGTGAGAACATTTAAATTCTGCTCTCTTATGTGAGCTGACGGATATGTTAACTAACCTTATTGTAGCAATCATTTTGCAGTATATATGTGTATCACATCATCACGTTGTACACCTTAAATATACATAATGTTATATGTCATTTATATCTCAATAAAGCTGAAAAAGATACAATGATCAAAAGTGTTTCATTGCACTTAAAGAATTCAATGTATGCCCCATGACATAACAAAATCTACCTAATGTCTGCTTGAAAATTATCATCTCATTTCTCATTCCAACTACGTACGGAACGATTCATGCAGGATAGCTGTATTAGAGAATCTTCAGTGGGTATATTCATTTACATAAATTGTCACTTTCATTTTCTATTTCTTGAAACTGAGAAACTTCAGATAAATGTAGATTTAGTTTTCCTACCCCAAACTCTCTAAACCATCATTTTGAAATCAAATTACACAGCTTATGCTTAAAACATAAGGGCCAGATTCTATCTTCAAATACACCGCCCACTCTCTAACAGCAGAATTTGGCCCTAAAAACCCATTAACAAATATTGTCATTAAACTAAAGAGCTAATTACTTTGGATTCAGACAGAATGAACAAAATCATAGGCCAACCGCAGCTGGTAGTAATAATGGTGAGACTAACCGTATGTTACACTGGAGATTTAAAGAACAAAGACATATTAACACTAATGTAACCAAACATATAAAATTATCCTCCAAATGGAGGAAACTGATCTAGTTGGAAAATTCTTGAAAGCACATTGGAATTATCCAATACAAGAAACAAAGGATATTTCTAAGGAATTAATTGTCATAATTTGAAGTTATCAGTGTTTAATGAAGAAACTGAAAATTTTAGTGTATTGCAATATCCACAAATGAAGAGTTATATCTAAAAATCATTTTATCTAATTGGAAGTACTATCTTCATATTTAGATCAGTTTAATACTACAAGATGCAAGAGCCTTGCTTTACGGCTATTTTTTTTTTAATTTTATTTGTGACTGGCTACTTTTACTTAGCATTAGATTTTCAGAGTTCATTCATTTCATAGCTTGTACTAGTGTTTTATTCTTTCTTTTTTTTTAATAGGATAAATTATTATTTTTATTTTTTTAATTTTATTTTATTATGTTATGTTAATCACCATACATTACATCATTACGGCTATTTTAAACAAACGTTATCAGGACTACCTTATAGTTCTATAAAAGTAAATTTCCCAGATAACTGAATATTTTCCCAACCCTTGAAAAATATTTTCAAATTACATTAATAATAATTTAGAAAAAGTTTTACATACCCTGACAAGCAATAAAAATCAAACATAATTTATCAGTTGAGCATAACCATTAATAATATTTTGCTATATATCATTCCACTTTTCTTCCTATGCATCTGTCGTTTTTTTAATAAAAATGGGACCACATCAAAACATGGTTTGTAACTTGTTGTTTTCATTTACAGTATATTATGAGCATTTTGTCCACATCAATAATTATACTTTTACTACAGAAATCTTAATGACTTTGCAACTTCTTAAATTGAGAATAATAAACACATTTTAATCTTTTCGGGTATCTCACAAATATCATTATTATACTGTTTCATAATAACACTAACACTCTCCAGAGATTATTACCCAGCTAAGTCTCCTTTCTCCCCTACTAAATGGCCCCAGATGGCTCTACTGTTCTAAAGCTGTATGTGACTTTTAGCTCTTTTTCTCCTTCAATATCAGATTTCCATATAAAGCTGACCAAACCTGAAGTAGACCTAAATTGGCTGTTTTCATTTTTAGATTAATGACATGAAAGATTATCTACTGACAATGAAAATAATTAACAATTTTAAGTTCAATTACATTAATAAGTACTCAGGTATTCTCTTCACTTCTTCAACCTTCATCTAGGATGAAAAATTTCCTTCTAAACTTCCTTACCCAAGAAATCATAATTGAAAAACATTTGCTTAGTTTGTCTTGTTAAAAAGTCACACCTTGCCAGACTGATGTTGACTGCTCTTTGTATTAATACAGCAAGTTTAGAAGAGAAAAAATGCAATTATATATGAGGGGACCAGACTAGAAGATCTTAATGGTCCATTTCTGTTCTAAAACTTTATGCTGCTATGCTTTAATAAAGTTTCTATAATTTATTCTTTTGTTGTATATTTTCCTTCCTGAGTATGGAGGCTGTCTCACTCAGGTTCCCTGAAACTACATAGTAAGTTTTCTTTAGGGAGTCACAACCTAAGATAAATATGCCGATGATAATGAACGTGACTCACTTGAGGACACTATTTCATTCTCTCTCTACCTGCTCCTCTGCAAAGGAAAAAGGAAAAGAAAAAAAAGAAAAAGAAAAAGCAGAAGAGTAGTTTCTATGTTTCTCTGAAATAAAAATATTACAGAAGACTTGCACTAAAAGCTTTATTAAATATTACTTGAGAACTTCTTTGAACCATAAACTTGTATGGTACCTATTTGAGGATTTTACAGTTTGGGTACTACAAATTTTAGGATTTTTATCATCAGATGTGGCAGTGAGAGCATTGCCTATTGAGAACAATACTGACAACAAATGCATGTGAAAATTCAGTATTACATTAATCTAATTCTGTAAATCTATAGATTACTTGAAAAAAGTGCTACCTTGTTTTATGCATGTCTATATTCATTTTCTTTGTGTAATACTAATAACTAATATGTGTTGCTAATTGCCGCCATGGGGATATACTTTTTTTTTTTAAGATTTTATTTATTTATTTGACAGAGAGAGACACAGCAAGAGAGGGAACACAAGCAGGAGGAGTGGGAGAGGGAGAAGCAGGCTTCCCACTGAGCAGCGAGCCTGATGTGAGGCTTGATCCCAGGACCCCGGGATCATGACCTGAGCCGAAGGCAGATGCTTAACGACTGAGCCACCCAGGCGCCCCTACTTTTTTTTTTTTTTAATTAAGGGTTTATTTTTGCCATTTGGTATTTTATGGACAAGAAACTTTACAATATGAACATGTGCACACAAAAACTGACAGAAAAAATGTCTGTAAGGCTACAATTCAATCAGAGGATTTTAAAAACTTCACTCTTCACTACAAAATAAAATCATGTTGTACCCTTAAGGAATCATCACAATTTCAGTTCTGAATATGCCTCTACTAATCACTTTTATCACTGGAGCAAAAAAAGCAAACTTTACATAAACTTAAAATTGCACATAATAAAGATGAAATTGCTAAATGAGATAAAGAAATATAATAAAGTGATATTCAATAAATGTGCCTGTTACCTGTTATAAAGATATCACATGATTTAGAAGTTTTTATCCACAAAGGACAATGAGTAGCTAATGATGTGTTAAGTAGATCTGTTCTTCTGAAAATTTAATGCTGACTTTTCCAAATGAAGAGAAAAAGAAAAAAACCTTCAAAAATGAAGAAATGCTTAGCTGACTCTGGTAATAACTCATTATTTCTGTCTTCTTAGATAGTTCTTGGAATTGATCCAGTAAGTATAAACATCTGAATAAATTAGAACATTACAGAAAACAGAGAGCCAGCTAAAGACAGCGATGAGCGCATGCTCACTCTGAAAGCAAGATAGGGACCCCCGGGATTTAGCCCATCATACCAAACTTGAAAATCAAGGTGTATCAAAGAGAACTAAGAATTCAATTTGGGGGGGGGTCAAAAAAGGAGCACTAATTTAGCACCTCTGTGCTAAATGTGCCTTCCTTATTTATTCTTGTAGCTGAAGGAAACAAACAACATAAAACCCCATTTAATATAAAGTTTGAAAATTAGAAGTATATTGTTTTGAAAGCCAACTTCAGCATTACCCAAAGGACCAAGACCCACCTTCATCAGGATCATTTGGGGGCAAGTAAGTAAAAATGCAGGTTGCTGGGTCACATCTGAGATGCAGTGAATCTAACTCTCTGTGAAATATGCCCAGGAGTCAGAATTTTACAGACCCTAACCCCCCTCCACGTGACTCTCACCCACATTACAATTTGAGAACCACTGTGATTATCATGATTTTTTTGTGTGAAACTGATTATCAGTTATCAAGTTTACCACTGAACCTTGCTTGTATTTACATTGACATGACATATAACGACTTTCAAAGTTTGCATTTTATTTTCCCTTCTTGGTGTGAACTGTTCATAGATGGCTATTTTCCCCACATTCAGTAACTGCTTTTACTTTTATATATTTTGTTAAATATATTAAATATTCACTTCTGATGTAATTAAGAGTACACAGCAATGTGAGTTACTTCCAAAATTCACTTACCTTCAAATCCTTATGCTTATTCAGAAAGTTCTGAGCATGTGTGATAGAAATTTTCAAGAATAATATATGCAGTAGATTCTCTAATTTCCACGTATTTCAAGGCTGGCCAAGGAGACTCCTGAAGCGGACACCAGAAAAGCCATTGAGAAGGGAAGACACCAATGCTGGAGCCTCTGGGTACCTGATTATCTTTGAACAGAAGAGAAACACAAGTAGTCGGTCACCTGAAATTCATAGAGAATCTGCTATGGAGAAGGTTATTTTCAGTAAACGGGCAGTGTTACTAAATTTAAACTTGGCCTGGGTTTGCTGCTCCCTGATTTAGCACAGATGTCATTTAAAATTTCATGTCATTGTGAAGGCAGAATTGCATGATGATGCTGCCTGCAGAGGATTCTGGTTGAATTCATATGGCTTTAAGTGACTATTTCTTCTAAACACTGCATCAAGTGGTATTACTTAATTTTATTTTTGATATGCAGATGCTAGATTTTGGTGCTGAATTTCTTTCTAAGTCAAGGTTGATGAGTTCTCTTGGAAATATATCCTTACGTGAGCCTCTATCACACCCCATAAAAGATAAAATGTGATATTTTACAAAATCCCAATGGAATCATCTGGTACTTTTGCTATATTTTCTTTCACATGGGTAATGCTTGCCAAGATAATTAGACATAAACAAAAATAATATCCTTTCTAGTCAATATGTGTTGCCTCCTCAGGGAAACCAAAATTCTAGCACTTTGCTGAATGAGTTAAGCAGACATTGGTAGGGGCTAATGGAAAAAGAGATTAAAACATCTGATTTTAAAACTGGTAATTGACAATGCAAATATTCTCCTAAAGAGTAGAGAAAGCAACATATACAGATAAATACAAAGTCAAATACAAAGTGACAAGAGTATAATATACATGTAAGCATAGAGTACACTATAAAACAATAGTTTTTCATAGAAGACTTTAATGTTTGGCCACCCAGAAACCACTCCCAACTTTCTTCTTCCTTGCTACATCCCACAAATAAAGAACAGAAAATCAAATCAAATGTTCACTTTCCCCATCCCCCTACGGCTAAGAATGGTTATGTGATTCCATTCTTGCCCATTAGCTATAAGAAGCTATAAGAAGTATGCTGGGTAAATCCAGGCAAAAATTTGCTTTATCACAGAGGGAGACAAACCATGAGAGACTATTAACTATAGGAAACAAACTGAGGGCTGCTGGAGGGGAAGTGGGTAGGGGGATGGGGTAATTGGGTGATGGGCATTAAGGAGGGTATGTGATGTGATGAGCACTGGGTGTTATACGCAACTGATGAATTATTGAACTCCACATCTGAAACTAATGATGTACTATATGTTGGCTAATTGAATTTAAATTTAAAAATTTGCTTTCTTGATGAGAGATTCCTGTCCCTCTTCTCTATTTCACATAACTGCTTGCCTTGAATGATGAGGATGCGATATTTGCAGGTAGAGCAGTCATCTTATCATCATGATGTAAAACACAATGAAAATCTAGAAAAACACAAAGGTATAGGTCCTCTGTTGATGAGCTGCTGAACCAACACTACTAACTGCTTCCTCTGGAATTCTATTTGTTTACACTGCTGGGTTTTCTGTTGCTTGCTAACAGAATCATTGCAGGTTGACGAAGTGTTGAAAAAGCATTTGTTAAAAAGTAAATGCCATTGCTATAATTGTAGTGATATCTATCTTTTTACATTATTATCTGCAAGTTCTCATTCTGTGGAGTCAAGGACAGCCTTTATTAGGCTGGTTGAGGTTGGAACTTGCCTTCTTTTTTACTTCTAGGAGAGCTGTACATGTGGGGAATAATGGGTCACAGGATAATGGTAACTAATTAGAATAAAATGAAACGGACAGCCTAATCTAGAGCTGGGTTTGGAGGAAGAGGGTCCAGTATCATGGTTAATAAAAGGATCTCATCTTTGCTTTAGTGCCAAAGCTATCCCATTAGTTGAAGTCTCAGTGGAAGAGTTTGAAATTCCATTACAAAATTCATTCTTAATATCTTGTGACATCCTGTGGATTCTGTTTGAAATATTGTTCCATCCACCACTTCATTACTTCTTTTCATCAATATTCATCACAGTCTGAGCTTTCACTATCTCTTTCCTAGACTATTGCTATAGGCTCTTTAACAGATTCTCTTCTTCTTATTTTTCTTAAACATTCCAGTGTGTCCTATAATTACTTTAAGATTTAACTTCTTAAAACATTTCATTAGATCCCTCTTCTGTTCAAAATATAAGAGCTCCTTTTGGTCTATTGGATTAAGTCCAAGGTCCTTAAATCGGCATTTAAGTCTCCCCATAATATAGACATAATTAATAATAAAATATAGATTCTTCTAGATTTCCTATCTCCCTTCCCTAACACTCTACATGGTTTGGTGGGAGGATATGTCTCCACTGCAGAGGTGCACCTAAGTAGCTTAAGATAATCCATGTATCTCAATCTTTACCTACAATTTTAGGAATAAGCACATGACCTTAAGAGGTTAATGATCTCCATTCTGGGGTCTTCTTTGACCTATTATGTAAAAAAACAACTTTTGCTTTTCTTGCTGGACATAAGCATGTGATCATGTAACATTTGGAACTACTGGCAACCATCTTGGGATCATGAGAGAACTTGCCACAACTTCAGTCAACACCAAGGAAATAGTTGAGAAATAGAAAAAGAGGAGCTGGGTCTGAGCATGTTGTTTCACCCCTGGACACAGTTTTGCTTGTAGGGAGAATACTCTGAACTTTTCAGTTATGTGTGAATTTATAGACTCTTTTTAAAAAATTATTAGTAGTAAGCCAATCTGGGTTGGTATCCTCTATTACTTGCAACCAACAAGAACTTTGCAATGTATTTATGTTTTTGTGCATCTGCCATTTCAATCATTCCTACTTCTCTCTTATTTCTATTCTTTCTTTAAGAAGATCAAGCCCTCTTCCTCCATGATACATTTCCAGATTCTTCTAATTCATAGTGAGAGAACTCTAATTTAAACCATGTTATTTTTCATTGTATGTACTAATAAGAGCACTCACTAAGATATATGATGCTATCATTTCATTCTGACTCTCAAATCTTCAGCTTAACATTTTTTTCTCTTATCTCCCGACTTTTATTTCTAACTGAATAGTTGACATCTCAACTTGGATGTCTTGAAGGCTCTGCAACCTGAATCTTTCTATAACCAAACTCATAAAAACCTTCCTCTCAAGCACAGCTTTCCTCTAGTTTCCCTGTTTTTTTTTTTTTAAACACCACCATCAACAGTTGGAGAAGCCAAAAACCAAGATCTTCAACATTTTAAAACGGAATCAGAGTAGATTTGATTCTTCTTTTCTCCTTCAGCCCCAGGATTTGATCATCAAGCCCTTTTGATTTTATTTCCTAGTTTTCAAATCTACCTACTTTGTCCATTTTCTCTCTATATCCTCTCCATATTCTCTCTCCTGCTCCACTACCATCACCACCACCACTAGGACATTATCTGTTGCCTGGAATGCTGCTTAGATTTTTTTCTTTCTCCCATCTCACATTTTGTTTCCCTCCAATATTTTTTCCTCGTGGCATTTAGAGTGATCTTTTAAAAATACACAGTGGAATATCAATTGCTTGTTTAAAAACCTTCAATGCCTTCCCACGGTTCTTAGGGTAAAGAACAAGGCCATATCACCCAATCCCTACCTAACTCTCCAGCCTCATCTCCCTGGAGGACAGTGACCATTTCTGTTTTTAAATACACTCAAGTTTAAAAAACCCAACATTCAGCAGAATGTTTAGCACATAATAGGCACTCAATAAATATGTGTTGAATGAGTAACTGCCTGGCAGTAACTCTTGAACCATGAACCACACTTTGTTATTTTTTCTTGTATATTCTATTTTCTGTGTTACTTGTAAGTACATTGAAGATAAAGAAGTGTCATGTTTCTCTGTAACCTACAGCAGAATGCTATGTGAATAGGAGGAGTTCAGAAGGTATTCAATTACATTGCTATTGATATTTCTACTCTGATTCCTTTTTAAAAGGTTGAAGTTCATTTTCTCACACAATGGGTAGTTATCACTTGTCTATAAGATTAAAACTGAATAAGGGGAAATTTATTAGGTGCAAATAATGGAAGTAAAAAATAGAAAACTTGTTTCCGATCACAATTCTATGGAATTTGCACAGGTTAATTATAAAGGACCTGTTTTTCTGCATCACATGGAAAAGCTTCACATAAGCCCTGAGTTATGTGGACAAACATTCAAACATCATGTTTGTAATTTTCACTGTCATTTTTTCAAATATTTTATATTTTTCTTTAGAAGTCTTTACCTTTGAAAAATATAAGCAAAATTCAATACTTTAAATAATTAACAGCTGAAGTCTTTTTTGGGTAGAGACTGATTTTGGAAAATTAGGTATCCCAAGTACAAATTAATTCTTAGTTATTGGATATTTACCTGAAAGGGTAAAAAAGAATTTCAGAGATTCAAAGGTAGGTATGAAATTTTAGCCTATGCTATAAACTGATATTACCCAAAATCAGAGAAATATTTCTTAGGGTAGCCTAAAATGAGAACACACATAAGCAACCCAAAAGCAATGAAACAGGAAGACACAGGGATGCATGCTTCTCAAAGGCTTCTGACTATTAGCTGTGGCCAGATGATGTTTTCCAAGTTGGGGAATGACAAATGGAATTAGGATTGAGGAGATCTAAAGGAGGAAAGGCCAAGAAATACAAGAGTAGACAATGTGAATTTTCTACCTGAGAACAAATTATTATTTTTTTTTTAAAGATTTTATTTATTTATTTGACAGAGAGAGCGAGAGAGCACAAGCAGGGAGAGTAGAGGGAGAGGGAGAAGCAGGCTCCCTGCCGAGCAGGGAGCCCGATGTGGGGCTCAATCCCAGGACCCTGAGATCATGACCTGAGCCGAAGGCAGACGCTTAACCATCTGAGCCACCCAGGCGCCCCATGAAAAAAAATTCTTGAGCAGGTTTGACCTTCTGTTTCTTAAAAATTAGTTGAAGTTTGCCTAAGGGATATTTATACAAGAGATAATTGCCTTTGGGTTTCTACAGGCCTGTTGTTCAGTTATAAATATCTTCTAGTTTTCTCAGGATATTGAATGTTAGGGAGTTTGTAAAAAATTTTTTAAAAAAGGAAAGAAATAAAAGACAAGGAACCTTTCTTCATGGAACGCATTTTGAGAATGACTATAGTTGTCCTAAAAATCAGAGAGCAGGATAATTTAGTTCTTCTCTAGGGTATTAAAAGACATTTTAGAAAAGCAGTGATTCATGATTTAATATTTAACTGCTTTTCAAGCAAAATAAGAAATTCTACCAGGGTATAGACATGACTTTTTTTTTTTTTTCTGTAACCTAAGTTCTAAGGGATAGGCTGAAGTGGCACTGTTAATTTCACTCCTCTTTAATAAATAAAAGGTGAGCTTAACTACATGATGGAAGGACAGATTCTTATGCTCTTCTTTACACATGCTTCTTTCCCGTATAAAGGAAAAATGATTTTTAACTGTAGAGTATTTCACTTGTGAAACATTTCCATTTTATTTGTTCATTTCTTTATTGATTGACTAGATTTGTCCTTTTGCATGAAAACTGATATGTGTTCTAAAATTATAGCATAAGCCTTTTGTATTTTTTAAAAATCGTTTCTTCTGTTAAGAGTATGAGATTACCAATGGATGTCACTGTCTTTCTATAGTGCTGTATCATGATTTTTAAAAACACATGGAATAAAGATGTTTGTTAGAGTGCTAAAAAAAAGAATATGAGATTGCCCACTTATGTATACTTTATGTGGGTTTTCCTCTCAATCTTGCATAAAAATGCCAAAAGATTTATTTACCTACCTTTAGCTCAAAGATTAAAACACCCTATAACAAAAAAGGAAACTAAACAACTAAAAGCCACACATAAGACATCCATAATTATCCCAAGATGATCAACCTTCTGTGATGTTCTCAATAAGAGTGACTGAAGAGTTTGGGAACTCCCAATCCTCCATTAAGGAGATCTGGAAATAATGTCATTATAAGGAGACAGGATGTAATGTGATTAGAGAAGCTAAAATTGTATTATAATAGGGAGGGGGATGGCTAGATGACAGTAGTTAAAATGTTTTCTTTTTGAGAAGATCCATCTCCCATAAAACAATTCTTACACAGCACCCTAGAGTTTTGTGGAACATGGTTTGGGCACCATTAGCTTTGAGAGTAAAGGAGAGAAAAATCCAAGAATCAGAAGTTGCCAGTGTTGATCAAGATCTCACATCCTGATCTCCTTGTAGCTGGAGAAATCATTTACTTAGAAGATTCCTCAGACTTCCCTTTGATCTGAATTGCACATCCCTCACAACCATCCATGTTTACTGGTCAGCTCCCCCTATGACTGCTGGGTCAGAGAGAGGCACTGTAGATAAAGGACATAAAGGACACCAATATTTTGGACACAGTAGTGGAGTGGTTCAGGTAGTTCAGTCCCTTGGAAGTCCGATCAGAATGATGTCGTCTCCTTCAGTTTAACTCTCAGGCTGATAATGCAGAAATTCAGATTCTGAGTAGTGATAAATTCCACAAGTGCATTATGGGGTTCATGATAGGCTGCCATCTATCCTGCTCCTTCTAACACACTGATCTTCTTTACTCTGTGGCTCTGCCATGGGCATTTTTTCAGGTCTTCTAAAAAAGCGATCATTAAGGGGCACCTGGGTGGCTCAGATGGTTAAGCGTCTGCCTTCAGCTCAGGTCATGATCCCAGGGTCCTGGGATCGGGCCCCGCATCAGGCTCCCTGCTCAGTGGGAAGCCTGCTTCTCCCTCTCCCTCTGCCCCTGCTTGTGTTCCTTCTCTCGCTGTGTCTCTCTCTGTCAAACAAATAAATAAATAAAATCTTAAAAAAAAAAAAAAGCGATCATTAAAAAGCCTGTTATTCTTTATTCCTTGTACTATGGTGATAATTAGTACAAATCATACACAATTCACAAAAGACACTTACAGATATACATGTTCAGTCTAAATAATTATGTAAATATTGGATACTTATAATAGGTTGAAAATTGTGTGAACTTACATAGCTCTACTCATAATTTGTAGAATATCTCTGTACTTACAAGTTTTTTCTTAGTCAAATGTTTATTCTTTACTCCTTCCTACTTTAAACTGTATTTATTTACTTGCTTTTGATTAATAAGAGTTGAGGGCATAGACTATGTGGTCAACATTCCTCTGCCCATAGTAGAATGTCTGGCTTACAGCAGATGCTTAATGCATGATGATGATCACTGCACATAAGATTTTGCATGAGTGCAAAAGAGAAAAATGTTTCTAGCCTTTATCTACTATCATTTTCATTTATTTCTAGAACTGGGAAGACAGAAGATTTGCATTACTTCTGAGCACAGGCATGATGCATTTAGATATGCTTTTCCATCTTTCCACAAGATAAAATATATGCCATATAACAATTGGTACTGCAATTTTATGCTAAACTGAAATATTTTAGACTTTGATGGGCTCAACAGATATATACATACAGAAAAGATAGATGTCAAAGAACAGGAAAATGTTTAACTATCTCTATCTTAACACTGCTAACTATGAGCCATGTTATCAGCGCTGTTTTCTCAGAATGTTTCTTAGGAAGTGAATTACACATACTTTATATGATAACTTTAAAAATGGGTCTATCTATGCTAAAATGATTGGAGATATCTTCTGGCCTTGTAAAAAATGGAAGTTTTAAATGTGTTCCAAAAATTCTTCACAACAAAGACTACATATTTTTGGTAGAAGGCAAGGTCAATGACACTGAGAAATGTAGGAAATTCATGTGTTAATTTATACTACTGCACAGCATGGAGGGTTTTTTTCTCAAGTGTATTTGGCAAAAAAAAAAAAAAAAAATTAAGAAGCATGATTCCTTCTGTTAATGTTCTCAAGGGAAAGTTCAAACAAGTCCAAACTAACAAGATATTAATGTTGGATTGTTATGGAAATCTCTCTGAAATGGGGCTAGGTCATGTGGCTTCTAATTCAGTCTCTAATGGCCTGAGATATACAGTTCCTACCCAAAGGGTTTTTATTTTGTCTATACACATGAAAAGAGGTCTGACCAAACCAGGGGTTTTAAAACCTTGGCTGCACGTTAGAATATACATGGATTTAAAAAAATACCCATAAGCAGGCTCCATCCTCAAAGATGCTGGGTCAATTGGTCTGCAGTGGGAAAAAGGAGTCTTGTAAATTACCCAGGTGATTGTAATATGCAACCTGAGTTGAGAATCACTGAATGTATACCTTCTAAGCATCTCCAGTGCCCAAAGTTTATCATTCTGGAATTTCTGGGAAAGTGCCTTTTAAATACACAGGCACACACGCGCATGCACACACAAACACACACACACACTTGGAAATTTGTTCATTAATCTGGACTCTCTAATCTGATGGTAGTTTTCTACATTAGTGAGCTCTAGATTTTCAACTAACACCCTGCATGCAAATCAGATAAAGTATTAATTAACAGGGAGGGTAGTTAGAGGAAAGAGAAGCAGAGAAACAAAATATAAGTGCTGTCAGAATATAAACTTTCTAATATTGTACCTGCTTATCATAGAATACATATACATATAGAATTATATATAGACTTTTAGAATTCTAAGCTTTTTATAATTCTTCTACTTTGAGCATATCTTAGCAACTATGAAAAGATAATCATGATAGAGGAAACAAAGTTCACTGCTACAGAAATACTGAGGATTGGTCTAATTAAAGGAGACAAATCTATTTCAAGGAAAAAGATACTTGATGATTGTTTACTGGATGAGTAAAACTCTCCCACATCCTAAATGTAGACCTTATGTTTATCTGATGATTGGAAAAGATCATTCCTAGGAAAATGTTAATGGCTTGGCTTTGCTAAATGAAGATCCAGAATGTCTCTGACCCCAGTCTTAAAACTGGCATGGGGTTTCTTTAGGGAGGGAGGGATAGACAGTGTAATTAATAAGGATATCTGAATGAGACCTCCATCTCCTCTCATTTGTACTTCTCAGGCCACAGTTAAGGGGCTAGAGTTATGGTTTGAAACCAGGAGATGAGAACCATGGCCCTATTTTGCCACCTATATTCAGCTCTGGCCTCTATTTTTGCAGTCGGTGGGACTCCTTCCCCTGTCTTTGAGAAATGACAGCAGGGACAGAGTGCTAATGGTCATATCTGAAAGGCTGCCCAATTCTTAGATCCTCCTTTCTGGGTGTAGGGGTTTAATATCTAGAAAAAAGTAAAACCATAGTCACTAAAACGTATTTAAGTAGATAACATTAATTTGTTCATCCAATAAATAGTTATGGTGTGCCTTCTTTGTTTTAAGCCATGAGGATATAAAGATTCTTAGATAGTTTGCAAGCACGAAACTTTATTCACTGACTTCATTAAACTGTTTTAAGTCAATTCTCAAGCTTTTACACACACACACACACACACACACACACACACACACACACACACACACCCCTTCCCTACTTTACTCCCCATTCCACCAGTAACTCATTTTTTTTTTTTTTTAATTCTTTGCTAAAGTGACTTTAGGAGCTGTTCAGTAGAACCTCTTCCGTTCTCTGTGCTTGAATTAATGATGATGTCTCTGATGCCAGGTTCCTATTCTTTCCCTCTGATCAAAGTCCCTGCACACTTTCTAACCTGGGGGAGGAGAGGCTTTCCACCTCATGATGTACATCCCATTACAGCTGCGTTTTTTTAAATTCATAAACCACCAATTCATAAATCACTAATTTGCCATCTAAGTTTACTAGGCATGGCTCTTCCCAATTTATTTTTAATTCCCATCTGAAAATATCTCAATGAAAGGAAAGGACCCAAAATATTTCAATGTTAAAGGCAAGAATGTCAGATATGGGGGGAACGGGGAAAGGATCTATCTGGTGGACATCCACTGGTGGTGAAAAATATTTCTTGGGATTATTGAAATCATCCTTTGTCACTAAACATAAGACAATGTTGTTGTTCTGACTTAAATGCTTCACGGAAAACGGGAGTAGACTCACAAATATATTTTTGTAATTTAAAGTGTAAAAAAAGCCCACCATGTAATCTGGACTCCCTTCTCTATGTAATTATAGTCATTTTCTAAAGTGTCTAGTATGAAAACACAGACCATACTGTAGTTTTCAGTAATATCTTATGAAAAGAGCATCTCAGAGCTTAAAATCCAGTATGCTGTTCTCTGCACTGCATCACCCCAAACTACCTAAGACACTTGCTTTTTGGATGCAAATATTGATCACATCACTGATGAAAGTCAAAGGTGCCCTGGGTTGCTCAAGAACATTATTCCAAGTACCATCACTCGGACCTGCAATGTTGCCAGAGAAACAAAGAAGCGTGAGGTCATCTGCCCAAAGCGGTTTTGATATCAATGGGTTACATAATCAAAGCCATGAATCACCACTAAGACATGCAATAAGCAGAACAGGATTAAAAAAGAGAAAAGAAATCATGAGGTGATTCGTACGTAGCATTTAAAAGAGACCTCTTTTAGTTCTTTAGCTATGTCTAAATATTTAAAGAAACATCAGGTTATTTTAGACTACAAAGAAAATATCTTATCTCCCTATTCTTGCCAGGCCCTTTATCTGCAACTTCAAAAGACAATAATTGCTTTCTAAAAATTACCCTCTTTGATAAACCTTGCTTGGACAGTTTAGTGTGGAAAAGTCAAAACGTTCTTTTAGGCAGTTATATGCTTAATCAGGTCAAGAACAGATAAACACTGTTAATGTTTCCTCTTTTTTTCCTTCTCATTTTCTCCATGCTTTGTCTCTATTATTTCTTGTACTACTTCTGAAGCAATATTTTCCTTTTTATCTACCTTTATTATACATTCTCTCTACAACCACCCAGTTTATTAATTTTTTTTAAGGCAGATATCCACTGAGAAAGATAACTTTTCCATTCAACTTTTCTATCATGAAGGATTCTCAGCTCTTATCAGGTAAAGTCATAATGTGGAAATTTATCCACCTAGTAATAAGATCTCAGGTAATATCCCTTCACTATATTGATTTTGCAAAAAGCCACATCTTTTTTTTTTTTTTTTTGCTAGACTTTGAAGCACAGTGATGGCTCTCCATAGGAGATTTTGAAAAGGCATGTTGAAATGTCTCCAACTAAACTAGGCTAAGGAGATTGTATGGGATGTGTAATAGAGAACTATTAGAATGGGGAAAGAATTGCCACAGAGCGGCATGACCAGATCCAAGGGGTATAAATATAGTCATTTTCCTGAAACAGTCAGTTAAAATGTGAACTTCTCAGAAAGACATAAAATGACAACATCATAAATTAATTCTCCTTTCTAGATTGAAAGATCCATGGGGCAGGTGTCTTGTATCCTCAGCACCAAGTTTAATTCATAGTCTGTAGCTTCACTAGTCACTTGTGGCTTGAGTACTTGAAATGTGACTAGTTCAAGCTGAGATGTGCTGTAAGTAAAAAATACACACTGGATTTTGAAGACTTGGTGGAAAAAGAAAAGAATATAATATATCTTAATAACGTCAATATGGATTACATGTCAAAATGATAGTATTTTAGATATATTTTATTAAAATATATTATTAAATATATTTTTGCCTGTTTATTCTTACCTTTTTTAAGGTGGTTACTAGAAAATTGACTCACAATATATTTCTATTAGATAGCACTTGTCTAAAGAACTCTGTATTATGTGTTAAATGAGCAATGAGTGAATGAATGTTTGAATGAATGAAAGGTGCCTTCATCTAAAGCTAACACTACCAGAATGAACACTACCTAACTTTTGATAGAATGATACGAAAAATAGGTCAACAACTGTAGTAGACTTTATCGATGTCACCAGCCCTTCACCTCTTCCAGCATCCATGTGCATTGCTACGTGCCTTTATAATCTCTCCTGATAAGGACACAGAATGTCTCTCCCTACTCCCTTTCTTTGGGTTTGGTCATGTGACTTGTTTTGATCAATGAAACATTAGAGAGCATGACGTGACCAAAGGCTTGAATGATGCTTACACTGTTGACTTTGCTCTCCAGTGCTTCTGCTACTATCGTGAGAACTTGCCCAGGCAGGAAGAGGATGGGAGACATGGAGAACAGAACTAAGCTGCCCCAGTAGAGCCCAAGCTAATCTCCCGATGATTCCCAGCCACATGAGCAAACAGCTGAGATCATCACAGCTACCCAGCCCAGCTTGGCCCAGATCAGCCAACTCCAAATGATTCTGAGACCCATGAGATAGGTACGTGCTTGTTTTTTTTGTATGCTGCCAAGATTTTGTGGTTATTAACCAGTCTCTTCTTAAATACCTAGCTGCTACAGAAGTGTAATCTTCATAAAAGCTCAGTTGCTTTCATTTTTTTAATGTGACAATTCACATTGGAAACCTTAAGGTCATACTTGAAAATCCCCCTCTCTCTAACCTCTCAGGTAGAATATTTTTGGCCATGATGGCAGGTACGAGAACTAGCGAAGATATTCTAGCAGAAGCTGGCCAAATTCATCCCAGAGGTATAACTCATTGGTTATCATGGAGAGTTTTAAGGCAAGCATCAGCAGGCATGTTAAAACTTAAATGGAATTGAGTAGCACAATATAATTCTTATTTTTCTAAGCAAATGGTGGATTTGTTAAAAAGGTCCCTTCCTAGGCTTTTTTTGTTGTTGTTAGGGAAAAGCTGTTAATATATGAGTACTCCCAGCTTTGTTTTATCTCATTGCTTGTTGAAGATGGTACAGGCTGTCCACTCAAGTCACTCTTTACCCTCCCCTCAACATGCTCCTGGGAAGGTCCTACTAGCGCCTGATGGGTTCTTTGGGCTTTTGTGGTACTCAATACGAATGTTGACAGTGACAGAGAACAGGAATTATGGGCAGAAAAGTAGAAGGGGAAGATTAGGAGAACTGTCTTTTTTTAAAAGACAAAAAGCTGTAGAAGATCAGGGATGGCAGAGGGTTTTGTGAAGAAGTTTTAAATGAGAGGACTCAGAGAAAGTAAGGATGTAAGGGACCATGGTTAGAAAAGGAAAGGAGGTTTTAACAAATGTTCCTACAGGTTTTGTTGCTTACATGATTTGACAATGTAGGTAGAAAACCTGAGTTGACTAATTACTTTTTAAAAAATAATACCACTTCTCTGAGACTGGCTTCTGAGGATCACAACTTCTGCCAGTGATGATCCTATATGAAAAGTTTAACATGGAATGGAGTCATAACATGGCAGAGAGAGTAGAAGAACACATAGGACCTACAGTAATATTCACTTCCCATATTGTTTACTAGCTGCCTAGCTGGACCATTCCAAAACTCATTTACTTGATTTATACCATAGAGATAATAATATATTCCATAATATATTCCATAGGTTGTCTTCAAGATTAAATAAGACAATGAATATTAAAATGTCTATCACACTGGTCAGACATAAATGTTAGTTGAAATGTTGAGCACAGTATTTTCTTTGTGAAAATTCGAAGCTTGGTCTATAGTCACTGTAAAAGTTGACCCGTATCCCCAAGCTGTGCTCCAAAGTCAGTAGCAGCAGCTGACAGCTTAAGGAGTTGCTAATTGACAAACACAGCTTTATTTTCTTTACAGTTACTTTTGTGGAGGCCAAAGGAACTATGCTTCTTCCCAGCCATAACTGATGAGGGGCTTCCCCAGGTGGAGCAGACTCAAATGCTAGGAAGCTCAACAAATAATATGAACACTTACGGGGACTTCTTATTTGTTTATTCATTCATTCATTTAAAAAGAATTATTTATTTTTATTTTAGAGAGAGAGAGAGTGTGCATGCGGGGGGGGGGGGGGGGGGCAGAGGGAGAGAGAGTCTTAAGTAGACACCACACTGAGAGAGGAGCCTCATGTGGGGCTCGATCTCACGACCCTGAGATCAGGACCTGAGCCAAAATCAAGAGTCAGATGCTTAACCGACTGCACCACCCAGGTGCCCCTCATGGAAGATTTTTAAATTTTTGAAAGATCACTTGATATGCTATTCCATTACTACCCTAAGTTATTTTGTGGAGAAGACAAAAGAGGTTTACCCTTGATCAAAATAGTGTCACATACTGTTTTCGGAAGTGAAACGTGAAAACTAGGGTGTTAGTGCAGGGGAACTGACTCTGGTCGGACAGAATTCTAGTTGTCATTAGCAATGCAACCAGTGAATCACAAGGTGGCATCTAGGTTTTAGATACTGCTCTGCATGAACTCTATAGAGCCTTATAGAAAAGGCATTGGCAATCTATGGTTTCAAGTTACAATACAAAATTGACAGCTGTAGGCAGCATCTTGCCCAAGGTTGCAAGGAATGCACATAAGAATAAATTAGCTGAAGAAGATAAATACGCTTTTCTGGAAATTGGAAAACACCAAGACAGCATCGTGCTTCTGACCTTACAAAATGAGGGTTTAGAGAGAACCGAAGTGCTAATGTGAGACCTAACCCACAGCTGTGAGTCAGGGCTGAATTACAAAAATCCACCTGGTTCTTCTTACACACTTGTGAATAATGCTTACTAGTAAATGGCAAGTCAGGATCATCATCAACAATAATGTGTTGGTATGCAGCCAGCCCACCAGCACAGATCACCACACCGGAGCCCCATAGGTGAGAAGGACAGATGACAGCAGGATAACTGAGCAGATGTGTTTTGGTGAGCTGCTGCGGGGACGACCACAAGCTGCGAGGACAGATACAGTCTTGCAAGGACACTGAAGCACAATTTCAAGGTACACTGTGGAGAGCAGTGGACTGCTGCGAAGCAAGAGTGCCTGATAGATTGCTCTGACACACAGCAATCAGGGAGAGTGGCCCCGTTTCCAAGACAAATACCAAGCAAACCTGGCATGAAGAGCAGACTCTCAGAATCCCAGGCTCTGCCCATAGTCGTGGAAGCAACAAACAAGAAATCGTCTGCACATACAGGTGGGAAAGGAAAGCTGCATATATATGGTGTCCAAGCCTGGTTAGTTATGTTAGAGCTAAAGCTCCTGGAAAGTATTCTGTGCTTTGTAGCAATATAAAGGTCAAAGCTTTGGGGAAAGGGCCCAGGAAAGATAGATCATTTAAGTCTCATGACCCCCTCGAAGCTGTGGCTTAAATGATGCAGGGGCATGCACCTTCAGGCTTCTTATGCAGGCAAATAAAATAAGGATTTTTATGAACTGGCCTTGCTCGGGAGTTCTCAGGGGGCTATCACCAGTGTACAGCAGTCTACATACATAATGCTTGATATAGGTGCTATATTATATTCTCTGTTAATAAAATGTCTTCGTAGAAATTTGTAGGAATAGTGCTTGTCTAGCATTCACTTATTTCCACGATTCCTGGCAAAGGGAAACATGTCACACAGCAATATTCCATGAACTAAATTACCAGGGGGAATTACTGAAAACTGGCAGGTAGGGCCGAGCCATGTGAGTTTTGTAATTTGTCCGATATCATCTCTGCTTAAGTCATAGTGTTTTTGTGTGGATCGAAAGTGATAACAGATACAGACACGATGTGTAATCCATCGAGCACTATAGACACATATTGCAGGCCTTAAAGTGTAATCAAGAGGGCTTCAACAACAGTGTTCAAAGCAGACCTAGTATACTTTGCTCTTCTACTCTTCTCAGGTTTAACAGACAATAATATAGTTTGTCTGCCAGTCACTTAAGCTAAGACAAATACCAAGTAGCTTTAATGATAGCTTCAGCTGCATTTATACAGCAGTGCTCCTATTAAGAGAGAAAAGGCACAAACTCTCCTCCTTGTGCTGCCTTAATAGTCCTAGGAAAGCCATCTTCCCACTCAAAATCAAGTTTTATATTGGCAGGTTTGTTTAGACTTTACACACGTACCGAATGTAAGGCTCACCAATTTATAGTCACTGAAAAGCACATAGGTTGTATTCTGTTCTACTCTCCTAACAGGAGCACCTTCAAAGAGAAAAGATTTCCTTTTTAGCTCAATTCTTTATTTACATAGACAAAAAACCCCAAACAAAACAAAAACAAAAACAAAATCACCAACAACTCTGAATTAAAAAGTAAATTCTAATCTTCTACTACAACCTGCTTTCATTTATTGTGGTCATGGGAATAAGAATGGTAAGAACAGATTCAACAATAATCTCTTTTCTAATTTTCTCTTCTTTTTAATCAGACTTCCTGCCTAAAATAAAGTCATGTTCATATATGTGTTCTTTTATTTCTTTCCTTTGGCCTCCATTGCAGAATTGGTAATTCACACAACTGTGGGTTATTGTTTTCTCTTCTTTCCAAATACCACCCTATGGGTAATCCTCTACTATTGCTAGTCTTGTTGCAACACAGTAGTTTTTCCGTTGTCATGAATTTAACACATGGGACCCTGGGGAGAGCACTCTGTCATTTTGTAATGGTGTCAATTTGAATCGAGAGTACCAGCAACTAAGGCAATGAGAGAGTTAACCCAGTGGCCACCAATGTATTAGGCTGTTTTCTACTGGTTCCTTAGTGATGAAAACAAAACTGTATCTTCATGAGAAATGAGAGAGAGATAAACCAAGAATGAGAGATAAATTTAAGAAAAGTAGAAAAAGAACTTGAGGTCTGAGTTGAGTCTGAGAAATAGGGGTGACTGACAGAAGTGTAGTTTTAAAGAAAGCACTGGAGTTTCTACAAATAGTTTGTAATATGCAAATTTGGTGATTCCAAAATATCGGAACATATTTTGTAAAGAAACTGTCTCATGTTTAAAAGTTTGATAGTAAAAAATAAATTTAAGAAACTCTCTGGGGTTAAGCCCTTTGTTTTTTAGTCATTATTCAGTTTTCCCAGTGTCCTCGAACATTGCTCCATTCCATATTTGCATTTCTATCCTTTATTTAATATCTGTATTTTTTTTTCGATTTTGTATACTGGATTGCTTAGCCTGTGAACATAAAGCAGAGTTAGAAACCTTAATTTTTATAATTTGTTTTTGAAGTCAATGAAAAATTATTTTCCTAACTGAATTTAAAAGCCTAACCTTGGGGCTCCTGGATGGTTCAGGTGGAGGAGCGTGCAACTCTTGATCTCAGGGTCATGAGTTTGAGCACCATGTTGGGTGTAGAGATTACTTAAATTAAAAACAAAACAGGGCGCCTGGGTGGCTCAGTTGGTTAAGCGACTGCCTTCGGCTCAGGTCATGATCCTGGAGTCCCTGGATCAAGTCCCGCATCGGGCTCCCTGCTCAGCAGGGAGTCTGCTTCTCCCTCTCCCGCTCCCCCCTCTTGTGCTCTCTCTCTCTCTCACTCTCTCTCTCAAATAAATAAATAAAAATAAAATCTTTAAAAAAAAAAAATTAAAAACAAAACAAAACAAAAACAAAAACCTAAAAGCCTAAGCTTGTTTTATTCACAATCATATATGAAGGAGTCACTATGGGTCTCACCAATTACATTTTTATATAGATGCCCACCTTTTTTTGGGAACCAGATCTACAGTGAATAGTTGAAAATGAAAGAGCAACTAGTCTTTGATTAGAATACCAGAGTATGAACGATTGCTATAAAAACTGCATCTCTACATAAGAAAGCAAGCACTAACAGTTTACTGTAGAAAGTTCTGTTAGCTTTTCACGATCCATGCAGCAAATGATTCAGATATTTACCAGACAGCCTGAGAAGAGACTGTATGGTCACTGAATTGCTCTGCACTACTTCATCTTGTTGATGGTTCATGTATTCATCAAATATTTATTGAACACCTGCTACGGGGCCAGGAACTGTGTTGGGCTGTAGGGATAAAATAGTAAGGAAAACCAGACAAAGCCTCTTCTTTCATGAAGTTAATGTCTAATGACGCAGTTTAAAAATGTTTTGGGGTACCTGACTGGCTCAGTTGGAAGAGCAGGAGACCCTTGATCTCAGGGCTGTGGGTTCAAGCTCCACACTGGGTGCAGAGATCATTAAGTATATAAATAAACTTTAAAAAAGTTTTAAAAAGAGCCAAATTTGTAGGAAAATAAGAATTGCAGTAACTGAAAAATAATAAAAATAATGACAATCCTCACTTTCCACAGTTCTGATATGCACAAATTTCAATTAATATGGTACTGTGCAAAGCAAGGATTGCCTGTAGCATATTATCAGCCGTTTCCATCCAAAAGCAGAATTTTTAAGCTGAAGGTATTGTTTACTCAATCTTACATCTACTCTGATTTGTTCTTTAATTTTTTGTGTGTATATGCTATGTGAGCACATCTGTGATACTTTTCGTGGTCCCTGCTGATAGCAAGAGTGCTGCCCAGCTTTTCAGAGTCTTGTCAAGACTAGCCCATTTAATCAGTGAAATACATGAAATAATTTCCTTGTGATTTACTCTTTTCTCCCTACCTAAGAAATGTATTACATACCAAAAAAAGTCAGCTTCTAGAAATTCACTGCCTTGTGTCTATGCTTTTTTATTAATATTCTTTTAGCACATACATGCTAATCAATAATTAACCTTTGAGGCCCAAGGGAAGCTCTTACATGTTTTTTTTCTTCTATCAACCATCTAGTACTTGTACTTCCATTGTATCAACAAATGCCTTTTACTTTATTCAATCATGCATTCAAAGTTACAAGAAATAATTTGTTTGAATGGCGAATGAGGTATAAAACAGAAACAAGTCCTTGTCATTCCTTAAATATATTCTTGTTGTTCTACCCCTCAAAGCTTCTTTATGGTGGTCAGGGTAGGGGCACTATAAAGTAAGTGAATGCCCCCTTCAGAACTAAAGTATTCATTCCCCCAACTTCTAAGAGTGTTGACTGCAGGCAGCTCACAGCTGCATCCCTCTCCTAGTATTGCCCTTGGCTAAAAGAAACTGCCTTACCCAAGGTATGGCTCCTCCCAAGAGTTGGTTTATAGCCAGTGACTGGTCAACATGGGATACAAAGGTCAAGACCCTTCCCTCAATTTAGGACAACTCTGAGGACCCATCTAGGTTAAGAGCTCTCATGATAACCTGGGGTCTGTGTTGTAACTCTCTGTCCAATTCTGCTTCCTTCAATTCCTTATTGCTGTTGCTCTCAAACACTTCCCAAAATTCCATGTACACAAATTTCCCATAGAGTGTGTTCTAGGAAATTTGTAGGAGGATATTGTACCATGTAAAAAACAAAGATACCTAACATAAGAATAAATCAATATGAATCTGAAATATTTTTATATCCTCACTGATTTTAATGATTCTTATTCAATTTGTGAGGAAATAATATTATATAATAGTACCTTCCACAAAAACTTAGGATAGAGGTATTATTCATTGTTTAAGACTGCAATTTAGGAAATATTCTGAATTCTCTAAATGCTTCTCAGAAAAATATTTTTTAGGGATAATATATATTTTTTTAAGGTCCATTTACTTATTTGAGAGAGAGAGAGTGTGTGAGTGGAGGGAAGAGCAGAGGGAGAGGGAGAGAGAGAATCTCAAGCACACTCCCCACTGAGCGCGGAGCACGATGCCTAAGCAACTAAGCCCCCCAGGTGCCCCAGAGATAAAATTTTTTATAATTCAAATACATCATTTTGATGAAATGGGATGGAACTAAACTGAATACAAATAAATACGATGTTAAGATGTGAGTCCTTTCAAAACTAACAATGATTGTGATATATTTTCAAATTTGACATTTCATTGACTAGATGATGAAAGAGATAAAAATTTAGCAGAAAAAGAGAAGAATTCACCAAGTACATGACCATAACAAACTTGCTGTCAACTTTGGCATGTAGTAAGGGACATTTTTGTCTTCTCTTGGGTTAAAGCTTGGCTTGTTGTTACTTTATGTGTTAATTTCAAACTATTAGGTAGAACTTCATTCCAGGTAAGTAAGTGGATTATTGGAAGGACAGCCATGTAATACTTGCTTAGTATCTACATTAGTGGAACTCATTGGGAGATTCTCTCATCTGTTGATAATTTCACTTGCTTACTCATGACCTTAAAGTTGAGTGTTTAGAAGTGTTAGAGAGGTAGAAATCTTTCTCAAGTGTTTTGGGTGAGTAAATGGAGCAGGGAATGGAAAGAATGTCTACGAAATGACTACTATCAGCAAAATATCAGAAGCATGAAACAAGAGCCTGTGAAATGGAATTTTCAGCATGAAGACCAAAGTTCCAAGAAAGGCCTTCATGACATTCTGATTCCATTCTGTTAGCACCGGAAGAGGATTATGGCAATAGGGGTAACTTCTTGAATCAGAGAAAGAGTAATGTACAAAAAGTATAAAATGTAGATAACTTTACCACTGCAGCAGCATTAATGTGGGAGAGTGGTTTTAAAACTGCATTTCAGTAGTGAAGCACTCTCTTCAAATGAAATCTTATATGTGAGCCCAAGATGTACAAGAGGCAAAAAGCTCTGCTTTAAGTCAGAGGGAAAGCGTTGGGGATTTTAGTGGTGCAGACCCCCTCACACCCTGAGATACAACTAAAGCACTCCCAGGACTCCATGGAGCAGAGTGTAAAAACCAATTGGGGTATCAGAAAACTCAACTTTGAGCACTTGAGGGAACAGGTTATTTAAATTTTTGGTTGCTTCAGCATCATTTTCCCATTTCCCCTTTCTAACAGTACCTCGAAATTCTCAGCATGTATTTTGAATGGATTTGACACCATGCTTGACTCTGGAAGTGGCCCTTGTTTGGCTTAAGCCAGTCAGAGTATCCCATCTCCAGGCCACACTAATTGGTTCAGGGTTGAGTACAGGATCCAACTCGGGTTATCAGAGCTGTGAGAATCAATTCCAAGTGGTTGGTCTTTATTTTTTGGTTGTTTTGGTTTTTAATCCTAAAAGTAAAGTGGGCTCTCTTTCGTGCTAGATTTGTACCTGAAACCACATAACCCCAGAAGCAGCCAATTGTTATATTGTGACAATATTGGAAAAGGCTCCCAAAATGGAGCCAACAATGAAGGAAGTGGCATGAGAACTAGAGACAGTGATCCCAGTGAATTCATCTGAATCAAGAGTTGCCTGAAGCCAGCATGACTTCTCATTACATGACAATAAATTTCCTTTATTCTTTTTTTTTTAAAGATTTTAAGTAATCTCTACACCCAACGTCGGGCTCGAACCTACAACCCTGAGATCAAGAGTCGCATACTCCACCAACTGAGCAAGCCAGGCGCCTTTCCTTTATTCTTTAAACCAACTTTTTATTGGGTTTTCTGTTATTAACAGGAAAATATTGTAACTGATATCTTCTGTATCCCAGCACCTAGAAGAGTACCTAGCACACAGCGAGTAGCTTGGCAAACATCTGTTGACTGAATGAGTTAAGAGCCATGGGTTCTAATTCCAGTTTTGCTCCTAACTGACAATTCATTTAACTACTCCAGATCTTACATCTTTTATTTGTAAAACCAAAGGGTTGCTCAGATTGTTTCTGGAAAATCCATTTCTGCTCCAATACTGTGAGTCTCTCTGTGCCTTTGTGCTGATTATTTCTTATATATTTGCTTCTTGGCCAACTTGCAGAGGTTTGGGAGTTAATGCATTGATTCAATTTTGTGCAAGTTTAGCCCTGAGGATTTTTCATTAGCTGTGGGTTAAGGTGGTCCTGTTCCTCCCTCAGCTGACTGCCTGAGTGTGAAATTATGGTGACCCACAGAAGGGAAGCTGTACAGTGGAGACTAGGAGCGTAGAACTCATGGGAGTCAAAGCTGGGTTATTACTATTTGCTTAAGAGTATCCTGAACATCTGTGGAAGGGGATGAGTATAAGTTCTAGAAATACAGAAATACAGAAAACTGTATTATTTGAAGATAATTGCAGGGATACATAGAATTCTTAATCAAAAGTTTAGAATGCTGTGAGTTTGTGAGCTAAATTTATTTAGAAATGGGAAGGAGTGCTTTCTTTTAGAAAAAAATGTAATCCACCTATAAAGTCACTCCAACTTAAGGTTGACCCTGTCTGAGGCATGTCAAAGCACCATCATCTTTGGATCTTCAGCAGATAAGATGGGAGCAGAATCTCTGACCTCTTTATAAGCTTCCATATTTTAGGCTGTTCTCCATCATGTCACAATCTAGAGCAGATTCAATAGAAATATAATGCAAGTGAGCCACAGATGCAATTTTAAATTTTCCAATAGCCACATTAAAAACAAGTAAAAAGAAATGGTGAAGCTAATTTTAATAATCTATTTTATTTAACCCAATGTATCCAAAATATTATCATTTCAACACGTGCTCAATATAAAACATTACTAATTAGATATTTTGGATTTTTTTGGTACTACGTCTTAGGAACCTGAAATTAGAGCACATTTCAATTCAGACTACAGCATATTTCAAGTGCTCAATAGCCACATATACTTGTACGGCTCAACAAAGATCTAGAGAATAGTCGCTTCCTCCTGAGTTTTGTTTCGTTTTGTTTGGGGTGGGTGGACTTTTAAGTAGATATACAGTCAAACGCTGTAGTTTAAATCTGAGGAGCCGGCATATCTCTTCTCACAAGGGATAAAAGTTTAATATGGGCAGGCCCTAGGGAAGAGTGAGGGAGTGACAGGAAAGGAAAGAGGAAAAGGCAGTGGGCTTGTGGAAACTTGTCCAAACTGGAAAGCCAGGTCTGTAAGTTTAGACATAACAAGCCACACAATTAGAAGCCACTGGACATGTTCATACAAGGTAATGACATGACTGAATTAGTGTTTTAGGTCTTGTAGCCAGTCGACTTGGCTTCCGTAGGGAGATGTGTAGTGAGACCATATTTCAGGTATTCATCTATTTTCTCTCCCTGTAATTCCTTTTCCCTTTCTCCATTTAAACAGATAGCAGACCCTCTGCTCATTGCCTTAAGGAAGAAATATGGCAAGGTGAAAAACAGAAATGTTCTCTTTGGTTCTTCTGATCCAAAATTGCCTTGGGGCAATTAGGAGTGTGTGTGACATAGGTCACAGGAAGAGAATGTGGAGGCACAGGGAAAATGTTTTGAATAAAAATGTGAAGAAGGGCAGTCCAGTGGGCAAGAAGGAGAGAAACAAGAGAGGAAAAGGTGACTAGAGTGAGAAGACATGGAAAACAGGTCCTCTTCACAAGGCTACCTAGGGAAGAAGCAATACCCCACAAAGAGAATGTCTGCTTCGAGAAGATGGATGGGCAGGACAGGTAGGTTGGGAAAGATTGCTATGCTCAGGGGTGGCAAGGATGAAGCAGAGCCTGCAGAACAACACTCACCACCATGGTGGATGCATCATGGCTGCCAGTGTGGCCCAAGGACACAATCCCCATTTCTTTCATTCCCCAACAGATGATATGACACCGTGGAAGACCGTGAAGCTCCCAAATGAGTGTGTTTCCATTTCTTACCATCCTGGCAGGTTCAATCTGGTTTCAGAACAGTATTAGATTGGGCTGTGGAAAACTGAGTGTGGACTGGGATTCAGACTGGCAGGGGTTCTAGGCTGAGGTAACAGAGCCCAGTGAGAAAGCTATCGTAAGACAAGCGACATAGAGTGGCATATTGGCCCTTCCAGAGACAGAAGGAGACTGTCAGGTTCTGCTTAGGAGGCAGAATTGGCTGTGTTTGCTGAATGGAGGCAGTGGGCTGAGGAAAGAGAGAAGTCAGGGTCTATCACAGGTTTTTGACCTAGGAAAATAGAAAAATTTTTGAAAAAAACAAAAAAACCACCAAATGCTAGGTACTATTCTAAGCTCTTGACAAATAACTCATTTACTCCAGATAATACCCCTATGGTGCAGGTATACCCTGGTTGAGGCGACCTGTATCTCTGTTATCAAGCCCCTGGATACTAAGTAACTTGTGTCCATGCTCTGTGGTTGTCTTTAATCCCTTCATTTGTATAGGTCTTATATGTGAATCTCTTTTTAATAAGTTGTTATGAACTTCAAATCCAAACACAGTGTTCTTGAGTCTGTCTTCCAATAAATTGAACAACTGAGCCATTAAATGCAGGGGTGCCCAACTACCTTTCTTCATTCACAAAGAGAAGATGGTGTCTGGGATGACTGCCTTCACCCACATGTAGCCTCCTTTGCAGAGCTGATCTGAGCTGATCTGACCTTGGGGGAGTGCGTGAAGATTTCTCTCCTGATTCAGATCTTTAAGACTCAAGATTCCCTACTGAAATCCTGGCTCCCAACCCGTTCTCACGAAAATTTGAATTTAGATTAAAAAAAAAAAAAAAGATTCCATTTAAAGGACCAACTTCCCACCATCATTGGCAGCATGATCAGCAGCATGGGACAAGTACTAGCAGGGCAGCCCAATGCTGTACAAAGATTTTGAGGGGCGGCAGAGGTCAAAGGCAAGAAGGGAAAATGAGGAAGGTGTTGTAGCTGTGGCCACGGTCATGGGGGTGAGCTGCAGGGTTTTGTCCTTAAGCTTTGGCATTAGGCGGACATGTGGGGACAGGGAACCCTTTCGCAGTGCCCCCATGACTATAATTGAAGCCCCATTTGCCCAGTCTCCTTGCCCTGGCTCCCAGTCCTTGCTGGCAGACAATTTTCCCTTACTTAAAAACTGTTGGCTGTCCTGGTCTCTTGCTATATTGCTTTAACTGCCTGCGGTCCCTACTTTTGATCTTCCTAGCTCCGACCTGTTCTACCCATGTTGATTTCTATTTGATAAGGCTCTTTGAATCCAACAGAATTGCTGGGTCCTTGTTATTTGAAATCATAGAGACAATAAAACTAATAAAGACATGAGGTCTGACGTGGAGATGATGTGGGAAACAAATTATTTACAGCAAGGCTTTGGGCAAGAAACTTTATTCCTTTACGGCTCAGATTCTCATCTGGAGATAGATAGTAAAAGTATAATCTGTGCATGGGCCACATCACAGTGTCTGACCAGTAGGTAGGCTAACGTTAACTATTAATATTATTGTTGTTATTGTTAGCATTGCTTTGAACCTTTAAATTAGCTTACGTCTTCCCAGATTCTCTGCAGTACCCTTCACAGATCAACTACTACATGTTATTGACTGATTAGCAATCAATTCTAGGTAACATAAGAATCATTGCCTAGAGCCAGTAATAAATGAGCAATTAATCATTTCATACAGCATTTTTGGGAAGATGTTTTTTATCAATAATTGATAACATGGTTGTTTTTTCCATCAGTCTCTACTTCTATACAGTAAATTTAATGACTATGTAATTCTTTTAATACTCACATGGCATCATTGTAATGCTGGCTTTTTATGAATATGCCTCATGTCTCCCCTCACAGACTAACTACATGAGGCAAAACTGTATCTCTTGGTGTTTTGTGCCCCCACAGATCATCCTGTTTTGCACATGGTAGGAATTCAAATAAAATCTGTTGACCGAATGGTCCTTTCAAGTAAGGGAGAAGACAAAGCTTCCCTCTCCTTTTCCCAGTGTTCCTAACCTTATCCAAACCCTGCAGGAAAGTGTTTCTGCCTTTAGGCATGATGTTAAAATGAGAAAATACTTTTTGTCCTCACAGAACTTACTGTTTATTGTACACTCTCTCCTTAATAATTTCTCTACCAGAAATTTCTTTCTCTAGAAAATGAATATTGCTTTCAATAAAATTCCACTAAGTGGATATCATGCATTTCTGATTCCTGTAAGAAAACAAAGCCTTAAAATGTCTCTGTTTTGCACCATCCTATTTTGTAGATTATTTCTAAGATTAGGCTGCAGATCACATATAGAATCTTTCCATGAGATGTGATCTATGAATCAAACTACAAAACTCTTCTAAGACTCAATAACTCTGTCTCTTGTCTCTGGAGCAGTCTATTATCATGTCTTCTAAAACTATCTCATAACACGTACTTTTGATCAAGTTGTGCTAACACATTTCCTCTCACTTTTAAAATGAAATGGAAAGGTATTTTAATATTGCAAATACATTTTTTTCATAACATATACATATATCCACCTTAAAAATGACTGAAATAGCAAAACAGCGTTACTTAACAATGAGGATGAAAGTCAAAGGAATATAAAAACTCCAATACTTGGAATTCATAGGAGACTGTGAACTATTATATTTTCTGGTTGATAGTGATTCAGGAATCTCTTTTTGTTGGGTTAAGTTTTCGTTGGAGAAATGCTATCAAAAATACCTTTCTCCCAAATATGCTAAATATAAGTGAATCTTCCTTTGATAACTAAAGATTTTGCTATGCCTCTGAATATAACCAGAATATGATTAGTAGCACTGAAAATGTAGAGAGTATAGGAGATCAAATAAACATGTAATGGTATCAGGTTGCTATTGTTTCCAATAAATGCCTCATGTAAGTTTGCTTTCTTTTAATTATCACCAGTGGAGGTCTGGAAATAAGGAGTGAAAAAATGGATATTGCTGTTGGACTGTAGGTGACTGAGATTTTTTCAAAATATTCAAACAATATATATGTTTTTTCTAGTAGATAAGTATTTAATAATTATCTAAATTAGAATCATTTTTCTGCACTCTGGGCCTACAAGACATAAATTTTTAGTTAAATACTTCAAGATCTCTATTAAGCACTTTAATTCAGACAATTATAACCTCCATCTTAATATTCAAAAACAGATAAAAAAAGGCTTGAAAAGAAAAAGATTTTCAGTATGCTTTGAACTCTTATTTTATATGCTCTCTTTTCTCATTAAATCTAGTTTAAAAATATTCTTCTTAGTTAAACAATGAATTATCCAATTCTCCAGATAAGAAAAAAGCTATTTGAACTTCTAACATATCTCCTAATCTTCAAAGCTTTGGAATTTGTTATTTTCAGGTAGCTTTCTGCCAACCTTGTTTTAGATGGAATCTCATTTCTTTTAAAGTGTCTACCACTGGTTTCTAACAGAAAAAGAAAAGTGAAAAAACTTGCTGATAACCAAAGTCTCAAAATGAAGCCATGTGTAGTAGTGTTTTTTTTTTTTTTTCCATAAAAGTGTTTATTGGGCCACAATATTGACAGCACCCTGACCGCATCAGGGAAGGACTAATAAGAGTGTGGGGTACAGGACCACTAGTCTCCTTACAAAACTGGTCATAGGAGAACATGGATTATGGAGAGATATTCTTCCTTCCACCCCACAGTCATCAAATCTCAAAGGTAATTAACTAAGTGAAATAAGCCAGATGAGAAAGACAAATACTGGGCAGTGTCACTTACACATGGAATCTAAAAAAAGAAAAAAAAAAGGCAACAACAACAACAAAATCAAACTCAGAGAGTAGAAAAGTGGTTGCCAGAGTAGGCGGGTAGGGAAAATATGGAGTGGTTGGTAAAAGGGTACAAAATTTCCTCTGTAAGATAAATAGGGTCTGAGGATCTAATATAAAATGTGGTGACTACAGGTGATAACACTGTATTGCATAACTGAAATTTGCTAAGAGAGTAGAATTAAATCTATCTATCTATCTATCTATCTATCTATCTATCTATCTATCTATCTATGTATCTATCTAGTGATGGACATATTGATTAAATAGATGGGGGAATTCCTTCACAATGTATACATATAGCAAATCACAATGATATACATTTTAAAGATCTTATAATTTATATGTTAATTATACCTCAATAAAGCTGAAATTTAAAAAACTAGTAATTAAGAACTGAAGAGTAATACCCATATTCATTTGCAGGGAGATAATTTTTATAATTAAGGAGGTAAAAGTTAATAACATGGTTATAGTTAGTAATTTCTATAGTGTAAAAAAAATCTGAAATACATAAAGAAGAATATAAAGAGTTTTCTTAATACACAACCCAAAAGACTATCAACATTGTGTTGGGTCTCTTTCCAGATTCTTCTAGGGATGTCTAAACAAATATTCTTTAAGAGAATCATAATACCAATATTGTTTTGAAAACTGTTTTTTACTTAATATAGTATTGCTCTTGTTCTAAAAATAAAAATAGAGCCACATTATTATATGCATGGCAATCCCATATATAGATAATACATAATTTATTTAACTCATTCTTTATTGACTGGCATTTAGATTGCTTCCAGACCTTTGCTCTTATAAACTCTGTAATGAAGAACACTGTACATCATGCATTTGTGGAATTATTTCAGGATGCATTTCTGGAAGTGGTATTGTTGTATCAAAGGACATGCACATTTATAAACTGCATTTCTAAATGTACCATCTTATTCCTCACCCATGTTATATGAAAATGTCCAATTCATCAACATTACTTATAGTAACTATTATAACTCACTTTCATTTGCCCTATGGAGTTGAGTTTTAACTTTATTTTTACTACTAGTGAGGTTGAACATATTTTCATGTGTTTATTGGCCATTTTAACCTTTTTCTGTCTCTCAATTTCCTAATGTGGTATTTTTTTTTCTTCCTTCTTTTTACTACTTTACTACTGTGAGAGTTTTTCATTCCATTTAGTAGGTGTGTTATCAGATGTTCAGTGACAAGGGTGGGCTGGTGATCTAAATCTGATAGGTGCAGCCCATGAGAGGTATTTAAAGCTCAGGAACAGATGTGAGCACCTATGAGGAGAGTTTAGAAAACAAGGAGAAAGGGGTCCAGGACAGAATCTGGGAAAAATGTTAACATTGGAAAGTTGGGCAAAGGAAGAAAGGTCAGCAAAAAAAACAAGGCAAAAACTGTTAAGAAGGCAGGAAGAATGCCAAAAGAATGAAGTGTCACAATAAAAAGAGAATGTATCAAAATGGAGAAAGTGGTTGAGTACATGTAATTCTACTGAGAGGCCTAAAATACGTGTGTAGGTTTTGGCTGTCCGAAGATCACTGGTGACCTCAATCAAAGCAGTTCTTTCTAGTAGAAGGCTGGGGTGATAATGTTGCAGAATTCAACCTGGAGTGGGTTAATGAGTGAACTGGATTGCAAATGGCAGATGTAGCATGCATAAACACTTTTTTTTCAAGTAGTAAGGCTGTGAGAGTGGAATGGAGAGACTGGGAAGTTGCTGGAGGGAGAGTCTGAGTCAAGTTTGGAGATGTCAGCTCATGTTGATAGAGATGATCTAGAAGAGGAAAAGCTGAATTGAAGGAGAATGATGAGAAAGACGAAGGAGGTAATTTTTTAAGGAAGTAAAAGGCAATGGGTTCTAGCAAAAGGACTGACTTTTCTGAATATCTCTGGCCAAGGTCACCAATGTCCTTCAGACCAGTTCTCATCATAACTAGATACAGTTAACACAAGTGACCACTTATTCCCTCTGCTACTTAACCTTCGTGACACCTGTATCTCCTGGTTCTTATCTATGCCGAGTGTATCTTCTAACCTCTTTTGGGAGCATCTTTTCCCTGCCCACCTATTCTTTGTGCATTTCAGGATCCCATCTCTGGTTCATATTTCTTCTCATTTTATATCCTCTCCGTAAGTGATCTCTTTTAGCCTTATGGGCAAACTATTATTTATAAGTCAATGGCACGTACATACAACCTAATTCTAAGCTTGGCAAGTAGACTTTATATCCAATCACTTGACGAATACCTTCATCTACATGTCCCATGGGTACCTAAGTCTCAAGGATCCTAATCTGAACTCATCACACTCACTTCACTTTAAGATTTGCTTTTTATCTTCTGTTCTCCAAGTTAATGGCATTGTCAACTACCAGCTTCCATATCCACCTATCTTGGTCATATCCTAATCATTCTTCTCCCTCCTTACTCACATATAAGGTTTAACCATACTTAATTGTTGATTTGAAGGAATCATTACAGAGGAAAGGGCTGAAGATAAAGGAGAATTGACTTTCTTTTTGAAAAAGTAAGGTTGTCCACATAGATAGTGATGAAAAACATAAATGGGATGTGATGGCTGGGGGTAAGAGAAGGTTTAATTTTGTCAAGGAGACTGAAAAGAGAGCTGTGTAGGAAAATATAATAGGACTGACAATGTTGATATTATGTTGGGACCAATGAATAAAGAGACAACTTATTGATATTATTCTGACATTAGTAACAAAATGAAAAATGAGTATTCTCATCTGGTAGTTTCTAAAGTTCATTGGAAACTTTCTGAGGATGGATTACAGGTGAAACCAATTGTAGCCTTTGGACTCTGCCTTATTGCACAGGTTGTCAGTCCGGAAGGCAGAAAGCGAGCTCAGAGGTGGCATCAGTGCTACCTATTGGAAAGGCAAGTAGTTCAATTTCTCAGGTATCAGTGAGTTTACTTGCCTGAAATATCCCTTCTCTCATGTTTGTTGATGCCCTAAATTTGCCTAAAGGAAAAATGCTTGAATTCAGAGATAAGGTTCACAAATTAGAAAGCAGTTAGCAAGAATTTGAACCTCTAAAAGTTTAAAAGTTATTTTTTGAAAATAAATGGAGTCAAAATTTTCCTCACTTTTAACTTATTAAATTAAGTTAAATGGAGAAGCATTGGCTAACTGTATGCAAGTCAAGTCTGTTCATGAGAGAAGCAAGAAAAACAATTACTGATTGTCATTTTCATTTTACAATGCAGTGTGTGGGTTTCCTTTCTAAAAACTCTCATAAGTGCATCAAATTATGAGGAACAGAAAACAACATTAATACTTATCATGCAGGTTTGAGAACAATAATTTGCCAATATTCATGTCCAGTATTTTCTGCATCACAGACATATCACCAAGAACCTTTTGATAGGTCACAAGTACCAGCTTTTTTCAAAGAAAATGTCTGCTCCAATCTTTTTGATCAAAAGGTATCAAAAGGATACACAAAACATTTATTTGAAATTATTAAAGTATTTGGCCAAGCTAAGCTTCTCGTCCATACCCAGTACTCAAATATTAGTTCAAAGTTAAAATAAACTGGGGGAAAATTCAGTTTCAATTGCAAAAAACATGTCTGTTGCCTACTAGATGTACTTTTTGGTACCTGTTGTTCTCATAACTGCAGAGAACAGTGCCTCCCACATTTTACTGCATCTCCATTGTCTTGCCTCTACACAAAAATGCCAGCCTGGGTCCAAAGCATGGTCATGTATCTTGACACAAAACCTCAAAAATGGCAAATGTGATGCAGAATGAAAAAAATTAGATAACTGAAGATTTATTGGTGGATAATTTAATGATGTAAGAATGGAAGTGATAAAAATGAGTATGATGAAGCCATTCTTGCAATAATGATCCAGCTATCTACCTCAGTAAGAAAGGCACTGGCAGTAAGGGGATAAATCTGCACTTAAGCTGGAAGCTTTGTTAGGAATATTAAAAACTTGAGATGGGGTTGTCTATACTTTTCCATGACAATAAGCACCAAAGAACAAAGGCTAATGTACAGCTAGAGATAAGATGCATTTACCACCCACCCTTTCCCACCATTATACAGGATATTGAGCATAGAGTGTCTGGAATGCACTGTGTTCAGGGTGGGGCTCTGGGCCTTGAGGTGAGGGAGAGTAAAGCAGACATCAGATCCCATAGGACAGAGCATAGATTCAGAGCTACAGAAGACATGGGAGAGACCCCCTTCCTAGAAACAGGGCAGTAGATATAATTCTAGCTTCTGAAGCCAGGATATTTACTTATTTATTTATTTTTATTAGGCAGGGGTTTGATCAAAGGAACAAATTGCTGAATCTAGGAAACAAACAGGACTGACCAAACAGCCAATTAGGCCGAGCAGCCATTAGACCAGAGGATTCCCAAGGAATCTGGGAAACAGAAGCCAGGCAGAACAAGCCTGGCTTGTTCTTTTCTGGTCAGTGTCCACGTCCGTGTATTCCTTCATGAGTTCCAGGTCACTAGTTCCAGAAAATGTGGCTTTCTTGGACATTTCTCCTGGAACTATGTGTATTACTCGCCTGCCCTTCTCCAGTTCTCATGATACAAGTCTCTACAGACACATTTGTTTAATGGGAATAGGGAAAAAATATCTACTTCATAAAACTTTATCATCTCTCCTTGTGTACAGACATACAGCATTAAGTTTGTATACATATACAGGTCCTGAGCTTTCTACCAGACAATCAGTCATGAATGTCCACTTCCCTCAATCACAGTCACTATATTTGGGGCAGGGAAACTCCATCTCCTGGTTCTTTGACCTTGTGTGTTGTCTGTGATTCAGACACTCACACTACCTCCAAGTTCTCAGATAGCCTTCAATGCCGCTGCATGCAGCTTTCCACTCCTCCACAATCCAGATGTGTGGGCTCACTCAACTCTCTAGGCAAGGATTTGACATAGAATGTGTTCTTATTCTTGGAGTGAGAAGTACTCATTGAGAAAAGGGTAAGAAGATCAGCCCCAGCTTCAGATCAGCCCCAGCTTCTCTCTGCCCTTGCTGCTCTTCCTCAATGCTCAGGGGAATAGAAAATAAATAGGAAGGGTGGAAACAGTATACATTCCCTAACATTTTTATAAACAGCACCTCAAAACTTTTTTTAAAAAATTTCATTCTAGGGGTGCCTGGCTGGCTCAGTTGGTTAAGAGTCCGAGTCTTGATTTTGGCTCAGATCATGATCTCAGGGTTGTGAGATCGAACCCCACATCAGGTTCCACACTGGGTGTGGAGCCTGTTTAAGATTCTCTCTCCCTCTCTGCCCTCCCCCCAAAAAATTTCATTCTAACCCAATGACAAGAAGAAACATCTCTGAAACAACATGAGCTTTGCTCTGACCAATTATTTCCCTTTTCCCAAAGTATAAACTAAGAGATGCCCACAGGTGGTTGTTTGTCAAGTGACAATTCAGAAATGAGGGATTGGGCCATTTCATGCAATTATGGTTGACCCTAGAACAACACAGGTTTGACCTATGCAGGTCCACTTATATGCAAATTGTTTTCAATAAATACAAGCACAGTACTGTAAATGTATTTTCTCTTCCTTATGATTTTCTTTGTTTCCTTTTCTCTAGCTTACTTTATTCTAAGAACATAGTATATAATACATATAATATACAGAATATACAGTTAACCAACTGTTTATGTTTTCATTAAGTCTTCTGGTCATCAGTAGGCTATTAGTGGGTAAGTTTTGGGGGAGTCAAGAGTTATGAGTGGATTTTTGACTGCATGGGGGTTGAGCCCTTAAGCTCTGCATTGTTCAATGGTCAACTGTAGTCATTTCTTTGGATAACAAGTACTGAAGGCAGTAGTTTAAAAGTTATTAGTGTGGTAAGGATTATTTTATTCTCCACTGTTAATACTTTAGCTCAAATAAGTTAAGGAGGGAGTAAGGCATTGAGGGTGGAAACACAGGCTAGATGAGTTTTGATGAGTAACAGTGATGAGGCTGGTGCTCAAGGCAGTTCCTTGTCTGGATGAAGCCCCACACTGGACAAGAACTGACCACATAAGATCACTGAATATGCCAAAGAGGAGGTGTGGGGCTCTGAAGATGCCCCTCCTGCCCTGCTTCATTCCAGTTCTCCAATATCTTGAGTTGCAGAACTTATGGTCCACGATTAAGAATTTTATGGGCTATTAGATCACTACCTTCCAATACTTAACATTATATGATTCTAAAATTTCATTAGTTGCTTTCTAAAACTTTTACCTAAACTGTATAAACTAGTCACACTTCAGAAAGGAAATAGATTCATTGAATGCTTATGTATCAAGCACGGTGTTAGGCAATGTTGTTATTATCTTATATAACTCGAATCCTGCGAAGAAGGAGTTATCTTTCTATTTTATAGGTGAAAATAGACTCACTGTAATTAACCATCTTACCTAGTAATTCACAGCTCTGTGTAACAAAGCTTGCAAGTCTAAATCCAAAGCTCATGCTCTATCACATAATGATACTGCTCTAAAAAGCCCACTCATCAAAATAGGGACATATCAAAGGAAACGGACATGGATGGCTCTAGAGAGGTCCATGAGCTTCTGATTAAAGCAAAATTTGAGTGGTTATGTGATTTCTTGGAAGGGACAGTTTAGAATTTTCATTGAATTCCCAAAGGTGAAGCCATAAAATTAGAAAAACCGTAGCATTCAATGAATTTAGAAAGTAACAGTCATATTCCCCTTCAGTTCCACCATATGGCATCCTGAGCTTATTCCCAACATACTCAATTTTCTCCAGTGATTGGAACAAGGCTGGAAACCTTAGAAAGAAGAAGATTAAATAATAATGAAATATATGAGAATCCATTTAGCTATGTGTGCTGTTTGGCGGCTCTCCATATAATTTCTGGTTATCAGTACACCCCGGGGGCTACTATAGGTTCATTAATATAATTTCAGACTGGGAGATCCTTAGAGATCATAGAGTCTGATTCCCTCAGTTTACAGATGACAAAACCAAGACCCAGAGGGCTAGAGTGACTCATACATTGTCACATAACCTTTCACTTGCTTGATAATGAACTTAATACTTACCTGGCAATTTCAGTCACTTTGGGCCATCATCTGTACTTTCATGGTCAGTCAAAGGGAAGGAGAAATCGTTGGGCTCATGCTCAAATTGCCCCTTCTAGTTCTAATATTGATCTAGCATAACCAAATACTATTTAGTTTTCGAGTTCTACTCAGGTTTGCCATGGCGGCACCACAGAGTCTGGCACCAGTGTGGTCTGCAGACAACGCCAGGAAAAGTGTGCACGAGGCTGAAGATTCTTGTATTCTGAATTAGTAAACCAAAAAAACAACAACAACAACAACAACAACCCACCAAGATGCACTTCTCAAATGCAACTTAATGAAGCAGACTGTGGTATTTTTGCTAATATAAGCCAAGTTATAATGATAAAATCAGTAATTTAATTAGCCTGTTGCAAATGAAAACATTTTATCTACACCATTATTTGAAAGGATTATGATTCTATTGATTACTTTCTCAGTGAAAATCTAAGAAACTTTTTTTAAGTCTATTTAAGAATTTTTAGACTTGGTGTTAAGAAGAAACTGCTAAAATAAATTACATTTCTAGACTGCATTACAAAATTTCACTGGCTCAATTTGATGCATGCTCTTGGTCATCCAACATGATCTCTGCAGGACTGAAATAAACCAGATATTTGAAATAAACACATGCAGAAAAATTCACTTAAATGAACAAACAGGCAAGAGACCACATGCACAACAGAGATGGGGACCAAGGAAGTTCTACACAGCATGATCTTGGGCAAATCACTTAGCCTCTCTGTGTCTTAGTTTTTCTTCCTGAAAAATGTTGAAGTCTGTGTGATTTTTAAAGCTTGCCCCTGCTCTCAGATTTTAAGTCTGATTCTGTCATAACATTTTTATCCTTAAATATGAAGTTAAGAAGCTTATGCTCATTAGAGGGGAGAAAGAGTTAACCATGTAAATGACATCTAAACTAGATTAACAAGAATGAGTTGTTAAGAATTAACAATGATCACAAAGAAAGTGGGGATTAGAAAAATTAAATATATTTTAGTTGAGATACTGCATTTAAGGAAAAAAAGTTCCAAGTAGCCTTATTAAAACAATTTATCACAGAATCTTAGAAAGGAATCTTAGAGGTCATCACTCAATACAATTCACAATGGAAATTTCCTCACCAATGCCTGTCATTTTCTGGTGCCCTTCTGCTATAATTTTTGGAGCTCTTAAAACAAAATAGGGGAGATGATGCATATAGAGAATAAATTAGTAGCTAAACTGGTAAAGAGCTATAGAAGTCAATGGCTCTTAATATAATTTCCCTGGATGAACAGATAATCTAAATTATAAAAATAATTAATCCAGGTCTTTGGGAGGCTTAACTTTAACATGCATATATTTTATATTTAAAAAACCAATTATAACTTCAAATTAAAGCAAAAATCTAATTAACATATTGCTGACTCATTATCTCTTTTCCTACAGTTGTATTCTAATTTTCTTTTTCAGTTTCACTAAATTTTGCCCCTTCATTGTCTGCAGATAATATCCTCCTATAGAACAGGAGGCAAGGTACACATTCAATATGAGGTCCCAATTAGTCTTCTTTCTACCTTAAACTGAACATTTGTCTTAAGAGACATCTTTTGTCATTTTTCTCCTTTTCTCCTACTTCAGAGGAAGAATTCACTACTCAACTTTCTAACATGAATCCTACACTTTCCACTCTCCATCCGACTCCCACCTGCCCACAAGAAGACCTTGCTCTGTTAAGTCCTCTCTTTCTCAAATCTCCCACCTTTCCTGGGGACCTATAAATAGGTCCTCAACATATTAAAAAAAGCAGGAAAATGTCAGAATGTTAGACAAATCATGGATGATACTGGTGAGCCACCGAACCAATCATATTCGGAATGCATACTAATGCTATATTTCTTTGAATATATTTTAATTTTTTGAACATATTTATCATAGCTCCTTTTTTTTTTTTTAAGATTTACTTATTTGAGAGACAGAAAGAGAGAGAGAGAGCATGTGCAGGGGGAGGGGCAGAGGGAGAGGGAAAAGAGAATCCTCAAGCCGACTCCCCTTTGAGCACTGAGCCTGATACAGGGCTTGATCCCAGGAACCTGAGATCATGACTTGAGCTGAAATCAAGAGCAGGCTGCTTAACCGACTGAGCCACCCTGGGTGCCCCTACCACAGGTTCTTTAAAGTCTTTGTCTGCTAAAGTCTACATCTGGGTCATCTAGGAGTTAGTTTCTATTGACTCTTTTTTTTTTTTTTTTAACCACAGGCCACATTTTCCTGTTTCCTTACACACATAGTAATTTTGGTTAAATACTAAATGTGGTACATGATAAAAGATAAAGGTTCTAGAGGCTGTTTTCTCCCTCCGAGGAGTGTTGATCTTGTTCTAGCAGGCAGTTAAATTACTGGCTGATCACCTTGGCACTGTGTAGTCTTGGTTTACACTTTTAGGACAGATCTGTGAAAAGTTCAAGGTGTTTCTCTATGCCCTCTAACCGGACAAGACTTAACTTTGAAGCATCTTCCTTTTGAATCTTATCACGTCTGCCTTTAAACTTTGAAGAGCAGGGTATGATCCTAACTACAAAAGTATGGCCTTTCTAGTCTTGCTTCAGATGTTGAGGATGATAACAGGGTGTGAAGAAGGTTATTAACATGGCTAGAATGGAAAATCAGAGTCTCCACAGTGCTGTTCCATTCTCAACCCCATAGTAGTCACTCACTGCTAAGCCTTAGGGGATTTTACCCCAAGCCCAGCTCTCAGCTACAGATCCATGTAGGACTTCCACAGGGACCTCTGGGACTCCCTTGGGAGCATGCATAGGACAGAGCAATTACTGAAATGACATTTGATCAACAAGCTGAATAAAGTGAAGGAGCAAGGCATGTCGATAACTGTGGGAAGAACATTCCAAGTACAGGAAACAGCAAGTGCAAAAGCCTTACAATGTGAATTTTAGGACTTGTAGGGTGACATGAACTAAGAGTTGGAGAAGGTACAGAGACTTACCAGGAGTTGGAGAGGGGTGAGAACAGCCTTGCAAGCCACAGAAAGGATTTGATGTTTAAGCAAAATGGCCACTGGAGGATTTTGAGTAGAGTAGTGACATGGTCAAACTTAAGTTTTAAAGGGGTGCTGCACTGAGGGGCGCCTGGGTGGCTCAGTCGTTAAGTGTCTGCCTTCGGCTCAGGTCATGATCCCGGGGTCCTGGGATCGAGCCCCACATCGGGCTCCCTGCTCCGCGGGAAGCCTGCTTCTCCCTCTCCCTCTGCCCCTGCTTGTGTTCTCTATCTCACTGTGTCTGTCAAATAAATAAATAAAATCTTTAAAAAAAAAAAATAAAGTGGTGCTGCACTGAGAATTAACTGTAGTGGAATAAGGGCAAAGGAAGGATATTGAAATAATGCAGGTGAGAGAATGTTGTGGCAAGAACAAGGGTAATAATGGCAGAGAAAGTGTAAAGTGGTTAGATGTATTTTGAAGATGGAGTCAACAGGTAATCCTAATGGCTTAGATGTGGAGTATGAGAGAAAGAAGTTACTGTCGGGCAACTGGAAGGATGACATCACCATCTACTGAAATGGGAAAAAATACTGAAAGAGAATTAACAGGAAGATCAGGATTGGTTTTGGATCTTTAAATTTGACATACTTATTAGCATCTAAGTGATATAATCTGTTGTATCTGAGTCTGGAGCTCCAGCGCTAGGTCTGGGTGGGAATTATCAGCCGATTGACGGTATTTAAAGCCATAAGACTGCAATAAATCATCAAAGAAGAAGAGAAAACAATTGAGGTCTGATGTCTGAGCACTTCAAATTAAGTGGTTGGGGATATGAGGGGGAATAAGCGAGACTGAGAAAGAGTAGCCAGTGGAGGAAGATGAAAACCTAAGAAAGTATGGTCTCCTGAAAGCCAAGTGCAAACAAAAAGTGTTGCAAAGAAAAATGGATTAACTGTGTCAAATGCCAAAAGGTCAAGTTGGATGAAGAATAAGAACTGACCAGTGTATGTGCAACAGGGAGTTACTGGTGACCTTGAAAGAGCAATTTCAGGGGAGCGATGTGGCGAAAGCTTGATTAAAGAGGCTGCAAGAGAGGAGAGAAGAACTGGAGATAGAGTACTGACAACTACTTAGAGAAGTTCTGCCCTAAAGGGGAGGAGAAAAACTAGATTGTAGCTGGAAGGAAGGTAGGGTGAAGAAAAAACAAATGTAGGAGAAATAACAATATGTTTACATGCTGTAGGAATGATCTAGTAGAGGCCATTTTGATGGGTAGGATAAGGAGGGGAGAATTGGTAGAGCAGTGCGCATGAGTAAGTACAAGAGATCGGATTGAAGGACCAAACAGTGGGCTCAGATAGGATCGTGGGGGTTCACTCAGAGTAATGGGGGAGACAGACAATGTGGGCACAGAGGCTGACAGCAGGTGGTTCTGTTGGTGGACTCTTTGGAAGTTCTCTTCTGATTGCTACTATTTTTTAATGAAATAGGAAGCAAGGAGAGTAGCTGAGAGACAGTATGGAGGATATATGGAGGTTTCAGAAGAGAGGGTGATGGATGGACTAGAAAAATACAGCACAGCTGCTGGGCAGCACTAATGACCCCCTGAGGTTAATGATCATGAATTAAAAGTGAGACCAGTCAGCACGGCTGTATGTTTTTCTCCAGAAATACTGGGCTGCAAGGGAGCAGTCCCCACATAGATGGAGTTGGATTTAGTTACTGATGGATTTGAGGGTGTAAGCAAGGGAGTCATTTTAATGAAGGACTACACAATTAAGCTAGTAGGAGGGAATTAAAGCTGTGCTAAGGGCAAGGGGCAGTGAGAAGGTAGTGGATAGGATTATGAAGGGGATGCAGCAATTGGCAATGAGAAGGTTTAGACTATGCGCTTAGGCGTGATTGCAGCACGGTGAAGGACAAGATCGGCTCAAATAGTTCCTTCTACGGATACTTTCCCTGACCTCACCTTTCCTCTCCTCTTACCTTCTGGGTCTCCTGACTCTTTATCTGCAATTCTTTATCACTCTCCATCTATTGTTATTCAATAGCCATGTTGTTTATCACTCTCTTCTACTTTCCATCTATTGTTATTCAATAGCCACGTTTTCTAGTATAAGCTCCTTGAAAGTGTCAGAGTTATCTTCGCACCTACTGGTCTCCTGCCTGTAGAACTACACGTAATAGGTATCAAATCAATATCCATAGAAATAATTAGATAAATACATCAGTGTAACAACAGCCGTAGCTTACACTGTTTCCTTGTGCCTAGTGTTCTCTCAAGTGCCTTATATAATGCTACTGACCTTTAACACCCTTCTGCAGACACTTGATGCTTATAATACATGGACAGAAACTGAGGAGAGAGAACGATTTCAGTGAGTCACATGGAGGAATAATGCTTTCATCAGCACATGTGCTGATGTGCTGGGGAGCCCATGACAACCAGGCGGCTCCCAACCGAAGCAAGGTCAGGGCTTTAACAGAAGAGGGTTGGTGTCAGCAAACGTTTTCTGTAAAAGGCCAGACAGTAAGTATTTCCGGTTTTGAGGCTGTCTGGACTCTGTAGGAACTAGTCCCCTCTGGCCCTGTAGCATGGAAGTAGCCACAGTGGCTACATACAAACAAGTATGGCTGTGTTCCAATAACACTTTACTTACAGACACTGAATTTGAATTTCATAGAGTTTTCACGCATCACGATATGTTCTTTTTCTTTTGTTTTTTTTTTTCAACCATTTAAAAGTATAAATGGTTATACAAAACCTAGTGCCAGGTCTCTGACCCAAAGGCCATAGTTTGCTGACTTCTGGGATAGAGAAGAGTCTTTGTGGCTCTGGGTTAGACATCAGTTTTCAACGTTAGTGGAAGCTCAGGTTGGGCATCTTTCCTGTTTTCATGGCCCTTGCTTTGGGGTCATTGTTATAATCCCACAACCATCTGAAAAATATTTTCTGAGAATTGTTTATTGACTGTCAAAAATTCACAGGGTTAGGAATGTAGATCACCAAAAAGAAAGAAAAGGTGGCAAACAGAGAAGGCAAGTTGGGGAATTGGAAACCCTCTATCACGGTTACTTTAGTACTTTTAGAAAACCAAAAATTAGAGAAATTAAGCGATTTTCTGAAGACTACACATATCAAAAGTGACAGAGCTGGGATCAGAACTCTAGACCTACTGGGTCCTCATTTCTTTGGCCATCCTATGGTATAATGTGATGCAAGTAACGCTAACAATCAATGCCTCGCACACAGAATGTTCTGTATGCATTTATGAGTTGAATGAATTTTTAAATATTGGCACAGTGACAGAATAAGGGTTCAGTACCATCTTAACCAACGGGTAACTCATGCGTTTATGCAAGGCAAGGGTGCTCTTCTGGCGAGCCATTAAAGAGCAAAAAGCACTCTTTCTGTACTAGTACAAATTCCATTTGGGTAAATGAGCCCATGATCTGCCACAGCTAAATCTCCAAAAGCTGTGAGAGTAGAGAGGGAAAAAAAAAATCTCTCAGAGATTGGTGAAAGTTTCTAGGTGAAACACATCAAATGACCTCAGCACTGCTTTTTCAAGTTTCTTCTATCCAGACCAAATTTCATATAATATAGGGCAATTTCTACAGCTAAGATTGGGGTCTAATGGGCACAAAAAGGCCTATTTTCTAAGCACATATACTTGTTCCCTCCTTCTGATTTGATCCACTTAGCTCACTTTTGAGGAAGCACTTGTTCTTTCTCTATCCCTGTTTATGTAAGGAAGTAATGAAATGAATTGATGTTCAGTATGGGTTAGTTTAGATACTGTTGGAAGACATTATGATCCTTTGGCTGCATTAGGACCAATCTCCAGTTAAAGGAGCTACCCTCTAAAGGGAAGGGTTCATTCAGCAAAGAATGAACATCAGTGAGACCTACTTGGGCTTTACCTTTTCCCCAGTTTGATTTTCCTTTATGTCAAGGGAAAGTAGATAGAATGTTTTTGATGTTTTATTTTAAGACCAAGTAGAAAGATAAAGAGATCCACAAGATTCACAGTTTATCAACTTGAAGTTGCAAATATTTGCAGAATTCCTTCCATCCCTAATAAGGATGATACATTATTAATTTTTAATTCTTGATTTAATTCTTTTTAAAATTCTGTAACCCAGGGGTGGCTCTCCTTGGTTACAGTATCAATAGAGTATTGACTGTCGATAGTAGATAAGTAAGTAATAAGCAGGACTAGGAAAAAGGGGGAAATGAATTATGTTTCTTTTTCTTTTTTCCAATAGGAAATACCCAGCTGCTTACACCAGCAGTTATACAAACAGTAACAGTAATTATAACAATAATAAAACCCTATTTGTATAAATGCAAATCTCAGGTTTTTTTAATCCCCCTTTCCTTTTTGGTTTTGCAATTTTATCATTTCTATCTGCTGAATAAACGGATACATTCCTGGGTTATGATGTTAGCTGCACAAAATGTTTCATAGGCAAAGGAAAGAGGGAAGAGTTCTTGATAAGGGAATTCATTCTAAACTGCTCCATGCTTGAGTACATACGTGGAAATTTCACTGACTTCAGGAAAAGCCAAATGCAGATATTATTCAAGGATGTTTTAAAAGGGTTAGTTCCGGGAGTTTATTTCTATATCCCTTCTGGAGCAAAAATCCTGTCATTAAAGGCTGTCTTGTCCAGGTAACAGTTTTAATTACGGAAGAACAAAACGCTGACTTTTTTTTTTTTTTACACTCTCATGTTTTAAAATATATTTTTAAATCCCCCAAACATGAAAAGGTCACCCTAATTATCAGTGCTGAGAGAGCACCGTGGCTCTCATTTCTTACTTTTGGTGAAGGCCACAGGGGATGGGCTTCCAGGCAGGCAGGTTAGCAGGAGAAACAAAAGAAGATCAGACACAACCACCCATGACTGACAGCTGCTTCCCGACTCTGGGGTTAAGTCAGGAGGGAGGAGACCCAGAGGGGCAATGGGGCAGGTTTTACATGTGCTCCTCAATTATTCTTATGAGATTTATATAGCTCCACAAACGCACACCGTGCTGTAATAAAAAAATACACCAAAATCAATAGCAATCCTTGCTGTTCAGTTCTACTTCTTGAATTTGAATGTAGGCAATTTAAAGCATTATTCTTTTTCTTGTCATTATTACTAATTTCTCTGCCTAAGGGTTGCGTTTTCTGCATAATTCTGCTTACAAATTCAACAGCCTTACAAGGTTTGAGCCAAAATGAACAGAAAAATTTCTCCCTCATATACAGTAAAATAAAACAAACTCAAATAAAAATTGAGGTGAATTTACCAATTTGGGAGGAATGTGAGGCCTTTTTATATTCATTTAAAAAATACTGATATTTCAGTATTCTTTAAAAATCCCATAAAGTGTGAGACTATAAACTCTTATAACAAATGGCCAACATTTTAATTGTTCATCAGCTGTATTCAGATTCCTGAGTACCAATTTCCACTGGAAGGCTAAAGGCTGTTGGCAGAGAGGGGAGAAAAAAACACACGGTTGAGGTAGAGATGAAATGGACAGGCAGTGATAAGAACCTCTCAGTGAATCTACATTTTAAAGGACGAGGGCTAGAAAAACATACTTTTCTCTTAGCATAAAATTTCATGCACACATGCGGATCTCAAAGGATTCCTTTTGAAAACCGGATGGAAATGTGTTCTCCACATCAAATGACAGAATGCAGCTAACAAGATCAGTTTATCAGTAATTCATCTCTCAGGAAAACCTCCAAAGCTTAATAAAGACTCGAGCCCTACAACAAGAATAACCTCTTTTCATTCTGTTTCTACTTTACTGCATCAATTCCATTTAGAGAAATAGGCAGTGCACCATAGGATTGCTAATCAATACCAGACAGATTCTAATGACAAGAAATCATCTATTTCTTTAGTTTCATAATTAGACAAAGAAATCTGGAGCTACTTAAGTATGTTAAAACTTCAGGGTTATTCCAAGTCCATATCCTTGCAAGAAAAATCAGCACCTATGTCAATATTTAGATGTGTGTGCTGTGTGTTTATCAGCGTTGAACTGAAAGCAGGTATATATATGCAGTGATACTAAAATGTGGAAGTACAGCTTCAGGAAATGGCCTGTAAGTCTTGCTTGTTCTTAACATGGAACATGAAAAAATAAGGAGCAGCAAATCGTGCTATGAGCTACTGCAACAGAAGCATGATTTCAACTTTATAACCTGTTCTTTCTACTTAAGGAAAAATAGGTGGAATCTGTGCTTGTGTGTTATACAAGGTTCTAAATGTAGACTATCAGTGATGGAGTGTAACAAAGCTGTCCCAGATTTTTGTTGCAATTGCAGATAGATTTACATGATAAAAACACCAAAAGGGGATGTTCTCCCTTTTGGGCAGCTTCCACATTTCTATTAGCTCCTGAAGACTGTCCTCATTTCATTGCTTTCTGAGAACCTTCTCACGATGGGCAGGGCACAGGCCTGGTATGGCAGAATTTACCTTGAGGGGATGGGACAGAGCAGGAATCAGAAATAGGAAATGTCTCCTGAAGTGGGGCAGTGGCCTGGTGGGAGCAGGGGGGCTACCTTTCAGATGGGAGACAACTGGAACAAGCTGACTCCAGTTTGCTCATTCATTCAACAAATATTTACTGAGAAATTACTATGTATCAGACATTGGGGCAAGTGGTAGGAACACCATGGTGAATAAATCCTGGTCCTTAGCCTCAGATAGCTTAGGGAGTAGCTCGGGCAGAGTTCCCACACAGTACAAGAAAGGACAGGCAATGATAATTCAGAATGATAAACAGAACCAAAGCAGAAGTGCATGGCCCTGAAACTAGAAAAGGATGTAGAAGGGCAGCCCACCTGGCCCAGGAGGGCTTCTCAGAGAAATTGTATCTATGTGCGCCCTGAGGAGAGTAGGAGTTTTCTAAGGAAAAAATGTGTGTGTGCATGAGAGAGAGACAGAGAGGGGAAGAGGAAGATGTTGGAGGAAGTATTCCACACAGAAGGAAGGAGAACATGAAGCTAGGGCAAGGGGAAAGTTGTTCGAGGTGAATGGAGCAGGGAGGGTAGAAAGTTGAGGCAACTCAAGCAGAGGCCAGCCCTGGAAGGGTCTTTTAATCCTCAAGTTGAGGATTCTTCCCTTGTTCCTGAGGGCAATAGGATGTTATACTTCAGATTATAGGTAATGATACAGGTCAACATTAGGCAGTCAAGGGAGTCAGAAAGATTTAACAGAGGTATGGTGAGTTGAGACTGAAAGGAGACTCTGGGTCAGAATTATGAAGCCTTTCAACAGATCCAAGGAGACTTTCAGCCACAGCAGACATTTGGGAGCCAGCTGCTCTTCCACCAGAAAGACCCAGCGTGCATTACTGGGAAGGGGAATCAGGGCCAGGGGTTGTTATCAAAATCCATTTAGTAAAACTGGACTCAAATCAGATTCATTTCTAGTTGCACAGTTGATTGTCATGGCGTCTTCTGAATGTTAAATTATTAAATTATTTCTGACTACATTTTCTGTCTTCCACATTGTAAATGGGGTATTTAAAGTTTATTTCATTACAATTATTTTCAAAAAGTTCAAAGGATATTTTTGAAGGCAGTAGATATTACACTCCATCTCTTGCCTTTTGGATGAGCCTTCAGAGATCTGATTTCAATTTGTATGTCTTTGAAGCCAATCTGACCTGCTTATTCACAATTCAGCATTAAAAGCAAAATAGGACGCCTTCAGCTGTAAACAGAGCCTTTAGGAATCATAAAAACTGGTAAGTAATAAAATCAGAAAACATTCCATCATCATGACTAACAATGCAATCTGTAAACGTGAGAGTTTCAGGTCAATGGGTCTGTGGTTACACATGGAGGCCATTTGTGTTGCTCACAGTAAGGCAGTAGTCTTATCAGTTTGGCAAAATTCTTATTAGGAACAGACTTTCAGCATGAAAATGAGAGTTCAGATATCATTTAATTTGGAAATTCAGACTAAGAAATGTATTCTGAGATATGGCGGACCATTTCTCCAGGTAACAAGTCAAAATGTCATTGCAATGGCCCCTTCCAATGTACTCAGTGTTTCACTTACTTTTATCTTACCTCATCTTTAGTTAGTCGTAAAACTTAAACAGGTACCAACAAGGGTAACATGGCCCCTCAATTAAAATAGGAGTTCTACTTTACAAAGTATGCTAATAGAGTCCTATGGTATTGGATCCAATTCTTGGAATGACAGTCCTGCATAATGCTGTTTGATCATGAAAGTTTTAAGAAGTTGTGCTGAAAGTAATGAAGAGCTTCTCTGAAAGGCCACAGAAGCTTTCTGGCCAGCCTTTAAATTGCTTGATATAAATAAACGTCTTTTCTCCTTGGAGCAGCAGACTTCAGATTCCTTGCTTTTCATTTCTATTTTCCAATCCCCTGTAGCCACCTGGAAAACAGCTCACGGGTGCACTGCCATTCAGGAGAGTGGGGGGAGTGGGAAATCGAATGTGAAGGAAGAGGTAAGCTTTTAACTCTGCTGTCAGCAACGGGAAGAGGAAACAGAAGATATCGCTGCTCCCCTCTTTTTTCCACCTTCTTTAGCCTAGACATGGTGTGAAGTCCCTGAGGGAATGCCACAATATGTTAGCTTTTCTCAGTCTGGCAAGGCCTCCAGGAATACACTGAACTGTTTATTTCAGATAGGCCCTTTGCTGCATTCAACCCCCAGAAAACAAGCATGACAATTAGCCTCCTTTGCTGAAGACACTGGCAGAGGACAGGAAATTACAAATAGGAAGTGCACTAGAGGGGAAAAATAGGCCCCTTCCATAAACAAAACCAAACAATGAAAAAATAACAAAAAGCCAAACAAGGTGCTGATGAAGGATGGCATTTGGTTAAATAAAAATCAAGTGGCATTCTTGAATACTTTAAATGAGTGAGTTGAGGTGGAAGTTTAGATTTGTTATGGGAAGGAATGTATATAACAGAAATAATCTTTATTTTTAAAACAACGTATTCAGCAACTACATGCTTGTGTATATTTGTGTATCAAGTATTTTGAAAGCCCTAAGCACCTTCTGTGAAGACGTTAAGTGAAGAAATACTTGTTCTAAAATGAATTGCATATTGATGTAAAAAGAAATCCCATCTTCTTGTTTATTTTGAAAGCTAAGCTTTCAAAAATGTAATACGCAGCCATGGCATCGTTGAACCCACTATTCCTTTTCCAAGCAGTCTCAGGAGTTGAATCCTGCGTTCTTGCCATATGCCAAGGGTTAGGCCATTAATATGTAAAAGGCGCCGGTATCCAGAGAATTGACTTTATAATTGGAGAACACCCAGATAAACCTAACACTTCTCTAACAATGCTGCACCACAGCATCCCTGTTCTCCGAGGCTATCAGGCCATGTCCAATTTTCTCGGTCTGTCGGAAGACACAGCTGCCTCCATGTGCCAGGAAGCTTTAATTATGGCAACTTTTCCTCCCACTAGAAAGCCTCTTCCTGTGGCCTGAAAGTTTGAATTATTCAAGCCCGTGTTAATACACTGTACTGAATGCTCGGTTTGGCCCACTGAGGAGCACCTGGAACTGTTCTCTCTTTACAGATTTGATTTCTTTCTTTCCCTCTCTCTCTCTCCTCTCCTCCCTCCTTTTCCTCTCCTTCCTCATTCCCTTTGCTCCCATCATTAAAAGCAAGAACCAGGGAACACTTAGCACTGAGAGACTCATGGAACTTGTTACGGCTAATCTCTTACAGACCACTCATGTGAAGTCACAAGAAAAAAAATCTCTCAACTAAAAGTTTCACATGGATAAAGCTTCATTCCTTAACCCTCTTTTAGAAACAGTGATACAATTTATATAATCGGTTAGCCAGAATTCCAGGACCTTTAAATATACTTCTCCTCAAATTAGGCTGTTAATTTGGATTTACTCCTAAAATAGAAGCAGCAGGAGAATTCTTGATCTTTCCCGTTGAAGCTACAAAGAGTTAATATATACGAATGCTGTTTTGATACGAAATTCTAGATTTCAGTCTTTGATTAATGTTTTTAGGTTTTGCTTATTAAAATACCAACCCTAATTTTCCTCTCTTCTAAATTTTCGTCCAGATTTGAGTTGTCACTGTGACTTCTTTGTAACCAAAGTCAGCATCAAGATTATATGTGGGGGCGCCTGAGTGGCTCAGTTGGTTAAGCGACTGCCTTCGGCTCAGGTCATGATCCTGGAGTCCCAGGATCGAGTCCCGCATCGGGCTCCCTGCTTGGCGGGGAGTCTGCTTCTCCCTCTGACCCTCCCCTCTCTCATGCTCGCTCTCTCTCAAATAAATAAAATCTTTAAAAAAAAAAAAAAAGATTATATGTGGTATCCTTGGATTAAGGGCTGCTGTGATTTCCAGGCTTGGTTGATCATGCACCACCCGCAAGGCCTCTTGGAGGCTTAATTTTCTCATCTATGAAATAGGAGTAGCAATATAAACACTATTGAGAACCTGCAAAAATCAAATAGGATTATATTCAGGAAAGTTTTTTCAAAACTGTAAAGTAATACGTAAATTAAGATGTCTTTGCTATTATTTTTTTCATGTAATGAGAGGAACACCATCTTTGGTTGATACTCCAATTCATTCTGTTGAATATGTTTTAGAAGCCTTTCTCCTATGTCTGTTTGCTCACAGAAAGAAGGCACTGAGTTTATGATGCAGGCAGTGGGATTCTCTCCCTTCTGTACACCCTGAGTCTGTTTTTAGGGGAAAAGGAAAAGAAGGTAGTGAAGAAAAATACATTCCCTGAAAATTCCTAAAGAGCTGCACAAGTCCTCTAGTTAATGAAGCCAGAGAGTTTGTGAAAGTTGTTGCCTATACTGAGAAATGCTCTCGGAAACTGTTTCAGGATTTTAAAAAAAAAAGGATATCTCTTCAAAAAGAACCCCCAATTTTTTTCAGCAGCAGGTGGAATATTTAGGCAGAAAACACAGACAGAAAGAACTTACTTAAAAAAAAATACTGCATGTGTCTCTGGGATTGGAAAAACTGACGCAGGACTCAACGAATTCTACCAGTTGGGGATGATCTCTCTCTCTCTCTGTGCACGTCTAATCCCTGGGTGTTAATTATTGTCTGCCTTGTTACTGACCACGAATCTGGTCTTAAACACTCAATGTCAAGAAAAACAAAACAAAAGAAAACTCTAAACCCACCCTTAAAAGTGATAACAAAATGATTCTGTGCTCATACAACATTACCCAGAAAATGCTGGGCCCACCATGTAAGAGGAACTTAAAACTCATTAAAGAATTTTAAAGTTTAAGACCAAATCTATATTGACTCCATTTTTCACATTAACAATGAATTCTTCATTGACAAATCCATTCACGATGTACACTCCTGGAGGCTTTATACTATGTCGAATCATTACTTTACAAAGGCAGTATTTTTTGGTGCTAATTGCAGAGTTGTTGCAAGTCATATATTTCTAATGTTTTATTTTCTTTAAGTGTGTCCTTTTTTATGGTGAGAAACCAGTTGTGAAATCATTCATTACCAAAGGACTGTGCTAAGCATTGAAAAGCTAGTCTGAGCCAAGACATCTAAGTCTCAGTCACAACTTAGAACCAGAAAATTCTGTGATCACTTTCTACTGTTCATCTCCTCAACAAAAACCCAAGGGGCACTGAATTTTCCAGCTCCTAAAAGTCTGGGTTTATGATTACTGGAGCAAGAGAAAAAAAGAGCTGAAAGGTCCTTTAATATCAGTGTTACAAAACTTTATAACATTTTCGATAGTAAATGGTGGAAAGCAAAATTCCATACTAAGAGTTTACAACCAGAATAAACTTATTTTGTAGAAGTAAAAAGTAAATCTTCAAGGTGTTTTTCTGTGATACACACATATATGCATATGCACAGACACACGTGAACGGTAGATCTGAGGGAAAAATTACTAAATTTTATCAAATTAAATTAGGGGGTAAGAGAGAGAGAGAAAATATCCATCAGACTAAAATTCAAATTGGTCTGCAGCTCAAGTTAATCTATACATGCTATTACATGACTCATTCTCTAAAGTGCTAGAATATTCTATTTGTGCACCGTTTTCATACATATGCCAGTTTAACAACGTAAGAGAGATTGGCTAGTAGATATCTGAATGGTTATTAGCCAAGTATATCAGACTATATTGATTAATTTGTATAATAAAATAAAAAGAGAAGAAAATGCGCATGTTAAGTTCTGCTGGGAAGAAGCTTGTTTCTTTTTCCAATTAAATGTCTAAGATAAATTGTTAATTTCCATCCTTCCTTTTTATAGACTAGCCTGGAATTTCAAACAGTGACTTACTGAACTCTTTTCCTCAGGCATACAATTTTGCTCTTCACATTTTCTTTAATTTGGAAATTTAATTTAATTTGGAAATTTTTTAAAGATTTTAAAGATTTTATTTATTTATTTGACAGAGAGATAGACAGAGCCAGAGAGCAGAAGAGGAGGGAATGGCAGAGGGAGAGGGAGAAGCAGGCTTCCCGCTGAGCAGGGAGCCTGAAGCGGGGCTCGATCCCAGGACCCTGGGATCATGACCCTAGCCGAAGGCAGATGCTCAACCATCTGAGCCACCCAGGTGCCCCGTGATTCACTTTCAATGAGAAAAAAAACTTTAGAAAGAAACTTAAAAAGTTATAACAAATGATAAAAAGTCTGTCTTAATATTTATTATAAATAACATGTTGAGAAGAAAAACTACTTACATTTTTGTCTGCTACCCTTACTTCTGTGGAGCTGTTAAAATCTTAGTAACTTAGTAACATTCCAATTTTAATGCATTAAGAAGAAGATAAAAATGAAATAACAACTAGACTGAAACAGTCGTGTCTGTTTAGAAGATGTTGAAGATGACTGGAGTCATGCTTAGAGATTTCTAATATAAATTACTATATTAGCCTTCTTTTTACTCTCATTTAAATAACATATTTAGCCTTTATTCATGTGCATTTTAGAGAATTTAGAGAATACAATTACAATGAAGAAATAAAAACTGCTTTAAGCCCAATTATCCAGAGATAAGCACTATTAATATTATGCATTAATAATAATATAATTTTAACTATATTGAGCACTTACTCTGTATCAGTGTCATATATATAATGTATTTTAAATAAAATATATAATTTAGAACAGATTATATAAAATCATTATCTCCACTTTGCAAATGAGGAAATTAAGGCACAGAGATGTTTAATAATTTGCTCAAGGTCAAAGGTCAGATGTTTAATAAGTAGAGAGGCTGGGATTTGAAATTGGGCCCTTCCTCTGAACTATGCCAAAGACTGTGATCATAGCCACAACTGCTCCATAGGGCTTTTCTCTGTGTGTATAAAGAGGGAATGGAATTTATACACACTGTTTTATAACCTGTTTTTTGTTCATGTAACATACTATGAACCTCTCCTCACATCATTAGGTAATCACCTACGAGAGCACTTGGAAAAGAAGCATACTGACAAGTAAGAAATCCTGTAGTATAGCTGTTGCTAGCCCAAACAAAGAATGCTCTCTATTTTCTGACATGTATTCAAATCAAGCAAACATCACCCTCTTTAGGCAAACAGAGATTACCATAGCAAAACTGACTGATGATCTGACCAGTCCAATACCCTATTTCTGAAAATGTCCACTGCTGACTATTTTAGTAGGAGACATAAAATCCCCCATAAGGTACCTAATTGTGTGATACGCTGCAGTAAGATGAAAATTTCCCCTTCATCCAGTTTCTCATCTTCTCCTGCCTAAAAGCTTTAGAGGGAATAGTCCTTGAAATTTTATCCTACTGAAACTAGTCATGTGTGAAGATGTTATTTTAACACACACATATATGCTCACATATGCACTATAAATACGAAGAAATGAGTTATTCCTGGCTAGCTTAAAAAATTCAGAAATTATTGTACCTACTTCTATAAATATATAATATACCAAGTGCACATACATAGTTAATCCATTACAATTATAAGAAAATATCTGCCAGGTAATGTATAACACCAGTGAAAGCAACAGGTAAACAGCATTCAATAAAATAATCCTTTCCTCCATTAACAATGTACCGTTAAAAAAAAAAAAAAGAGGAAGGAGGAGTGCAGAGGGGGAGGGAGAGAGAGAATCTTAAGCGGGCTCCACCGTGGTGCTGAGCCTACAGGGCTCGATCTCACAACCCTGAGATCATGACCTGAGCCGAAATCAAGAGCTGGCACTAAACTGTTTGAACCACCCAGGTGCCCCTAAAAACATACTCCTTAAGGGAGGTAACCAAAGGGCAATTATTGAGTGGCAAAATTCACTGGGTGTGTTTCTCCACAGTGCAAATCAGAAAATCAATGCAATCATATATTTTATTTTGTTTTCTATATACTGAAAGTCCCATCAACCACCCATACTATACTATATTTAGAATTTAATGTGGTTCTAAAAACATCACCAAGTATATTGGCATGGTAGCCAGGCAGACAGGGACATTTAAGGGCTTAACAACAACAACAAAAAATCTTCTTTGAATTGTCTTTCTCTAATGAAAAAGGACATAAGAGACTGGTATCATCCACTTCCTATCTCTTGAAACACTTGCTCTTAGAGCCCTGAGCTGCCACGCAGAGACAGGCAGACAGACAGATACAAGGATATACAGATATAGATACACAGACATATGACATAAGACCCAAGAGCTTTGTGAGTTTGAATGAATAATTATCTTTGGCTGGACAGATTGCTAAAGATTTCACGGCGAGGAAGGCATCTATACTATTTCCAGCCCCATGCTTCTCCAGAATCTTTCACTTGTCTCTTGTTGCCATCCCCCAAAACAACAAGGATATTAGATGTAGTCTGTGCCCAAGGATTTGAATATAAGTAATTTTGTCCAGTAGTGATGGGAACCATTACCTAACCCTGGGGCTTTTCCCTGACCTAGTCAGCTACTAATTAATCATCCTTACTTACCCTAATAGCACAGATCCATAGTTCCCTAAGAACACAGACCGTATTTTATGAACTTTATATTCCAGATGCCTAGCATGGTTCCTGGGACAGAGAAGATGTTCAATACATCTTTATTGGAACAGTGCCTGACACACAATAGGTCCTTGTTAAATGCTAGTTGGTGGAACATTTGGATGGATGAATGAATATGTTTAACCACTGACTGAGTTTCTCTAATGTTATCTTATATGTTTCAGTCTGGAATATGAACATTTTTAAAATTTATTTCATGGGAAGTGTCATAATACAACATTGTAGTTTTTACACTAAAAATATACTCCGTGTATAAAGACAATTCAGTCACCATTTAAAGAAATAACACATGTTGGACACCCATCAGTACTATTTATAAATTCTTCCTTGAGTAGGAAAAAAATGCTGTAACTGCTTCCAAATCAGCAAAGTAGACAGCCAGTAAGTCCAAGAAACATGAAAATATTATATGTCTATAAGAACAACTAACCCTGAGTATTTATTTTAAAAATTGAAGATATAAAATAGAAAGACACCCAATCAATTATCTTCTTCTTACTATTTTTTTGAAGTATTTTTTTTTTTAAGATTTTATTTTTAAGTACACCCAACATGGGCCTTGAACTTACAACACTGAGATCAAGTGTCATATGCTCTAAGGACTGAGCCAGCCAAGCACCCCTTCCTCTTACTATTTTTAAGTGGCCCCAAGTAAGTAAGCACTGATGGAATTAATTCACCACAATTTTCCCCTGCTTGTGGCATCCTGTTTCCCCCTTAGGTAAGTGGAAGAGAAACTACTCCAGGAGGTTGGTTTCCTTATAAATCTGCAGATGATGAAATCTTGAGTCAATCATAATCTTGTTTCAGTTTGTCAGCTGAGGACATTAATACTTGTCATTCTCAGGACGCCCCTGGAGAGCAATACTTTCTAACACTTGCCCTGCAAACATGTTCTACTAGTACAGATTATATACTTTGTATCATTACCTAAGAGATGGACAGAACTGAAATCAGAAAGAGTAAACAAGGTCTACTTTCAATTTTCCAAACTTTCTTCCTATGAACTTTGAAATCAAAGTTAAGCATCTTACACTCAAGTAGGTCTCTTGACCACAGTTTTTAATTAAGCACAAAATGTCCAATGGGCAATAGAGTAGCGAGTGCTGTATGTCAAATAAAAAACAAAAGGGATAAAATTCTTTTATAACAATGATACACAAGCTCTGGGGAGCCTAAAAGACTACATCAACTTATACAAATTCTCTGTCCTCAGGAGTCAATGAAATGTAGCACAATTACAGACAGCATTTTTCTACAAGTTTCATACCTGTGTACTATTTGAAAATGATCAAAATATAGAGAGATTAAATTATATACAAGGGTGGTTTTTTTTTTTTACTTCAACTGTAATCACATTTTTAGAATCTAATTAATATGTTAATGCAATCTTTTTAAAAGACACACAAAGCACTGTAGGATCTGCTTTCAAAAGTGTGCCCTGTGCCGAACGCAATGGCTATTGCCCTAAGTAGTGTAGGCTGAAGAAGTGCAACGGTTCAATCCATTGTTCTTTACTGGAGTCTCAGAATAACCAGTAGTCGATTAGATTTGAAGGGAGAATTCAGAGTGCTTTAAAGGGAGCACGGTTAAAAAAAAAAAAAAATTAACTAGAGGAAGCCCTATTCTGAAATTTCTTCTATAAATTATGCCCCTTCTGATCAGCATCAGACTAAAATTGGACTCCTGACAGAGGAGATCACACAGAAGGAGGTAATGCCAAAAGGGATTTTATTTTCTTCAAGGTTGTTCAATTCCACAGTCTCCTGTTCCTCACCAGCCCTGTCCTAGGAGAATTCACACTACTATGAATAATTTTTTTCAGAGTGATTTGAATACCAGATGGTATATCAAAGTCGATGCTAAATTTTTCTTTTGAAACATAGGCTCATTGGGAATGCATTTTTTATTTCTAAAGTTACAACTTCACAATTACTAGGTGCCATTTGTATTGGTGCTGTCACATCCGCCTAAGAAAGTTAAAAAAAAAGGGGGATAGTTTTTTTTACAAGAGTTATGTGACTCATTTTTTTTTTTCTTTTAAAGAGAAACCATTAACCTCCATGGCGGAAACTGTCCAGAATATGTTGTAAATAATCTATTATTTAAAAAAAAATTCTTCCCACTGTTCCTCCTGATTGCCCTATCAAGTCGTAGCAAGTGGAAAACTGAATGTGAGAACCTAACAGGGCCGAGTTGTGGGGAGTCAGCCCTACTCAGCCCTCTCTGTAGGTGCAATTCTTTCCGTCCTCTGTTGAACTGGCTCTTCTCAGACCACTGTTCAAGGCAGTGTTGACTGATACCTTTTTCCTCTGGAGATGAAAGAAGTCTCAATATAGCTGGGTTCAGTCCCACCTGCCCTGCCACTAAGCACTTCCCTGTAACTGCGGGTTGGGAAATGAATGCTTTCAGAGATTTCTTTGGAGCAGGTAGCAGGCTGATTAAAACAGGTAGAGGACTGTGTACATTTCACAGGAGGGAGCTATCCAACCTCTTAAGAGAGTTTTTGTTTTGTATTTATACCGCTACTGAGGCAGCACATCTCAGGACTTAAAGTGTAATTGCACTAAGCATTTATGTAGCTGCAAGTCATTAGTGGATATAATGGGAAGAACAGGAGAGAAAGTCAAGTCAATCATCCATCTGACAGATATTTATGAGACCTGGTGTTGGGCCCATTTCCCCATTTGATGAGGGCACTGGATTTATAGATAAAGGCAGTGCCATGGGTAAGGTGGATACTCATTTCTGCAAGGCATTTAGTGAGCCCTTTGTAATGTCCTTGTGGACAGAATGAACAAAGGTGGGCTGCCTAATAGGGAGATTGATAGGAATGTCTGATAAATGTATGGCGTCACCAGGAAGGAGATCTGTAATGTCAGCCCTGGGGGCTCAGAGTTCAGTTCTTTCTTATTCACCATTTGTTATCCGTGCTTTTAATGAAGACACAAAGAGCCTCTTGATCAGCTTAGTGTAAAACTCTTTGGCTCTGGGTTTAAAACTCTGGGTTTGACACAAGTCTGGGATTTAAATTCTGCAAACTTCTGTTTTCTCACAAGCAAAAAGAGCGTAACAATCCTGACAATATTTCTCAGAATTTCTTTGAGAATGAAAGTAGATGCATGTTAGCATGAAGTAGGTCCTTAATACCCCAAAGTGTGTTCTATAGAACAAACCTGCACAGGACACAGAAAGACTAACTAATATAGTTTATAGCAAGATCAAGATTTAAAATGATCCTGGCATATGGGAATAAGGGATACACAACCTTTAAAAGGGATAAAGAGGTTGTTTAGTTGTTTGTAACGTTCATGAGGGCCAGTCCATTTTTATCTGGCTTATCAGTATATTCCAAGCATCTATTACAGAGTTTGGTAGATTTCAAAAAAAAAAAAAAAATGTTCACTGAGTGACTGAATGAATAGGCCTATATTAAGGTGCAAAGTCATTTTATAAAGTGTTGGGAGTTACACACATGAGAAGACATACTCCTCTTTCAAGTTGATCGTGGTTTGGTGGGGACAGAGACAAGTACAAGAATAATCACAGTGTGGTAAATGCTAAGTATATTAGGACTCCAGGAGCACACCAAAGAGGCACTTAATTGAGTTCTGGGAAGAATAAGACATGGGGCAGGTGGTATGGGATCTCTGAGTTGTGTAAAATGTGGTCGAATGACAAGAGAGTAGAGAGGGAAGGAAGGGGGTTTCAGTCAGAAGAAGCTGCATATGGTCCAGAGGTGAGAAAGAGCTTCAAGTGCTTAGGAAGCAGAAGTGAATTCTCTGGGATTATAATTGGGACTAAAATTCCACTTTAAGGTGGAAAAGTGGTTTTAGGTTAAGTCATGAAGAGCCTCAAACACTAAACTAAGGAGTTTGAAAAGTACTCACTAGACAAAGAAGAGTCCTTGAAGTCTTCTACTCCAGACGCTGACTGATTTTTGTTTCAGAAAGCTTACTCTTGCCACCATGAAGACATGGATTGGACATAAAGACCAATCAGGAGATTGATGTGGAAAAACAGGCAAGAAACGAGGAGGTCCTAAGTGAAAGCAGTTCATGGGGCAACTGAATCATAAAAGTTAGGAGCAAGATCTAAAGTGGTGACATACTTTTGTGAATCCTCAAACAATGGACCATGACACATGCAGATGCAGCAGATAGCACTGCTCTGTAAGTATGCGTACAACATGAAAAGATGATGGATGCTACCTTGGAAAACAACTCCAACCTTTAAAAGGTGAACTCATGAAGGAGCCTGAGGTGATGCAGTCAGAAGCACGAGGAAATGGAGGAGGAAGTTTTAGGAACTCAAAAGAGGGAAGAGCCTCTAGGAATCAACAGGGCTAGAAGTTGCAGACAGACTTAAATACATTCAGGATTTGGTACCCAGGAGATCATCAGCAACCCCACAGAGGCACATTTCAGCAGAATTTAGGCCAAAGGAGAAACCAGACTGTGGCACTTTCTGGAGTGAATTCAAAGTGAGGAAGCAAGAACAATGAGGGCAAACATCTCTTCTATGAAGCTTGACACAAACTCATGGAGAGATTTTAAACTATGGAAAGAGTTGGATGGGAATCTCCATCCAGAAAGGGGACCAGGCTGTCATTGGATCTCAATCCTATGTCATGGAGAAGGAACTGAAGGAGAGGCAGCTGCAGGAAATGTGGAATTTGGAAGTGGGACAAATCTTCCCCGTGTCCAGGAGATAGCATTAGGAGAAAGAGAGCTGACTCATGCAAATGGACCTTAGCTTAATACAGAAAAAAAACAAAAACAAAAACAAAAAACTGCAGAATTAGAATTAGTGAACAGCACAATGCTTATACTTGACCAGATTACAAAGTTCTTGTCTTTGAAGTATTCAAGCAGAGCCTTGCTACGTTTGACAGGGATGCACAGTAAGCACTCTAGCTGTTGATAAAAAGTTGGACTAGACAGTTTTAGATATGTCTCTTTGAACTCCTAAAATTAATCTGCTAAATTTGAAGGTATAAAACTTTTCCACCACATCTAATCTATTTAAAGACATACATTTCTGATATAGAAAGAGCTTTCTTCATGACTCTGAGATAGTTTTAAGATTATGCAATATTAAGTCACTGATTATGTTCCAATCATACTGGCTGAAATACATGAAAAAGCCTTTTGGAAATTCTTGCAAAGATCAAATGTCTAAGTCTTCTATTTATCTTTCTTTTTTTCTTAATTTTGAACTAATACCTGAAGGTGAGCATGTCTGTGTATTCAAGGATTATAGTTTTCTTACTGGATGGAGAAGCTTAATCTCACAGATAATTATTTACATACTGATGGCAGACACAGATAATTATCTCACAAATAACCATTTACATACTAATTAATAAGGCACTAGGAACTCTTTCTAAACCCAAGTGCCTGGAAACAGAACTAAATTACATCCAAACACAAGATTTTATTCTGAAAGAGTGTGTACTCACACTCATCTCTCATTTCTTCTTTCTTGTTTTCTCACACACACGTACACATACTTCACAAAATAAGGAAATAAGGTAAAATGTATTAATACATGAATGGAAAATGGATATGAATCATAACTACCTTCTCTAATGCCCCTTTATCAAATATGATAATGTTTTTATTAATCAAAAAATTTTTATGCATAAGGTAGTAAGTTCTAAGTGAGTAGCCATCTATCACAAGCACTGTCAGGCACAGAATAAATCCTCAAAAACTTAAGTTCCTTTCTCCAATAAGAGATTAAGTGCTTGATGTAGGACAAGGGGAATTTGGCCAAACGTGGAGAATAATTATACTGACTATTGTAATACTTAACTCTGCTACATTTGCAGACGTATCAGGTAAGTAAAACTTTTAAGTAGAAACACTTAATTCAAGTCTAGCTACCACTGCTTCAAACATCAAACTCATAGAATAAGGTCATTTTTAGCCAGTGACCATAAATATCCTAACACCTGAGATAACCACGTTGAGAATAACAGTGTAAGAGCATGAAAAATATACAGAAGGGAAGGAAACTACTCAGAACTCATGTATGAGCAATTATTTCCTTAATATTCTTAAGGACAGTGCTCCTTAGTGCTCTATAAACTAGGTCTACTGTGACGGAAGCTAAAATGATTGCTTAGGGACCACCAGACCATATCCAAGTGGCTCCTTCACAGCTTGTACAATCTTCGGGCCTGCGCCAAGTGGCAAAGAGGATAGTCATAAGTAGGAGGGAATTCAATTATTTGAACAGTCCCATGTGTATGTCCCACGGGTTTCTATTAGATTTGAAAGTTGCTTCTATTGTGAATCTAACGCTCCAAGTAGCTAACCATGCAGAATGTTCTAAAATAGGCATAATGGTAGGCCAAACAGTCACATATTTCTCAATGTAATGGTTGCCGCTCTGCTCAGTACAGAAAAAAAAAAAAAAAATACAAAATTTAGATTTCTTATATATTTTTTGAGAGCAAATCTAAAAGTAGTTCATCTCACCATCTGTAAACTACTCTGCTACATTAATGTTTTTACTCAGCATAAGCCTGTTATGTTCCACTCAATTGTTAGTAACTATGGGTACATGTCAAATATACTTCATTCTACTAAGCAGCAATACTTAGAGAATGATACCTCTGTGCATCAGACATCCTGCAACAGATTCATTGAGGATTATCTGAAGTTTTTATATTTGCTTTTGTTCTGATGAAAAAATAACCCTAGGAGATAACTAATTACATAAAGTTATTATTAAAGTTATTTTAAAAATAAAATAATTAATATGTCCATGTGTTCATATGTACACACATTTATACATATTACTTTTAAGTTAAGCATTGAAATGTGTTCATACATCTCTGTAACCAGCACAGAGATAAGGGTATAATCCATAGGAAAAATAGAGAACTAAATACATGTCAAATGAACAACAGGGAACTTCTAAAATTCATATATCTATTCTTAAAGGTAATTTTTTCACAGAAACATTATCATCCCAATGATAATGCTATCAAAATATCCAGAGAGAAGACACAAATATATATAATTACTTCTGTTGAAGTAAAGGACAGAGTGAACAGCAAGGATTTGTAAGCTTTGGAATCCATACGCGTTACCAGGTGGAAAGAACCAAAATAAAAGACACTCCAGAAAACAAACCAATGTAAATAAAAGCTCCTTGTGACAAGTAAATGCAGGCTGAAGGGTGCAATTGTATACTTCTTTTAAACATCATGGAATCAAAATGTTAGAGTTGAAGGGGATCATACAGATCATCCCTAGGTCAGTGGGGGCAACTTCAAACACCTCAGGAGCTGGTCAGGTAACAGGGCAGGAGGGTAAAAGCTGAAATGCAATGGGGGTGTGGCCGAGTGGGAGTGCATGGTGCTCTGAAACAAGTGAACAGAAGAGAAATAAAAATAAAAACACTGCTCTGGGGCAGAATTAGCAAGTAGACCGCCTGATTTCCAACTCTGATCAAGTCCAACCACATCATTTTACAGGTAGATGGGCTCAGGCTGGAGAGGCTCCTGACTTCCCAAGCCCACACAACCAGTTAGTGGTGGAGCTAGACACTGACTACATTACTTCAATAGTTCGGCAAGAACCTGAGGAAACATTCTGTACCAGGCACCACTACATGCTAGACACGCATGAAGAATACAACGATCAGCACAGGGCAAAAATGGTTTCCATCCTCCACGGACTCTGGTTTAGAGGGTGACACAGGCAATTAAACAAGCACTTACAAAACTGAGACTAGTGCTGCCATGAGGAAGTTCAAGGTACTGTGGGGACACGCTGGAGGGGCACTCAACCCAAGAGTCTCTTCAGGCATCTGTGTGTTAGCAACACGACTAAGAGGAGAAGGAACCAGACAAAAGGTGCAGAGGAAGGATTGGAAGTAGGGTTCATGGGGAAAGTGTCTTTCAAGACTTTTATTGGTTCTCTCAGTGCTGAGTTAGCACATTCTTTTCCAGACATTATAGTAATACTCCATAAATTTACCCATTTTTAATGAAGGCCTTTCTCTTGTAGCTTTAAAATTGTATGGTGCTATAGGAATCTACAGAATACTTTCTATAAACAAAGCACCATGTTAGATGCTAGGAATAGAGAACAAGTCAGGCTAGTGCCTTCCTTCAAGGACTGGCAGTCTAACTGGGGGACAAGGCATCTACCCCAGTAGCTGTACTGGAAAATAGCATGTTAATCTCATGAAATAGTGACAGTGTAATTGAAACTGCCAGAACGAGTAATAAAGATAATGAATACAAAAGGAGCTGACACATTATTTTGGGAACGGTAACTGGAACACATTTTTAGGAACTTTGACATTAATTTTTCCCTTATCTTTCCTTCAAAAGGAGTTAATACAATTGTTTTATAAAGGCTTTCCTCTTGGGGCACCTGAGTGGCTTAGTCGGTAAGTGTCCAACTGTTGGTTTTGGCTTAGTTCATGATCTCAGGGTTGTGAGACTGAGCCCCGCATCAGGCTCTGGGCTGAGCTCGGAGTCTACTTGAGACTCTCTCCCTCTCCCTCTGCTCCTCCCCCCTCCTCTCTCTTTCTCTCAAATACATGAATAAAATCTTAAAAAAAAAAAAAAGGCTTTCCCCTTATGTGATAGTGGAACCCCCACCTTTCCCAGCTGTCATTACCATATATAAAATATTAGTATATTTGTAGCAACTGAAAGTAGTTGAGAAATCTTTGATTGCCATAACGTATTAGTGTATTTTCAGCATTTGAAAGTAGTTGAGAAAACTTTGATTAATTAATGAGTTATTTTAATGCTCAGAATTCAAACAAATTAAACAACAAAGATTGATGGAGGCAATTTCCTTACTACTAAGGAAGATATAATTTATTCTTGTGAGACAAAAAACTCTTTAAAAAAACACAGAAAATATATGAATGATTGTCACACTTTCTGTTTTAGCTATGCATGTCTAGTGCAGTTCATATTTTTGGGTTATATTTCATTTTGTCTGAAATATTTCAACAGCAGTACAGAAGAGTCATTAGAATTCGTTTTGGTCAATTTTTCACAGATACACCAATTCTATAACATCATCACTGCCACTTAACACTAATGGGCACAGATTATGTGTCAGACAACGTTCAAATTGGCTAACCTCTATCTCATTTAGTCCTCACAACTCTACAAGGTAGATGCTATTGTCATTACCACTTTACGGAAGAGAATTCAAACACCATGCTATAACTTCCCTGAACTCACACAGCTAATAAGAGAGTCAGGATTCACCCTAGAAGTGTGACCCAAGAGGACACAGTCTTATCCTCTACAAGATAGCGGTATCCAACAACCTGTTGTGGGGGGATAAGGCTGAATGTTCTGGTAATAAGGTCTTTTGTGGGCATTCAAGATATTTGGTATTAGTTAAAATCTATCAAGAATGATGAGAAACATATTCTACCTGCTGAAATTTCTAAATGGGGAAAAGAAGGAAATACATGTTTTGTGCTTTTACCTGCTTTTTCCCAAGTTCAGTGCTAGTGACCACTCAGAAGGAACTGATCACTAAAAAAATGCACTTCCTGAATATTGTTCCCTCTCCCATGGCCTGACACCAGAAAAATGGTCCTTATCTGCTGGTAAAGATAGCCAACCATGTGGCAAAACATAAAATAGTGCAAGGCTAAAAAACTAAGGGTTAAAATATAAAATGACTTAATATACAGAAATAACCAGTACCTTTAGGCAGAAGTTTCTGAGATATGCCACCAAAAGCACAAGTGACAAAAGAAAAAATAGATACATTGGACTTAATCAAAATTAAAAACTATATTGAGTTTCAAAGAACATCAAGAAAGTAAAAAGATAACTCACAGAAAGCAATATGCAAATCATATATCTGAAAAGGAACTCACATCAAGAATATATGAAGACCATCTTAAAGTACAATAAAAGTATATAGTGAAGTACAATAAAAAAAAAATACCCCAATTTAAAAATGGTCTAAGGATTTGAAGAGACATTTCTCCAAAAAGACATATAAGTGGCTAACAAGCATATGAAAAGATGCCCAATATCATTAGTAATTAAAAAAATGCAACTCAAAACCATGAGACACTACTTTATCCCCAGTAGGATGGCTAAAACTAAAAAGACGACAAGTGTTAGCAAGGACATAAAGAAATTGGTACCCTCATATGTTACTGGTGGGATTATAAAATGGTGCAGCTATTTTGGAAAACAATTTAGCAATTCTCCAAAATATTAAACACAGAGTTACTATATGACCTAACAATTCCATTCCTAAGTATGTACCCAAGAGAAATTAAAACGTCTGTCCATACACAAAACTGTACATGAATATTCACAGTGACAATAGTCATAATAGCCAGGAAGTGGAAACCACCCTAATACCAATAAACTGATGAATGGATAAATAAAATGGTATATTTATACAATGGAATATTATTCAGCAATAAAAACGAATGAAATGTGGATGCATGGTACAACATGGATGAACTCTGAAACATCACACTGAGTGAAAGAAGCTAGTCATAAAAGACCACATATTACATGCTTCTGTTTGTATAAAATGTCCAGAATAGACAAATCTACAGAGACAGAAAATAGATTAGCAGTTGCCTAGGCCTGGTGGGTTAGGGAGAAGAGGATGGGGATTGACTTTAATGGGTATAGAGCCCTGTGAATATACTAAAAACCACTTAAAACTGTACACTTCAAACGGATGGATTTTATGATAGAGGAATGATATCTCAGTAAAGCTGTTTTTAAAAAATAATGAGCAGGTTTCTTCAAAAGTTGATTCTGCAAAAAAATTATCTCTCTCTGTTGGTAAATTCATTTTTAGCATGATGTGCATAAATATAAACCATCTTGACATCTTTGTTGTTTTTCCACGAGAAGTTAACTGATTTCTAAAGATCATGCACAGGACACACTAGCACCCCTTGGGAAGTTAAAGCGTTGTCCTGGGTAAAAGATGTCCTTGTCTTCTCAGTCACAGAGCCACGGTCAAAAATTTGTAGTCCCAGCTCACCTGAGCCCATGCTGAGCAAGGCATACATAATTTGAGAAACTCCACTGCGAGCAGCAAACACGGTCTACATTCAGCCTCGGTGTCCCAGACACTAGAGTACATCTACGGTATCTATATCCCAAGTAAGCCATAATTTTCTCTCTGTTGTCTCAGCACCAGGGCTCCTCACCCCACACTCTTTCCCAAATATGGTAAATCTTTGGTTTCCTAAGAAACCTTTACTTTGGCCTTTACTAAAATTTACTTCAGGATACCTGAAGATATTTCCCTACTTGGAGCTGGATCCTTGACCTGAACTTAATTTCGGGGACACTCACACTCTCCTTAGTTCTTATCATCCCTCCCCTGAACCTGGACATATGGCTGAGCTCTTAGCTACTTCACAAATTTCTTTTACAGGAAAGGATTGGTCTCCCAGGACCATGACACAGCCCTGCTATGCACCACTATCTGCTCATCATCACCACTGAAATATGCCTGCCAAGGTTAGACGAATGGGAGGACAACCAAGGGCTTAAAAGAGGTTTTTTAAGGAAAAAATAGCCTTTTGGATAATTGATTGTTGATTTCCAATGTTAAAACCACAGCATGTATTCATCAGATCTTTGTTGGCTTTGAACATCATTGATGACTCACTACATTTGCTCTCCAAGATGCAAATCATACTGTCTGCTGTTCTTCTCTCCAAGATATGCAAATATTTGAAATTACTCAGGAAGGTGTTGAATTATTCTTGCCAAATGGCAACCTACAAACCTTAGGTATGAAGGAAGTATGCATTAATTTTATGTGTGATGACCCTGGATATTCCTAAATACATTTGTTAGGACCAACCAGTCATGACAGAGACAGAAAAATCACTTATTTCAATCAATATGACCTTCAAAAAGCAGAATCAAGGTAACAATAATCTAGAGTTGCTGAAAGTCACAGAAAATTATTTCATGATCACGGGAACATAGCAGCACATGTGAAATACTAAGAGAAGATCATGCTTAAGTTTACTAATGATAGAATTTACCTAGTTTTAATTCCTTACCGTAGCTATATCCATGCATATAAACAAAATTAAACTATCAATCATCTGCTACTTAATAAAACCAATGGCAATAATTCAGATATATAGATATGAGGTTAAAAGAAGTGAAGGCATCCAGAAAGCTATGTAGAGCAATGAAAATTCCTTATAAAAATTTCAGGGAGCAGAGATTTGGGGTATATTTATCTTGAAAGAAAAACAAGTATTCCATTTTCTGGGTAAGCTTCTACTATCAACACCTGCCAGGAATTACTGAACAAAAGTTATTTTCTACTCTTCTCTCTCATCTTTCTCATTCTTATAGGATCCTTAGGGGGCATCTTTGATCCTACAATCCTTTATCTCCCAGTGTTATCACTTATGTCTTCATTATTCACAGTTTCAATATATTATGCCAATCCCTTCTCAACTAGGAGTGAAAATGCTGCAGAGAGAATATGGATTAACAACTTTTAATGTTACTATTTAGGTTTGCCTGTATTTAAAACGCTCTTAGCTTACTTTATATAACTTAAACTTGTAGAGCTTATTCCTGATTAATTCTCAAGACCAATTTAGTTCCTGGAAACTGTGTGCTCTAAATCACTCAAAAAAGTTTAATTTGTTAAAACCAAGACTGACTCAATATGGCTTTTCTAAAAATGTCACTTTCTTAAATCTGTGAAAAAAACTCACGAGTGGACCTTCTGCTTTGGGGAGTTACCAGGGGTCCCAACAGCTTTCAGCTCTAGCTTTTGTAACATTTTTAATACAGATGAGTTATGAAGGCTTTACTAAAAGTATTTCAGGATACCCAAAGATAATTTTAGTGATTCCAACATAAATGATTAATGCTTATTAGTCCCAAATACTTATCCTCCCTGCTCAAAACAAACAAAACCAGTCACATTCTATCTTCACTGCTTTTCTATTGATTTAAACAAGAATTCTTAACCTGGGTTTCTTGTGGACTTTGGGAGATATAAAAACCTTTAAAAGTATATGCAAAAATTCGCATTTTGTGATTGCAAAGGGATCATAGCTTTGACCTGATGTTAAAAAAGTTTTTTTTCTTTCCGTTCTTTCTTCCGTTCTTTCTTTCTTTTCTTTCTCTCTCTCTCTCTTTTTCTTTCTTTCTTTCTTTCTTTCTTTCTTTCTTTCTTTCTTTCTTTCTTTCTTTCTTTCTTTCTTTCAAAACCTCAATATATTAAGAACCACTGGCTTAAAAGAACACAAGAAGACATTCTGTAGGGAGAAAAAAGTACTCAATGAAAATAATTTTTCTTGCAGGGGGCTTTCTCACCTTTGTCCTTATCAGGGCACATTTTATCTTCCCTGAGAAAAAATTCTAAGGAATTTGGAACAGCATAGCTGCTGCAAATGTGGATGTACTTAGCTTTAGTTTTACTGTACAACTGACTGCCGAAGATTATCAAATACAAGCAATATTATATGCAATTATTTCTAAAATACCTACTAAAGTCATCTAGCAGCTTTTCATTGTGTCTGTACCCATCTCTTAAGAACTAGGATATGGTTCTCCATATCGAGGCTTCAGGAAGACATAGAAAAATAATAAATATTATTGTAAAAAACAGATGTCATTGAGGGAGAGTTCATAACATCACAGGAATGATTGCTGAAGTTGCAGTGTGATTCTATGTGAACCCCAGAGAAGAAATAAATCATTCAGAACTTAGTCACTGCTTCCATATGCATAGTCATTTCCCTGTAACTGATACAAATGTCTCTGGGAGAAATACAATATGTCAGGAGTATTTCTGACTGACCTACACTCAACTAGCAATTACTCAAAGGTCAGTGAGAGGAAAGAACTACCATCAACTCCTGCTATTTATAAGGAATTAGTTAGAAAGAGGGAACAAAATTAATGACTTCTAACCATATGGGATCATATACTAAGACTTCATGATGTTTTCTTAAATGTCTACTTTAATGTAAACACAATTTTCTTAAGCATGCTAGGCATAGACAAACTTATGGCTATAGAAAAAAATCCTTCCATTTTGTTGAAGGAGTTATTGCAGAAATAAAGCAAAAAAATTGGGGTTTCTCACAAAGCTTTGTGTTGTATATATTAAGTGCTACAATTCTAGAATTTTTGCATTTATTTTTCATGTAAATTCTTAATGCCAATACACTATACATTTATATAAAATAAAAGCTCCCTCTAGTGGCTAGAGAATGACTATTTTTAGCTCAATTTTAGATTTGAAGAGCTTACCCCACACCAGCCTTACGGTTTATTTATTAACAATTCTCAAACTTTGTGGTCTCAGAACATTTTCTTTATGTATATTATATCTATCACTATTTACTATATTAGGAATCAAAACTGAGATTTCAGAAAATATTAATTCACTTAAAAATAATAAACCCATTAAATGTTAATGTAAATAACATTTTTATAAAGATAATTACACATTCAAAAAAACTGTATGAAGAGATATGCTGTTTTACATTTTTACAAATTATATATGTAATATATAAAAAATTTTTATGAATATATATTTGTGATATTGTAATAAAAATTGTAAAAATATTTATATTTTATATACATTTTATATATATAATATATATATGTATATATATATTACTCCTTCCCATTCCAACTACATTATCCATAAGGCCTCACATAGCATTCTCAGATAATTGTGGGTATCTACCTTTAATACTACACCAAAACTTGACAAGTAATAGTTTCTTAAAGGTTAGTTGCATTGTGGAATCTGAAACCTTATCAATGAACTTTTGTACTCTCCTACAAAAAAACAGGTCTGTGTTTCACTCTGAATGTCCTGGGTCCTTTTACCAAGGATACCAAGCATAAATTTTAACATTACATGCTGGTCTTTTGGAAAATATTGCACTGAATTCTGTAGATCTTTCAAATATTGACATAGTTCATTGTCAAAAAATCACCACCCATTTCATCAGAAAAGTCTTTACCAGTTGGGAAGCTGTCACACTAATAGCAGCATATACAAGTTTTCCAGTACTTTTATTTCAAAGTTTGAATTTTTTTTCATTGGCTGTAAGTATTGTCAATTGTTTTCTTTGAAGTGGCAGGCTAATCTAATCTTGTTGGTTTTTGAGAAAATGGCTATGAAATACCCAAGTATGAATAACAGCAGTTTGTCTGACCTTCTTTCAAATAAACTTGATGTTCTGTGGAAAATGTGGCTGGTTTAGCAAATCCACATGAGATTTTCCTCAAGACAACCTTTGTACTTTGATATGCAGCAGAAGGGCTTTATGCATACTTCCCATTTCACCGTACAAGCAATTAAAGAGACCATACTCAAGCATTGAGATTTAGTATAACTAATAATTTTGACTGCTTCATCAAGGACATTCCTAAGTAAAGCTGCCTCCCCCTCTTCCTCTCTTAATGTGCATATGTGGCAGTGGAGAATAGCTGGGTGGTGCTGCCCTGATGTGTGGTGAAGCTTCAGAAGTATTACTCACCACTGACTGTTGCACCATCAATACGAATGTCAATACAGTGAAAAGAACAAGGAACACCTTCATATTATGGCAAGTTTTGACCTCAGAGACTCCCTGACAGTGACTTGAGGATCCCAGGAGTCCACCGATCACAGCTTGGGAGCCAGGGTTTATATGATACAGGGGACTATAATGTTGGAATGGAGAGATCAGCTGGTTGGCTTACTGAATTCACAGAAATAAACATTTAAGCTTAGGGAAGTCAAAGTGATTCAATCAGGGCCACACAGTTCCTATGCAATTCCTGCTTCATTTTGTCTCTAAGAAGGGACTTTAAATTCTGAGATTCTCAGTGTAAATACATTTCTTAAACAATTATGACTCTTAAAAAATATTCAACACACCCCCTCCATTTTCTTTAAGGGTGAAATTTTTATTTTAGCATTTTTTTTTTCTTTTGGTTCATTCAGGGACTGTTTAAGGAAAAACTTCTGTCCTGAATAGTATATGGATTTTCCAGAGGCAGAGTTTTATCATGAAATTACAAACGGTGTACAGTTTTGACCTAGAATAAATCTCAGGGCTAAGTCTGTATTACAACATTATTGAAACATATTGGTGCTTTAGTGCCTGACATGATGTTTATAATAATTTTTCAACAGAGTGTTCTGTTTCTATATTCTAGCTGTGAACTGTTATCCATCAATATGATTAGAGACTAAAAAACATTCTCAACATTTCACAGGTTAGGGGAAAAAAGGAGATACGTATAGAGTGTTCTATTAGACACAGGTGTAGTTGCTATATAAACAGCTGTATTTGAGAGATGCTATTTGAATACCCAAGTTAAACTAGTGGTAGACTATCAAGTCCTTTATAATCCAGGAATCCAATGAGTTTAATACACTAAAGTGAGAAATGTAGGAAATCCTACCTATTCCTGATTTAACTAAGAATCTCAATCACCAAGAGAAGCTCTAAGTGCTAAATACCTATCCCCTACTTAAGGAACACACATGAGAACATATGATTGCTCCTTTGGGTCTATTTCCATTTCAACATATCCTTATTCCTCTTGAAATTCTGTTCTGACCAGCACAGTATTGGTGGTAGCAGCATCTGGTGGAGGCTCATGGGGGAAATTCACGCAACTGCATTAACAAGAGCAGCATGAGCATCTTATTATATTCTTGTCAAGCAAGGCCTCCCACATCATTAGTAGAGAAATGTGGATTGGAGCTCCTTTACTGTTGATAGAGAAGGCCCACAGACTTTTGTTGTCAAACTGCAGTTTCCAGACTCTGTGGGCACTAAGAGTAAAACCCAAACTTTGACTCCTAAACTCTTATTATACTACGGTCCATGAGATTACCCAGGGTAGGTGTGCTAGGACATCCTCTGGGTCATTACTCATTATACCAGTGGAATAATATAAAAAAACATTTCTCTCTTGTGAGAACAACACAGGATGCCACATTCAAAATAATGTCTATCACACGTACCCTTACATTTTTTTTCTTTTTTTTGTGTGTTCTATTTTACATTTTTTTTCACATAGTAATCTATTGAAAATTACATAGGCATTTCTATGAACTATCATAAAACTTCTTATAAGTGTCTAACAATTTTATAGTATTAAAATGTAATATAGAAACTAGGATAAAAATTGGATTCATTAATGTTGGTCTAAAATAAGTTTTTGGAGAACAGTGATAAAAATAATTTTGATATTGAAGTCTGTAAAGTAATGCATAACATATGCCATTTCTACTTTGACTTTATCTCAATGTAAAGGTAAGGGGTGGAAATATTTGCATTTAAATTTAAAAAGCAGATGAATTGGCATTTACTAGTGGGATGTGATTTGCTTTCTTTTAATAGATAATAAAATATTGATAGCAACATATCAAAGAAAATTTGGAATACTATTTTAATTAATACCAATGTGAGATGAATTCAAATTTATTTTCAAAGATATTCTTATTTGCCAATTTCATATTGGTTTTCATTGAAATGGTTTGAGATTTCTGACTGTATCAGTATATACCATATTACTCTAATTTATAACATAGTCATTACTCCATGTGCAATATTAAGACTGATGTCAAACATTTAATGAGTTGAGTCATATAATGAACTTAGAAATGATTGCCTTAGAAAGCAGATACATTAATTTGGAAAGAAAATTTTTATACATTGACATTGCTTGCAGAGAGGAAATAATTAACAAAATATTCTTTATTCCAAGAATAATGTAGAAAAAATGATCATAGTAAATGCCTATTACAAATTTTAAATTTTGAAAATTTATGTAGTAATAAACATAGGAATATCTTAAGAGTACACTGAATTTTTAAAAATTCTATTTAAAGCATGAGTCTCTTATTATTCTTGTCCTTGTTTGACTCACTTGCCTAGCAGGAAATAATCCAGTGAACTGAACATTTAAATATAAGTACAGGAGATTATAGCTTTTTCACTGTTGACTAGAGCTATAACTCTGTGCAATGCCTCAGAGCCTCTGAACTGCCCCAGAACACGGTCCCAGGAGGAGGCAAGACCTAGGGAAGGAGAAGTGAGTGAACAAAATGGTTGGTGAGGTGCTTCTCTGACAGCGCCCCACATATGACAAAACCCTTATCTGTACAGAGATATTCCTGCTCCCCAAGAGTTGAGACACAGCTGACCTTGATAACCAGATGTTCTCAGACAGGTGTGAAACCAGTAAAGGGCGATCTTCCCTTCAGACTGGGAATCATGTTAACAGGCAAGTAGGAGGCAGAAAGGAGAACCAACCCCACAAAGCATTGTTCTTTAATGTGCAGTTAATTTAACAGTTAAGTCAACTAACTTGCAGAAACTAAGAAACTTGCTCCATCTTGTTCAGTTTGGAAGCCAGTAGGTCTAGCTTAGGCATGATGGTGTATGAATTGTAAAGTAACAAAGGAGTATTTTCAGTCAGGGTGGCTGGAGGTGGTGACATGTGAGATGGAACAGAAGCAGATTACAGTGAAGTTCTCTGCTTGCATCTCAGTTTCTGACTCAACTGAATTCTTCTGCATGATGATCCTCAAGCTAGTTTCTTCTCCAGTTCTCTTCTTCCTCTTTTACTTTTTTAAAAAGATAATTTGCTCACAACAACAAATGCCATCTCACATGTTCATATACCATCATGCCTAAGCTAGACCTACTGGCTTCCAACTGAACAAGATGGAGCAAGTTTCTTACTTTCTGCAAGTTAGTTGACTCAACTGTTAAATAGGAAACCTAATTAATGGCTTATAAATTTGGGGCAATGATTGAAGATGATAAATTATGTTTCCACATTCTCTGGCCATGGCTAGCAAGCAAAAATTAGTGCTACTCTTTTTGTTGCCACTATTATTATTGGCTACAGGAGGGTTTGCAACCCAAAGGACCTGAACAGAGGATTACAATGGTATGTCTCCAGATATAATCAGCTCACTGTTATTCTCATGACTCGATTTATGTTGTACATGGTATTTCCCTCCCTCAGTCACTGGCACCCACCATTCTACTATTTCTATGAAACTGACTACTCTAAGAACCTTATATTAATGGAATCATATAGTATTTCCTCTTTTTACTGGCTTCTTTTCCCTTAGTGTACTGTCCTCAAGGTTCACCCATGTTGTAGCACGTAACAGGCTTTCCCTGCTTTATACGTTTGAATGTGAATAATCCTACATTATATGTATGTACCACATTTTCTTTATTCATCTGCCCATGAACCCTGGGTTCTTTCCACCTCTTGCTTACTGTGGATAATGCTGCTGTAAACATGGGTATGCAAAAAAAAAAATACAATAAAAATAAATGGCAGTTAATGTCACACTTACCGGGGATATAGTTAACATTACAGAAGACAGAGTTCCACATCCAGAGATTCAGATTTAGAAAAGGTAAGGCCAAGGAAGCTGGCTCTTTACTAGAAACCTAGGGGGTGTTGTTGAAGATGGTTTTGGTGACCACACTAAAGAAACCCTTTCAGAGAGTACATACAAGCACCAGAGGACATGAAATCCCTAAAAAGGGTGGTATGCTAAAAATAACTGAAACCTGTAATAAAGTACAAACAGAGTTATCCAAGACATAGATTTAAGCGGTAATAGGTTAAAACCTCTTACAATTTGGATATTTATTTGTCAATAAAGCACATCGATAATACTTTTTCTATTATACCCACCCAATGCAGTGAATTAAATAGTAACCTCAGGTTAAAAATATTGAAATAGCCTTTTATGATTTTCATTTTTTATACGAGACCTAAAACACTGAAAAATACCGTCCTACATTTGTCTTTGGGCCAAAATTGTTTCACATTTTGAGCAGAGAATTAAGTTTGTACTAAATATTGCCTGCCAGGGCTCTTTTCCAATTTCTACTTCATAAACATAAAGTATATCTAAAGAAAAAGATCTTCTCCATACTTATTTATACTTTTGAACATGCCTTTCATCAAGGTCTTAAGGGTAATGTGCAGAGAACAAGACCGATGAGTCAATGGAATATGGCAATGAACTTGTCTCCTCTCACATATCACAGCAGAAAGGAAACAGTGAGCCCATAATGGAATGGCAGGGAAAAATATTAAAGTCATAGTTTCTACAGAAGACTTAGATTTAAATCCAAGCTAACATTCTTATATCTAAAATATCTTTCAACTTTTAAATTCCCAGGCAGGTGTCAAGCTCCCCCAGGTGCTTAGTACAACATCTGTTCTATAATAACTGCTCAATAAATGAAGGAACTATCTGCCTTCACTGTATACTAATGGTCAGTGAGACGTAGTTGTATAAGAAAAAGTTTGGAACCCTAGATTTCCACCCTCCCAGGGAGCTAAGAAATCAAACAATAAAGCTTAAAGTTACTTAAGGACTCTAGAGTAAGGAACTCCTCCTAAAATGGCATTTTAAGCTGTCAAATTCAGTTGTATTATAAAAGGCAGAAACTTTAAAAATGCCTTTTGTGGAAGAGACTATTTTCTTTCCTCACCAAAGTTTTTTTTTCTCCTCCTAGGCACCCAGGAAATCTTTTTTTTTTTTTCCTAGCCCACTTCCATCTAAATAGGGTCTTGTATACAATAAAGAGTTGTTGAATATATGTTCATTTAATGATATTATATTCCCCACAATTTTCAATGATAGGAATGTTTGATGAATTTTTCATCTCTTTCTACATATATAAGTTCACTTAAGGCCTCAAAATCGCCATGAAAAATAAATACAGTTTGGCAACTTTCTGGTTTTAGTTCCAGGTGTAAATGTTCCAGTAGGTTGAATATGCTAATTATCACTGAAGTCATCAGGATTAAATGTTCAGGCTCAAAAAATACATTAAATAAACAAAGAAACACAACAACCAATTTTATTCATTGAAATAAATACTACCTTATAAAACAGACAAGAATGCAAAATCATACATACCAGGCTGTTAATCACAGCAGTGTTTATAATAACAAAAATCAAAAAGTTATAGAGAAATAGTTAACCAAGATATAGAACTTTCAAATAATAAAATCTTATACAATTCTAATCTTCATTTACTAAGATGTAAAGGGATCTGTAATGTCTTAAGGAAAACAATGATATCTAGACTATGTTTCTATTTTGATCTTTGTGGTTCTATGTAACACCAATGTGTTAAGACTGGTTACTTCTGACTAGAAGAACTATTGTTTATTTGAATTATTCTTTATGTTTTTCTATAATTTCCCTTTTTTTATAAATAAACTTATGTTTCTATTATAATATCTAAAAACAAAGCTATTTTAAAAATTGCTACCACTGGAAAAAAAACCTTAAGCAAAATATTTTTCTATGGTCATTACTGAATCAATGAATAATTTACTAGGTATTTCATCATGTAAGTACTTTTACTTTCAATTCAGCATTCTGCTTTGAAAATTTGTAGTATTTTCATTTTGCAACTTGAGTAATAGCCTCCATTAACACATTATCTGCTACTTTTATATTCACCTTTCTAATGAGGAAGGGTTCTACATAGAACATTTTTGTCTTTTCCCCCCTCTAGCTGAATTTGAGCCAAACTAGTATCTAGAAGAATACTAAATTCCTCAATAATAGCTGGGTCTCTGTTAATAGGTTTTTTTTATTTATTTTAGTAATCTCTACACCCAACATGGGGCTCAAACTCACAATCCCAAGATGAAGTCACATACTCCTCCAACTGGGCCAGCCAGGAGCCCCTCTTGTTAACATGTTTACAAACTAACATTATCTAATGGAATCTCTGGCAAAAAAATGTAAGAATGATGGAGAAGAGTCTTAACTTTTAACAGAAAGTTAATGTAAACTATTTTCAAGTTAAAAACAGATACTTGTCAGGGCACCTGGGTGGCTCAGTCGGTTAAGGGTCTGCTTTCGGCTCAGGTCATGATCCCGGGGTCCTGAGATCGAGCCCCACATTGGGCTCCCTGCTCAGTGGGGAGTCTGCTTCTCCCTCCCCCTCTGCCTCTCCCCTGCTCATGCTCTCTCTCTCTCTCGCTTGCTCTTTCTCTCTCTAGTAAATAAATACAAACAAACAGATATTTGTCTTCAAGTTTCAACAAATGTGCTAAAACAACCAGATAGCCAAGTTGGGGAGAAAGGAAAAGAACCTTGATCTGTACCTCACACCATACACAAAATACATTTAGGATTTAGATCTAAATTAAAAATGTAAGAGATTTATAAATATAAAAGCTAAAATTATGAAATTTCTACAATAAAACACAGGAAAAGATCCCTGAGACAAAGATTTCTTAGACCAGACATAATATATACAAAATTTAAAAAATAAAATTGATAAATTGGACTTTGCCAAAATTAGAATTTCTGGTCTTCAAAAGATATCATTAAGAAAATAAGAAGGCAAGCCACAGACTGGAAGAAAATATTGTTAATATATGTAATGATAAATGACCTATATCCAGAAGGAAAAAAAGAAAAAAGAAGAAAAAAATCTTAACACTAAATAATGAGAAAATCAACCACTTAAAAATGGCCAAAAGAACTCACTTCATCAAATAAGATATACTCACAGCCAATAAACACATGAAAAAATGCTCAACGTAAGTCATCGGGGAAATGAAATTTAAAACCATAGTGAGAGACCACTTAACAGTCATTAAACTGTAAGGCCAAACATTAAAAAAAAAAAAAAGCTGGCAATACTAACCCTTAATGAAGATGTGATAGAACAACTGCAACTCTCCTATGTTTCTGATGGGAGTGTAACCATGCTGGAAAACAGGTTGGCAGTCTTATAAAATTAACCATATACTGACCATGGTGTCAATTCCATTTCTAGGTATTATTTACCCATGATAAATAAAAATATGTCCACAAACAGACCTGTACAAAAATGTTTATAACATATTTATTTATAATAACCCTATAAACTGGAAACAACCCAAATGTCCAACAAAAGATGAATGGAAAAACACAGTTGTGGTATATCCATACAACAGACTACTCAGCAATAAAAAGAAATGAGCTGATATACCCAGCAAGCTGGATGAATTTTTTTTAATTATGTCGAGCAAATACGGATTGTATGATTTCATTTATATGAAGTTCTAGAACAGGCAACACTAATCAATAGTGGTAAAAATCAGATTAGTAGCTTGCTGGGGAGAAGGTGACAGGGATAACCTGCCAAGGTACATGGGGGGGACTTGCTAGGAAGATGGAAAAAAATGCTCAATATCTTCATTGTGGTGGTGGTTAAATGAGTCCATAGATTTGTCAAAACTCACCAAATGTACACTTAAAATGTATGCATTTTATTTTATGTGAATTATGTATCAATCAAGAAATTTAAAATAGATGTATGGCTATGAAGATTAGAAATAAGAGAATTCTTTAGACGAGTGGTTTATAAGCTGTAGCTTGCATCAAAATTACCTGGAAGGGAATTGCTAGATCCTACCCCAAGTTTCTGACTCAGTAGGTCAGGGGTGATGCCCCAGGAATGTGCATTTCTACCAAGTTCTCAGGGGATGCCGACATTGCTCTTCCAAGGCACAGTTGGGGAATGACTGCCTTAGAGGCAGACAAAAATGATCCCTAAATTGAGTCAATTGGATAGGTCAATTTCAGCAAGATGGCCTTGCTGCAGTTAGATAGAGTAATTTTACCAGATTAAGTCCATACGTACGTGTCTCAACTTAATGGGAATAAAATTTAGTATTTTGAGTAATTTCCTGGAAAAATAAAATGAGCTTTTTATTTGCTTTCATGGGTCCCAGGAGTCCCTGGAAATTCATAGAGAGAGTTGGCAAATCCTCTGAAATTCAACACAAATTTTTTGTGTGCATGCTTTTTTTTTTCCCTAGAGAGAAGACAAAGTTTTCATCAAATTTTCAAGTGAATACATTGATCAAAAAGATTAAGATACACTAAAGTAATTCTGTGAGTATCCTTTCCATTTTTAATTTTCATATACATGAATTTTCTTCAAAGAAAAACAGTAAGTGAACATGAAAGCTTATAATTTCATTTTTTTAAATTTTTGCTGAGCACTCATAAATTTTAGATTGAAGGCTTGGCATAGATATTATGTAGGTCACTAACAGTGAAGAGGAATGAATAAGTGCTCACCATTGAAAAGTAATGAGCACAGAAAGAGCTAAGAGTTGCAAGACATTCTAGAAGTGTAATTTTTGCAAGTAAGATTAAAATTAAGATATTCTTAATTTTGTGTTATTATACTTCACCTTTCCCCACTTTTTGGTTTCAGTGTAATTAAAACAATAAATAATCATGCAAAATTAATAACTATACTATGTGACTCGGACAATATATGAACAATAGATCATTTGTAGATATAAGAGTATTTTTATTTGTGCGTATAAATTTTCATGTGTAGAATATGCAAACATGGTTAGGATTATTTCCTACCTATTTTGCATTCTGTATAAGCGTTAATGGAACTGCCACAAATAATATTATAATACAGCACAGCTCTCTATTCATTGTCCACTACAACTCCCTTTATCCCCTGCGAATATAAAAGAGATATATTTTCAGTCTTCCACCTATCCTAGACACACATTCAGGGGGTTGATTTAGTTTCTCAATAAGCTATCAGAAACCTTGTTACATTCAATTATTTTCATAAAATAGAAAAAAATTGCAAACAATCATAGAGCTTAGCCATCAACAGATTTAGTAAACTTATTTAGTATTCATATTTCACAATAAATATGTCAAACAGCCTCTACAAATATGTGGTCCACTGACTGATACTCTGTGACTCAGAAGTGCAGAGAAAACAATTTGATTGTAAAATATTATGACCACTACTAATTCTTTCATACTCTGTTTTATGAAAAGGTCTGACTTTTCTTTTTCTGCATGCTTTTCAACAGGTTAGACTTATACATGCCCATGGTCTAGATAACGTAGGGACACTAAGCTCTTTGGGAGACAAAAAAACTTAACTCTTATTTGAACTTTGTTTTCTCCCCCATTTTTAAATCTCTGCATAAAATCACCTTACAGAATATTATTTTCTCTCTCTTCTTGTCTGAGCTGTTGCTAACAGCTTTTAATTTGGGAAGTCTATCTCTGAGTTTTCTGCACCTCACTGGTTTCAGCTCAATTGTTTCTCTAGCCAGCAGAGCATTTCATTTCTCCTGAAGGTCACTGCCGGCTGCCAAGGCTTTGAAAACATACCATCTTTTCATTCATGCTGCAATCTAACCCTGCAGTGCCATCAAGAGAAATGGAAGCAGGCATGGGACTTTTTTCTATCAACAATTATTGAATTTATTGTTATATAAAGTGAGTTAGGCTATCAGTGCACAAGGACCTTCCATAACTCCACCTTTTCTTCAAGGCAACAGAAATTATTTTTTTGTATTTTAGTGGTTTGCCTGTCTACAGGTAATTATTTGTATAAATTATACCATAATGTCATCTGCTTTCGGAAGTAACTCTTCCAACCATATCGCTACCAGTTGCAATAAACCAATGATGCAGGAAGCAGCCCCGATCTAAGGACACTCATAAAATGAACACCACATTGGCCATCTGTTGGAGGAGGGATGGCATTAAATGCAATGTGGGCCTGGAACGCATCCAGTATTGTTTATTCTGTCACATATCAGATGAGCACTGAAATCAAATTGATGATTTTTTAATTCCAAGGGGACAAGGAATGTAGAGAAGAGAGAGATGATTCCAGATATATCCAAAAGTATTCAAGTGACAACTTGATTCAAAAAGGAAAAAAAGTAATAAAAGTAGATGATCTCAGAGCAAGAGTAATCCACATTATACATGCCAAATATTTATATTATTTGGCTAACAGAAACTCACTATAAATATTACTTATGTGTTCTATAGTTAATGCTGCTAGAAAAAGTAAAGCCCTCCTAGATGAACAAGGTCACGGAATCATCAACACAAATTATTTCTAAGCTTTTAAAGGCAAGAATTTTTTTTTATATTTTAGATAATATAAAAAATGTATTAGATTACTTTATATGCTAATATTTTAGATTAGTTTATAAGAAAAAGTTGATACCGTGACTCATGAGTTGCTGGGGTTTTTGTTTGTTTATTTAGTTCCAATGCAATGAAGTTGCTGCACAGCAGTTACACAGCTAGTTTGAGGAATACAATGAGATTTTTCTTGTAAAAGCAAGTTATTCCAGTGTGTTTTAATGGGAAATTCACTGAAGTCTGATTCAAAGATCTGGTTTAACATCTTAGATTTTCCAATTATTAGTGAGGTTACTTTGTGCAAGTAATTTAATTTCCCTGATTCGTGGTTTCTTTAAAATGTAGAAATAACAAATGAGGAATTTATGTCCAATATCTCTGTAAAAGCTAATGCATTCTAAGAATGTAAATAATTTTATTTTCATTTTGGTAAATCTTGGAGGAATGCCCTTAGAATCTGTCTTGTTCTTATGTAGAAGTGACCTCTTCCTCTCCAAGTAATCTCTTCAACCTGCATTACTCACAAGAATAATCTTTAACACACTTGGAGTAAACTGAAGCATGTAGTTCCAGTTACTGATCTCCCTCCAGAATGAAACTGATACCGGAAATGCAAAGGAATTCTAAAATCATCTTAAAACCACAATTAGAAAAACACTGTTTCTTCAGGGTTTGGGGCAATACCTATGGATATGATATCTGAATAGTATAAAATGATGTTTTTGATTATTCCAGGTATAATGGAAAAGACATTTCATGAATCCACCTGTTCATTTAACAGATACACTGAGTACCTATAGGGGTAGATTATGCATCTACCTACTTGGGACCAAAAGTGACATGGTGCCTGTCCTTACACAGCTTGTTTTATTTGGAGAATGACACCAACATAGGTCAACCAAAACATTCACAAGTTGTCCAAAGGCTATGAAGGAACCACAGAGTAATAATGAGGGCTGTAGGAGGGCTGGAGGGTGGGGGAATTAGAATTAAAAATTAGAATACCGTAATAGAAGAAGTAAGTTTTTCTCCACTGCGAAGTCTGAACTATCAGCTCTTACACATATAACTGGAGAGAGCTAAACCCACTGCCGTGAGAGCAGATGCCACCCAAGCTCCCCTACCCTGACCTGCCAAGGCTCATTAATCTCCACCATTTAACACCTCCCTATTTGTGGCTCCCCATCCTGGAGAGTAAACTACATTCTGTCCACTTCGTGGCTGGCCCATAATATAAGGTGGCCAATTAGGAAAAAATGCAAGGCGTACACTAGCCAAAAGCATTGTGCCTATTTTCTGAGCAAAAACTCTTAGCAATGCTTTACTCAACTTCAATCCTTTCTTCATTGATTTCAAAATCCGTGTGCATTGCTTTTATAATTTATCTATCTACTCATCACTGCATTGTTCAAATTTTTAGTTTTTTTTCCCTCACTCACTCATTCTCAGGAATCTAATCTCAGACTCTTTAAGCAGATTAAAAAAAAATAACTGCCTGACAATAAATAACTGTCATGGGCAAAATTTTAATAGTAAAATATAGGTCATTGAATCTCCCCACCGAGTCTGCACATCATTATTTCCTGTTTCTATACCCAAATCCATTCTCTTGAGTGGTTTTCCTCTAGCTCTGCATAACTAACTAATCCTACCGATCTGCCTCTTGGAGGTTACACCATAAGCTTAGAGCATCCAGCATCTTAGTTACAAGTAAGAGCTCTGGCGTCAGCCGACCCGGGGTCAAATGCCCACTTGACCTCTTATTACCTGTGGCATGTTGGGCAAGTAAATGAACCACTTGGGGAAATAGAAGCACTTACCTCATCAAGTTGTTATGAGGATTTAGCTAATATGTAAATCACTCAGCATCATGCTTGGACCCAGCAAGTGCTCAGTATCTGTTAGCTATTATAACTCCATAATCTTTTTCTAAGAATGACTAAAACATCACTTTTATCAGTTCCTATCAACCCAAGGAGGAACAAGATTTAGGCATTTCCTATTATCTTGACAGTCTTTTTGTTTTGCTTTGTTATACTTGCAACCTAAATCAGTGACCATCCACAATATATATTTCAAATACGCATCTAATTTTGTTTATGCACCTTCTATTAAATGTGATACATGTATATTTGTATATCTCTAAAGATGTTATATATTCCAAGTTCTTAGAGAAAGTGAGAACTCAATCTGTTTAATTTTCTTAAACTTAATACATTTCTTTTGGATTATTCAATTTGCATGCACCATTATGCAACACTTGTGAGTTAGAGCAACTCCTCTCCTTTGAGTTCAAAGATGTTAACTGCTGGGAGCGATTCCATAGACAAATAATGCTTAAGAGAATGATCTCTACCTTCAAGTTTTTTTGTAAATTTGACTCATAGTATAGCCTCTGGTTACCAGCTGTCACCACTATTTTCAAAGTCTACCCATGGTTATGCCCATGTTGATGTTTTGTGAAGGCCACTTCAAAAGCCTTAGTTAAAAAACAATGTCATTTGCTTATTTTTTATTCTATTTTTTCTCTTTTTAAGTACCCTGAATATAAATACCATTAATATCATTAATGTCATTCTTTCAGAGAGTGTACATCCTCCTTCTATACTTAAAAACTATATTGGAAATCATTACATATTTTTATTTTTATTAAATTTATCTCATTCTTTCTTTTGGTTGAATAGTATTCTATTGTATGAATATAGCTTAATTTATTTTATCAGTTCTTCCTGGTGGAAATTTAAGTTTTTCCAGCCTTTGTTACTACAAACGATATTGCAATAAACATACTTCAGTTCCTTTGCACACCTGTATGTCGCTAAGTACCTGATTCTAATTTTTTGTTAATGGCTCCGCCACGCCACTATCCCAGTCAGGTTGAGAATCTTATTATCTCTTTGACCCTTCATCATAATAGATGGCAATCGGATTCAATCAGTTCTTTATTGCATCCAGTCTTTTATTAGAAAGGAAGAAATGGTGGTGGTGATAATAATAATAATAATAATAATAATAATAATAATAATAATAACTAACAGAACTTGTTCTTAACTACACAAAAGACATTCCCTAGAAAATCTTATAAAAATTGCTGGTGATGGGAAGGTACTTTGTAGGCAACTACATTGTTCTTGGGACTTTATATGCATTATCTTCAATTCACACAGTTAGATAGGTTTTATTATGCCCATTTTTCAGATGAGAAAACTGAGGCTCGGGTCAAATTAGGAATGTGACCACGGTTACAAAGTACTAAGGCTAGGCTATGTACCTGGTTTCTCTTAATTCCTACACGTATACTCTGCCCTCAAATCTATGTCTCTGTAGTGCACGATACCAGTCTTTATATGCTGATTGATTATATCTCTAAATCCTTCTGAATCTATTCAGTGCCCACCACGATCTCACTAGTCCAGGAAGACTACTGAACTAGCCTCCTATGGGGTTGTCCCGCCTTGCATTACTTCCCTCAAATTTATCCTGCCCACCACTTGCCGATAACCTCATTCCAATATAATTTGATTATATCATAAGATTACTCTTTCAGTCCAGTACTTATGCTTCCTCAGCATCTGGACCCATTTCCCTTGTCCCTCCCTGATACCTACCCTGCTGCGGCAGCAATCTCAGGGCGCGGGGATGCTCTAAGTAGGTATTCATGAAGTGAGGGAGGACGCTGAGGAGGCACCGAGCCGATAAGGCTCCCAGTCCCTTATCTCATGTTCAACAGAATAGTTTTATTTTCATCTGCTTTATGTGCAGGGGAAAGGGGTCATGTAATATTTTATTTGAAAAAAAAATCCAACAACATTCTAATAGTGAAAAACAAAATAGAAAATTATTAATATTGTGGAAATACCAGCTCCATTAGGACAGGAAGGTTTTTCTCTCGGGCACTGCAGCATTCTCATTGCCCAGAACAGTGCCTAGAAAGTAGTCAATAAGCATTTGTTGAGGGAATGAATAGATGTATGAATTTAATTAGCTTTGGCTCCACGGATGTACTAACAGAAACTTTGGGCAAGTTACCCAACTGCTATAAGCCTCTTTTTTTCCCCTCCTGAGGAACATTCTGCTCCTACCCAGTAGCATTTTGGAGACTGAAAATGTAAAGTGCCCAACACAGAAACTGCAACAGCTGACCTCTGCACTTATTGCTCTCTCTAGGTCAAAATCTATTTGCTGTTTCATAAATATACCTGGAATTTCCTGTTTTCCTTTAAAGTTTTTCTTCATCAGAGCCACTAAAGGCTTTTCCCAGAGTTTTTCTCAATTAACCCAGCATCTGACTACTTACTTGATTGTTTGGCATTTAGCTATTTCCCGTAGTGATGGGAGGTGGAGAAAAATAAGGCTAGCCTGGTACTTGTTGGTCACGTAATTATTTAATAAATTTGTGACTTACTAGAACAGTCTTTCAGATTATTAAAATCAGACTTAAACAAATGAAAAAGACACTTTTTTCTTGCAGTCACTATTGAATTTACTTTTCTCTATGCCATTTAGATTAATGTAATAAAACTTTTTTCATTTATACAGTGTTTGATAGTACATAGACTATTCCCTGATTGCATGTGCAATTCTTATTAGTAATAGAATTGTTAGCCATTCCAAAATTTCTAATAGATGTTGCTAGCCGTTTCAAAATTTCTATCACCAAAGTCAGAGAAGGAAAGCTCTCCATACCTGCAAATGTATTTCCTGTGCAACCAAAAAATAAATGTGGTTTTAAAGTAGCAACATAATGTGTCTTTGGGAATGTGTATATATTTTCAACTTGCTTTATCCGAACCCTCAAAATGAATAAATCTATGGTAGTCAACTGGTTTCAAAGCAACTTAACCTTAATTTTAAGACCATACTAAAAGTATTGTCTGCACAACCTTCCCTAATCAAGTCTGAAAAAGACAGATGGGCCTCCTTTTTCCTTGCACTGTGTTTATAGTTACAATCTACTTTTGCTCATATAACACATTAAAAAAATCAGCCGCAGAACTGACATCAGAGAAAATGATTCCAAATTCTAAATATATATTCTAAATTCAAAAGGCAACAGTGAAGCATATAAATTCCCTGTTGATAATGACTCAAATCCATTTTAGCAAAAGTAATAAATGTGAAGAAACCTATTTGTGAAAGGACAGGAATCCTTGAGGTCATTTCTGTAGAAGCTGCTAAGATAGCCCTTGAGAAAATTCCTTGCAGACATTTCTCTTCTTGCCTTCTATAGTTCTCAATCTCTCTGAAGGTTTTTTGGTTGTTTTTTGTTTTGTTTTGTTTTGTTTTTACTTACCCACTAAAAAGACTAGATATCCTGTAGTTTTGAGAAATGGCAAGCATTTATATCTAATGCCATAGACAGTATTAAGCTTCCCAAATATTCGCTGCCCCTTCCTGGGGGAGAGCTGTATTTCTTTGCCTCATTCATGCCAGAGTTGGCCACAGGAATCACTTTAGCTAATAACATGAATACAAGGGACTTGTGTCACTTCCAGCGGCATGCTTTTAGAGCCAACATGTCCTCCACAGTGATCTCTTTTCCCTGCCCTAAAAAATCAGCAATGGTACTCATAGATGGTGTTCTGACAGCCCGGGTCCCAGAGTGCAGATCCCTTGGAGCAGAGCCCTCCAACCTGCAATGGAAATGTGGTGGGAGGGAAAAATGAATGTTCAAGGTGTGAAATTGCTGGGATCAGGTCCTTTGTTACCTCAGCACAACCTAGCCTATTCCTGACTAACACATGCGGATAAGAAGTCATACACCAGAATGAAGGGGAGCTCTTTTACCTAGAAGGTGCAAGGGGAAAAAAAAAACCATAAAGCAGGATTGTTGTTGGGATTAGAGAAAAAAACATATTTAATGATACATAATTATAAAGGGGTTAAGGACCTCCATTTGGGTGATTACTAAGTGTGTAAAGGGGGATACAGGTAAAATCATTCAACAGTTAGTAAGTACCAATAGAACAGGAATACTTAAATTTTACCTTCAGAAATCAAAGCATTTTTCATTGTAACCTGTAGTGGGTAATATGACTGGTGGCAGGGGTCATGAATTTATGAAATCAGATAGAAAGGAGTTCAATTCCTATCTCTACCTCTTCCTAGCTGCTCAACTCTGACCCATTTAATTTAAAGTGATATTCCCATTCTATAAAAGTGGAATATGGAAGACCTTGTTGGGTTATTGTGAAGGTGTAACAGAGAATGCATGTTAAGAGTCTAACATAGGACGTGGCATACACTGGCTGCTCGATCAACACAAATCTTATTGCTTCTGTATATTTAGTTGACACAATGAATAGAAAGCTAATGGATACAAAATCATCCAGAGTCCAAAGCTATGGGTGGGCCTCGGGTGAACTAAGGAGAACTGGTTTCAGGCTTTGGACCTTAATTTGAGACAGAAGATATTTTCAAAGATTCTCAGGAGAACAAGACAATTTCAACATTAGGGCCAAAGAGATCTAGAAGGCTGTTTTGAAGGGATGCTGAGTCAAGAGGTGAGATTTAACAAAGACATACAGAGAAGACTCCAGCAGGAGCACTGGGGGGCACTGACTTCTTCCTGTCCTTTCTTAGCTCCTGAGAGTGTGAGATTTGAAAAGAGGAAGAACAAGGAGTTTATAGGAGATAAAGCCCACCTAACCGAAGAGTTACTGTGCATTGCTATAGTCATTACTGCACATAAATGTGCCTTCTTGAAATGGTCCCCTTTAGACAACAGCTGCCAGGTATCACTGACACCCAGTAAAATTCCTGGGTGAGAAAAACCAAAAAGCTTCTAAGATTCTGGATCAGGTGAAGAGAGTTATACTTGTGTTCCCCTGAATGTCTTTTCTGAAAACTTTCATTTCTAACTTGGCCCTGGAGGGGCAAGTGGTTCTTAACATGGGTAGGTTTCTGGTTTCAGCTCATCACTTTTATTCATCATTTACACATGGCTTTTGACATTTAATCACAGTACAATAGAACAAAATCCTTGGACCTAAAACATTATGATGCAACATTAGTTTGATGGCTCTGACTCCAAGTTTTAAAAAATGAACACCCTCCCCCCCAAATTATTTAATCATTATGTAGGCTAAGATTTATTCTCCTGAGTCTCTTACAGATATTTGCCCATCAAGATAAATTCCCTTAGAAAAAGAACCAGGGTATTTCATGGAAAACTATATCTTTGTGCATTTTAGGCATCACTTGTCAGTTATTGATTTGTTTTTATGTCCTTTGCCTTCTCCAGCCAAAGCCTATTCCAAATGTTGAGACAACTGGATGCACAAAGTCTATCAGTAGTCTCTTGGTATGGTCACATTCTGAAAGAAGACTTTTGGTCAACATATTCAAGTGCATTCAGATGGACCAGGAATAGATCTGCGCACTTGAGCAAACCCCTGTTATAGCCTCCTTTCACTTATACCAGTCTGTGGGTTCACCACTCATGCTTTCTAGTGATTCCAATTGAGGATAATGTGTCTTATCCAACTTAAGGGGCATTATAGCACAGGACAACTTCAGTGATATGGCTAGTCAATGAAGTACTGTGAAACTAGGAAATGACTGTTATACATTCAGGAAATGTCCACACTGGGTCCCAGTGTAGAGAAAGGAACATTTAAACAAAGATTTTAAAAAACCCTTTGGGTTGCTTTGCAGTAGGAAATGAACCTTGAATGCATCAGCCTCATCTCCCACTTTCTGAACGAATGGTTTACTAAATTTAGCATCTGTAAATGACTTATGAATCCACTGCAGGAGATATGGCTTGCAGCAGAAAGGATTCTACAAGTCAACTTGATGGGGTTAGTTATCTAGGCACAATTGATCAAGGGTTAAAATAAGAACCTATTTAAACCACAAAGTAACCTAGGCTTTGTAACAAAGGCTGTCCCAATTTAAAACTGTGTACCCTAGATCAATTTTGATAGAAATTAGAGGACCTGGTTCAACAATATGGTGGGACAGAAACATGATGAAAGTGTTATTTCTTTGTTAAGGTGGGTTGGGTTTGGAGGATGGTTTCATTAGGAGTTAGCAGAGAAGGTAGATTTTGCTTAAGGCTGTTGTGCGTGTGAAATACACACAGAGAGATGGAGAGAAGTGTCTCAAGAAGTTTTACTGCATCTCAAGATTCAAACTGCTTGTTTACTATTTTGGCTGTCAAAGTAGTATTTCTTTGACTCAGTGTCAGGCATGTTTCAAGACAAAAAGAAGAAAAAAACAATGAAAATGAAATGAAAAGAAAAAAAAAAGCCCACTCAGCTTTAAGCAGGTATATAAGGCTCCTATAAGCTTTACTCAAGTAATTTTCCATTTAGAGCTTCTAGACTGAGTTCACGGTTGACCTCCTAAGGGAAGTACTTTCTTACTCCTTTCGCTCATAGTCTCTTCTTTGTTCCTCTACTCTTCTTTAATATGTCCTATAACTATGATTTCATTCAACAAGTATTTATTGAGCACTTACTATGTGCCAGGCAATACTCTGGCATACTTAGGGTACATCGGTGAACAAAAATTCTTGTTCTCCATGGAGTTTACATTCTAGTTGGTAGGAGGGAAGAAATGACAATGCATTAGTCCTTATTTAGTTGTAATGTAAGAATTCGCTTTCTCACCTGACTCCATGAAGCCTGAGGACTGTGTTTTGTTCACCTCTATGGCACACGGTACGCTCTCAAGAAGTATCTGCCTAATGACTGAATATGGAATTCTGAGTAACAACAATATTAAAAGTCAAAGATGTTCTTAAAAGAGAATATTTGCGCCTTCATTCCTCAGTACTAATTCATGAACTAGCGCAGCAATTAGAGCAGATGTGTAGTAGAGTTTCCAATTTTATAGATCTAATTTTGGAAAGTTTTATAGTTGAAACATTGAGTTGTCAAACATACGCAATTTCAATGATCACAATACTTCTTTTCAGTCCATGTCCTTGAATCCTATAAACTGTTTTCAGTGAATAATCTTCTATTCTTGGTTGGTTTCTAAAGCACAAAATAAAAATAAACCTCTATTCTTAATAGGATTTAAATGCCAATGTATTACAAGATTCAGTAGGGCTTTAAATTTAGGATGTTAGTGAAGTTTTGCGGTTTAATAATCAAAATAACTCTTCATAGGTCTCAACTAAATGCTCACTTACATATTTATATCTAGTATCCATACCAATGCTGTTTCTTAGAATTTACTTTTTGCAAAAGCTCCTTGAAACAGAGATATACTCCTAATTTTTTTTTTTCTTTTAAATACCTTTGCTAGTTAGAATAAGCAGTGTTAGTTAACAAAGATGGTATAGTGCCCAGTCTGGGGATGTGAACTCAGTCTGTGGTCACAGTGTACTTGTGCATATTGATAAGTATCAAACTAGTGGGTTGGCCCCATTCTTTGTGCAATCTCCACTGTTTACCTTGCTGCAGACTGTCTTGTTCTTGCTGCAGCCCCCTTGTTCTTTAGCTCCTGTCCACTAGAGGGTGAGTGGGAGAGAGGAGGAAAAACAAAGAAGGTTAAGTTTGGGAAGTCTGCTGACCAGTTTGAGGATGGAAGTTTTTTTGAGGATCAATTTAGGATTCCTTGATTCATATTCATTTTGCCTCTTATTGCCATGGATACATAAGCTTTTAGGAATATAGCATTTATAGTGGCAAGTTACAAGATGGCAGTATATTATACTGAGGCTATTTTTACAACGTAAAAAATAAATGCTGTCCAGATAACTTAAAGCAGCATTGTGGAAACATACTAGGGCCATCTCATAAAAACACCTTCCAGACATGCAACATCATTCTTCTTACTTCAGACTTGGGACCTCCAGTAACTGTTTCAGAATTGGGTCCCACAAATGGGAGAAAATATATTAAGTTCTGGGACAGGTTTCTGCTGATAATGCCACAATAAGCGGATCTGTTTACATGTCCTGAGTAAAATATTTAAATAATGAAAACAGCAAATGTCACTGAAGTCAAGAAGCGCTAGTGTTGGTGCTCTCCACGGTCCTTCCTACTCCATGAGGAGCAGCTAGCTCTCCCCTGCGGACTGGTGAGGTCAGGAAGGCAGCACCATAGGAAATACTGACCACCTATCGTGATGTTTGGAGTCTCACCCTTCTAAGTTCTTTTTTTTTTTTTAAAGATTTTATTTATTTATTTGACAGAGAGAGACACAGCGAAAGAAGGAACACAAGCAGGGGGAGTGGTAGAGGGAGAAGTAGGCTTCCCGTGGAGCAGGGAGCCCGATGCGGGGGCTGGATCCCAGGACCCTGGGATCATGACCTGAACCGAAGGCCGATGCTTAAGGACTGAGCCACCCAAGCGCCCCTCACCCTTCTAAGTTCTTAGTAAGAATTCCAGGTGAGAGCAAGACCGGGAAGTGGCAGAGAAATAACAGGGGCAGTAAAAGATAAAGGACAAGCCTATATGATCAGAAGGAATGGATGGAACGTACAATCAACTTTAAAATCCAGAGTGTATATTAAATCTGAAATCTGACCGCATATACTTTTCAAATACTCTACAAGCTAGAGTTGTGTATCGGGTTAAGAAGAAAAGAAAGAAACACAACAGTGTCTTAATGTAATCCAGAAATTACTAATTTACATGGGTTAATTGTATTTCTATCTCTGACATCCAAACACCTTCGCCCCACCCCCTGCCCCAGCCCCAGACATACACACAGACTCAGACACAAAAACAATGACACACAATTCCAGACTGGGAGCCAGTGGTTGGCACTGGACTACTCCTTATTCCTTGTACAACCTGCCTGGTTTTTTGTTGTTGTTTTTTTTAAACCACTTTTACAGTTGCTGTTTTTCTTTCTTTTGTAACCATAAACACTCCCACGTAGCACCAGCTCAATTCCAGCCAAACTGTGTGTGTGTATTTTTAAATAAAGAAAACAGGTCTTCTAGTTCTGTGTTAGCAAAGTCACCTCTTTTACTGCCAGTGCTAATGCTAAACATGTAATAATACTTTATTGTCATGAGCAGGAATCTGCTTTGCTAATTAAATGCAGCTGTCAGTAATTACTACTTGTCAGTGTAATCTATTTTAGGGAGCTCTACTTTAAATGATAAAAGATGGGCCTGATATTGAGAGGGTGGGATAGGCAAGGTGACTGCTGACTTCCCCAGATCAGAAACTCACTCTTTTTTATGATCAATGAGTAACTTTATTGTCAAGATACCTTAAGTGGGTTATTCTGTATTTCTTTAGCGCATGAGTAATAAAGTTTGCAATTAAATAGTTTTTTTTCATATCTGAAATCTAAACGTCACCCTTCTGTGACACCAACAAGTACTGTGACTTTAGAGTTAAAGATACAACATGATGGTAATCTGTAAGAAAAGCGTCAATAGTGAAATCACTATAATCTCTACCATAGTAGAGCTTGAGAGAGTAATCTCATCAAGTAGAGCTCAGTATAAATGCACCTTCTAATTCTCACAAACGTACTAGACAGATGAGTATCACTTTGAAAGGTGCACAGGGGTAGTAACTATTTCTTCTATACTTTTTTCAATGATATTCAACCAGGTTTTTCTCTGGGAAAATGTTTGACTTCAGCTTACGTCTTCGAAATTTACAAATGAAAAAAATCATGGCTTTTGCTTGTAATACTAATTTATTTTAGCTGATTCTGAAATGAGCCTACAACTCTTTAAAGCTCTGATCTATCTGCCTACAAGCAATGTCAGGACAAAGGTAATGGCAGCCCAAATCCCTGCAAGGGACAGGTACTGGAGCGGCCACAGATGCTGGCATTGTGTCCAGGGTCCAAGGGGAGCAGACCTCCTACCCTCACCTCCCCTTCCTTCCCCTGACATTGAAAATGAATGTGGCGGCAGCGGGAAGGGGAAGCTGGAGTCTGAAGGAGTGAAGTGATGGCGTGGTGGAAGGATCAATGGGGAAAAACACAGCAGGGAGAACGAGGGGGCTTGGCGCACAAGTGGTTTTACCCCACACAGGCTCAAAGACTTATCACACCCCTCACAGCATCCTGACTGCCTCATCCTTCTTCTCCCACCATCTGTTTTATATCCAACACTCCAATAGTCCTCGTGTTACTGGATAATTAATTAACTTGTTATAGGTCCCAACAAATTTGGCAGCTACTGTTCTGCATACAGCACATTATTTAAATATAATTAATAATTTGGTTGTTCATCCCAGACAGGAAAAAAAAAAAAGCTTTCCCAATGGAAAATAATGAAAAAAGGTAAAACTAGTAGGATGTATGTTTGAAATATAGTAGGCAAAAGACACTAACTTGTATTCTTTTTCCTGGGTCTCCTTCCTCCTTGGGTAAGGGATGCAAGGTCCAGTGGGAATGGTATAAAGTCTCCCTTTCCCTTACCTCCTTTATTGAGAATACATGGGTTACTCCACATATTTCTAAGAAACCAAAATGTTAAAAACTTCAAGTGATCAGCATCTCAGTCGAAGAAAGAACACACTAAATAGCTACTCAGCTCCTTAAGAAGTAGGATTTATTCAAAGGGAAAAACCAATAAGACAAACATGGACTGTGGTGAGACCTCTGAAATCTTTTGGCTTTTATGGGTTCCAATGACAATTTCACTGAATCCTTAAACAGCCTGTCATATGCCAAACTCAGTCTTTTCAATCAGCTGAAACATTCCTGGAATATAGTAGGTGCTCAAGAAAGAGCTGCCAAATACACGAGTGATGACTTCGCGCTATCGTCACGGTATTGTTACTTGCTTCCCACTCCAGCTGGCTGAAGCCAGTGAGGGATATTTGGTGGCAAGTGTTTAGACAGCAGGGCCGGAGGTACACTTCCTACCTGTGGGCTGGTGATGATGGAGTGGGGAGAACATGAGCCTTGTGTCCTCACATGAGCATCCACAGGTTCCCCAGTGCAACACACTAACAAAGATCTTATTTCCTTCTCTGCCTGCACCCCCTCCAACATCAGGCTCCCTTTTGCCAACTTGGGGAGCTAAGACCCACTCGACTGTCTTCTCGAAGAAGAAAAAATCTTCCTCCTTGAGCCCACTTTTTGTATCAAGAAAGTGCAAGCACAAACACTGTTAACATGTGTGTTGTCAGAATGTGTGCTCCAGCCCTGTGTTGGGTAAGTGATGATGGTGCAGGCCCGGGCTCCCAGGGCTGGTCTCCATGCAGGCATCTTATAATATTCTTCTCTCTCAGCATAATTATTAGTATATCTGTTTAGCTTTCAAAAGTATCCCAGCTTGGAGGGTAAATTCTATGATCATCTTCTTAAAACAAATATACGTCTTTTGTTCGGTTTTCTAACATTTTATCTTCAAACATATTTTGGAACACGTAATGTATGTAGGGAACCACCTGTAGATCAAAAATGGCTGATTGTTATTGTATTGGAATTAGGTCACGGAGAACTTCATGCTTGCAAAAGAATAAAATTATATCTTTTGTCAAGGCAACAGAATTATTTGGTAATCAAGTTATATATATGTGTGTGTGTGTGTATATATATGTGTATATACACACACACATATATATGAGTTAATATGAATATTATCATAGTATACATAATAAATTATCACATATATGTATGTACACATAATATATACTCTTAGCTAAGGCACCTTTTAAAACAGAATATAGTTAAATTCTTACAACAGCTTAAAATTTCAAAGTAAAATAAATTTATACCTGAAAGCAAACAGGATTAACTTGGTTCTACTTTTATATTGCACCTGGTTTTCTCTCAGCTTTAAGGCATACAGTGGGAATGTAATGTCTATACAACCAGGGAATATTAGTTAACGCTTTTATGTACTTCAGGGGAAGCAAATAACATAATATTTAATATTGTTTTGTTTTTAATTTTAGAAATAATACCATAATAAAAGAAGTCAGCTAAAATAGTTTAAATACCATATTACATGCATCAATATTTTTAGAGAATAGTATATTATATATGTTATGCTTTTGAAGGTAATGTTTTATTTGTATTTTTGAAAGGAATTTCTTATTTTATTTGTATGTTTGGTTACTCACCAGGGGAATAGCTACACACACCTAAAAATGTTTCCTATCAAATATATTGAGGGGCACCTGGGTGGCTCAGTCAGTTAAGTGTCTGACTCTTGATTTCAACTCAGGTCATGATCTCAGGGTCATGAGATCGAGCCCCGCGTTGGGCCACATGCTAGGCATTGAGTCTGTTTGAGATTCTCTCTTTCTCCCCTCTCCCTGTGCCCCTCCCCCCCTAAAAAAAAAAAAATATATATATATATATATATATATATATATATATATATACACACACACACACATATCAATCAAAAGGCCATTTCTATTTCTTTAGAACTAGATAGGATGTTAATGTGTTTATTATATGGTATTAGCTAATCTTTTGGCTTTATGGAGTTTTCCATTTGGTCATAGTGAAAGAATTTAATTTCATGTTTATTTCAAATCTTGGAAGAGAAATTTTTATCTCACATTAAGTAAATACTCATAATTGGTTACACAAAGTATCTTGCTTTATAGGGAAAAATCATTAATAAATGACTCAGATATATTTAAAAGAATTTGAAAAGAAGAAAAACTCAAAAATGATCTCATGGACTATTATGGAACTTTCTGAGTCTTATAGGTAGAAAATAAAAATTGAAACTGTCTAGTTCTTTATAGACCATTATTAGAAAAATGGAGAGATCTAAATCTACTCCTCAAAAGTAGTAGTCTTGCTAGATGGATGTCTACCTATGGACACTGAGAAAACTGGTGAAGAGGGGAAATGGGATGGGGGTGGGGAGCAAGTTTTCCTCGATCTCAGGCAGAATGGGACCTTCTTCCTCATGCTGTGTCCTCACTGTATCTTCTCTCCATCATCTAGCACATTCACTATATCTTCTCTCCATCATCTGGCACACCGAGTACCACCCATTTGTTTACCAGTTGGATTTGCTCTTGGACTTGCAAATTCCCTTGAGAGCAAGGACTGAGTCACTGACCTCTTCAGCACCCAACCCACTGCTTGTTACACAGTCATTGCTCAGTAAGTGTATACCAAAATAAATCAAGCAAGTCAGTGAGTAAGAAAAAGGTGGAAAAAAAGCAAGGCAGAGGGAAGGATATGGTGGTTATTTCTCCAATATTACAAATGTATTTAGTGCTTCCTATATTCCACACACTATGCTAGGCACTGGAGATACAGATACTGACTGGGGTGGAGGGAGTGTGCATATATGCATGTCGGGAGGCCACTAACAAACAAACCAATAATTGAAGAGTATGATCTATATAGAGAGGACATACACTAGAAAGCCAACCCATCCTGGTTTGGCTGGGGGTGGGTAGGCTGCAAGAAGGAAAGAGGTAAGGAAACAAGGAGAAGTTAGACAAGCAGAGAGCACTCTAGGCAGATGGGCAGTATATGCAAAGGCATGGTGTGTGAACAAACATGCTCTATCCTTGCCTAGAATCTCCAAATTGCAGGGACCTCATGTTGGAGTAAAGGGGAGACGAGTCCCAGGCTGGGCCTTTGAATAGTAAGATCTTTGAATGTTGAACTAGTCTGAACTTTACCCTAAAAGCAAAAATGCTGCAGGTTATTAAGCAGGGGGATGACATGATCAGGTTTGCATTTGGAAAAAATTGCAGTTCTGACAAGGAGTAGAGACCTGACCAGTGAGGAGGCTAGTGTGATTCAGGTGAGAAGTTCTGACTGAACTGAAGCAGGCACACTGGGGCTGATGGGATAGGTATGAGTTCAGGAGGCCCAGCTGGCACGTCTTGGTGACAGACTAGAGGAGAAGAAGGAGCATTACAAGATGATCCCAAGGTACTTGTATTCCTACTATGATCCTTATAACTACTCTTCTTGGTTTCTCATTTTTCTTGAGTGTCTGGATTAAATAATGTCACCAACAGAGAAGAGCAAAATAATAGACACCCTTTGACAAGAGGTCACATTAGAAAAGTAATGGTGCATATAAATTTTCAAGCCCTTGATCTTATTGTTGGGAATTCCTTATTCAAAGGATGCTAGTATTTATAGAATTCAGCAATTCCAGGACGCCTGGGTGGCTCAGTCAGTTAAGTATCTGCCGTCAGCTCAGGTCATGATCCCAGGGTCCTGGGATCGAGTCCTATGTCAGGGTCTCTCCTCAGCAGGAAGCCTGCTTCTCCCTCTGCCTGCCACTCCCCCTGCTTGTGCTCTCTCTCTGTCAAATAAATAAATAAAATCTTAAAAAAAAAAGAATTCAGCAATTCCAAAATGAAATGCTGCTATAGTAACCCTTCATTGCCCAGTTGCCCATCTCAGAGTGGACAGGGTATGAGAATAAGATAAACACCTGACTGAACAAAAAACAGAGCTTTGAATGTTGAACTAGTTTGAACTTTATCCCAAAGTTCTGTAGAAAATCAGGCAATAATTATAGCTGATATTTATTAGGATTTTCTGGTGTGCTGGATACTGCTATCAGGATAATGGGCAATAATGTTCTTCACTTTAAAGAGTCAGACATCAGGGTTAAGTGGGCACTGCACATTTAGTGTAGATGGGGGAAAGAGAAATAGAACCATACCTGAATAAAAATAAAATGGAAAGAGGTACTCCCACTAGCTACCAATCCATCTGCTGGCCCATCATTCCCTCATGCACCCCCATATCTGTCCTGTTTTCTGTCTCTGCCTCTCTCCTGTGTCCCCACTGTCTGGATCCCTTGGCTCTGTTTTCCAGGTTCTGAAATGCCCAAAGGAAGAAGCCCTGTATCTGCCCCATTTCACCATGTGCCAAACACCATGGAAATAAAGATAATAAGAACACAGTCCAGCATAATCCCTGCCCTTCAGAAACACTTAGTCAGGTGCACAGTGGAATGGTCTCTGGACCTTTTCTGGCTATTCTTAACAGAAAGGAACCATCCACATCTGCAGGAACCCTGTAGTTCCCCAGTCTCGAGCCTTTCCACTTCTCCACACTGTGTCCCTGGGAAGAAAGCCCATTTCCAATGCCCTAGATCCTATACTATTTCATTCAGCTCAGAAAAAGTAAGGCAATTAGGAAATTCAGCCCACAGGCAGCTGGCTCACCAGATGAAGAAATTCCACTAGCATCGAGTATCAGTTCCCTATCACTGCATACAGAGCACGGATGCAACTATTTAGCAGGATCTTGGCAGACCTATTTAAATCTATTTAAAAATAGATCCAATAGTTTACTAAAAATTAATATGGTCTCATTCTTTGCTTTAGTGGCCGCTGCATATACATTGGAAAGTAGTGTGATATGACAAAGCCAAGAAATTAAACTTTATTAAAAATAAATCCCGCTTTAATTGCAATAAAGACGCAGGGAAATAGGGAGGAATGAGTTTCAAGGCCCAGAAATCCAAGGATGGTGCTCTGGGGCTAAATGCTACTGAGAATCTGTTGGTGTGGGCATATGTGGGCTCTAGGACAGATGGCATGTGTTTGGATCATGGCTCCACTCCTCTAGCTCTAGGACTTCTCTGGGCCTCAATTTCTTCATCTGTGAAATGGAAAGATAAATAACATATGTCCCATTGAACGTTTTGTGGGAATGAAATGTGTTAAGACCTGTACAATGCTTGGTACATAGTAAATATTAAATTTTATCTATTATCATTTATTATTTTTCCAAAGATAAAGAGATAAATAGGTATATTCATTAGAACAAACTAAACACAAAGGAAAATTAGTTCCTGAGCTTGATAGCCAGATATCTATCAGAATTAAATAAGTTACAAAAACAACAATAGGGGCGCCTGAGTGGCTCAGCTGGTTAAGCATTCGACTCTTGGTTTCAGCTCAGATCATGATCTCAGGGTCCAGGGATGCAGCCATGTGTCGGGCTCCTGCTCAGCAGGGAGTCTGCTTGAGATTCTCTCTCTCCCTCTCCTTCTGCCCCGTGTCCCATCACATGCACACACACGTGCTCTCTCTCTCTTTCAAATAAATAAATCTTAAAAAAAAAACAATAAAAAATTCTAAGAATAAAACTAAATTTAACCTTTTAAATTATATTACTTAAGTTTAATGACCAGAGTTAGAAAACAGCTTTTTACTTTAAACCACAAACTCTTTATGGTATAAAAATATAAAAAAGAAAAAAATATATAAAAGAGAAAGAAATTTCTGTTTATCCTAATACTTCAACTCCTATTGGATATAAAGATAAATATAAATATTTCAATGCTTTTCAATGCGTTTTGTTCTTCCCCATTAACTACATCTGTAGAAGAGGTTGTATCTTCCAAAGAATTGTGTGAAAATGTATAGCTAGGCCCAGCAAGAAAAAATAGTGAAGTAGCTGTCCCAAAAGCCTCCTCGTAATTTCTGCGCTTGACACGGGCTTTTATTTAGAACCAGTCTGACACACAAATTTCTTCTCTTTATACCTTTCCCTCAACAGTAGGAGAACCCATAGAACCTATGTTTTACAATGAAGAACAACCATTTCAAACATACAAAATACACATACGTATAAATAGATACAGAATAATGTGCCTATTATGTTTAACCATCTGTGATGTTATGGTGATGTTAAAGGTGATGATGATAACAACAATATCAATTACTATTTCCTAAACCTTTACCGTGTATGACACTCTATGCTAGTCATTTTACATATATTATCATATGGAAATCTAGAATTGGTATTTCCATAACCATATAAAAGAATATTACTAAGAAATAGAAAGGTTAAGTAATTTGCCCAAGATCCCACAGCTAATAAACCATGAAGCAGGGCTTCTAATTCAGCCAGCTCTGTCTGACTCCAGTACTTATACTACAGTAATCGCCTTATTTATGTTGAGACACATTCAAAAGCATTGTGATTTTTTTCATTGACTTGGGTTCGTGAGCTACAGTAGAGAGATTACAGTGACACGGTAATAGGTTCCTAAATAGTTCTCCAAACTATACATTAGGTAAGATTGTTAATATTTATGATAGGACAGTTGTGCTACCTCATTAGCAGTGTAAAGATTGTGTTACTTAATGTTTGTTATGTCTTATATGCTTTTTTAAAATAAAAGGTACAATTATGGCAGTTTTCCTTTCGTCAACTTTCTAAATCTAAACATTTTAATGAGTTTATTATTTCACCCTCCTTATGCCATTCTCCTCCTATCTCAGGCCATTCAGTCTCATAAAGATTATTATTCCACAGGCTTTCATAGACAGTAATGTCCTGAGATCATGACAAAGGAAAAAGTCTATTCAATATTAAATCACAGTCTTGCAACAATGCAATATAAAGACTAACTTTTTTTTTTTTTTTTTAACCTCTGGACTAGCAACTTGTAGAATACCCTGTATCAATTCATGTGGTAAACATTAATTGGATGCCTACTTGTATGTCCTGTACATCAGAACAGATTAAGTCTCATTTCACACCTTCATAAAAAACTCTGATTCCTTTGGCAAGTACCATATAGTAACACATACCATTGACCTCTACACAAGAAGTTCACATTACAAGGATATTATGGGAAGCATAAAACATTCGTACCAGATCCTCTGAGCTATTAAAACTACTTAAATATGGCACCAGTTCTTAACTTATCTAATTTAAAGGGAGCTGAACCTAAGAAAATTATTGAGTTCATTAAAAACTACATTAAGTTATATCCCTGCTCTGTTAATGCTCTAGCTCAGGTTATGTGGGTGCTTCATGACAATTGCCTTCCTCATGAACTCCTTAAGAATTCACTCAAAGTTGATAATTGTCATAAATCTCAGCCGCTAGAATGTATTTGTTTTACCGCTTCACTTGCTCCCCACTCGGCCCCTTACTTTAAAAAATATCTGTTCAAGAGCAATGGCAAAGCATAGTGGACAGCCTGGCCTTGAATGCCGCCTCGGCCCTTTAGGAGCTGTGGGGCTGGAGGCATTTCTTGAGGCCCACTGCACCCCACTTCCCTCACCTTCTCAACGGGGATGAGGATCAGACCCACTTTACCTACTTAGTTTCCTTCTGTAAAACCGGGGAGAACAGGCTGGCTACTGGAATTGAGTTAATACTAGGAGAATTCTTTGGACAGTGACGGGCACATATTAAATGTTATGATGAGAGCTTCTTAAACAAATTGTTCAAAAATGCTGAATACACTCCAATTTTTAACATCAAAGTATCTGAGCATTTGTATACCATTCTCAAGATGATGCTGACTTCACAAACTATATATGCCACAAAGGAGGTTCTCTTCCTATTATTTAAAGTTATTAGACAAAGCACAGAAATATACAGAAACATAAATCAATATATAAAGATAAACTCTATATGTATACATATGAGTATATATGCATATATGTATCTAAAAGCATATGTGTTCACATATAAAACTTCCCCACCTCCCATGCACAATCCAGGTAAAGTGGGCTAAAAGCAAACCAACTCTTCAACCATTTCTTAAACTGACATAGTTTTCTTTCATAAAACTTTTCAAGAAAATGGAAAATAATCCATTGTACCAAATGTTAACTAAGACATGATAATGGAACTTGCATAGGTGATCTATAGAGGTCCATTTATCCTGCCTATACCTTAAATGTGGATCTCCAGATATAATCTTTTGCTTCTACTTTTGTTAAGTGTTAGCTGCTCTGAAATGTTTTTGACTTAGATCAGTGATTTTTAAATGCAGTTATAAATAACTTGCTTTAATTGTACTTCTGCTGTAAAGGTTAGGATAACATCACGACTCTCAGAGACAAATACTGATTCTAGAGTGAGCATAATTTATCAACAATTAAAGTAGATTCTGGAGAGGAAAAAGTTACACTTGTGCTGGTTTCAAAGAATTCATGTTAAATTTGCAGAAAAAGTAAAATGTAAGGTTTTTCTAAATAGTAGCAATTTAGGTCATAAACAGAGTTTAACGAGTTTTGAAGTCCCCCTCCCTACCGAAAAACGATAAACTCTGAAAAAAGATAAATCTGGGGTTTGCATAATTAGTCTTTGAACTCAACTTGTTCTCTTCTTTCAAACTACTTACCTTTTCTGAAAACAAACTATAATTCCATTACCAAACAATAACTCCTCACTTAACTGCACTAACTGCAAAATATGAAAATATTCGAATAAAGTACTACAAAGAAATCCCAAAAAAGCCATGCATATAAAGACCAATAAAATATACAAGGATTCACATAATTTCAATGGCACAAACCTAGTGGTACTGCTCACACTCTATTCCCGGAGTTGTTGGCATCATTTTTAGTAAGCATTCCCTCCTCTGCCAGCTCCCCTTACTAGGAAGTTATCTTGAGAGTTATTTCATTCATGAATGAACGTCCCTAAAATAAAAGACCATCCTGCCAGACATGTCAAGAGAGCCAAAGAAAATTCTCCTCAACTAAAATTTCCACAAGATGTTTTCCTTTTTCTAAACAATCTTAACCTTTTTTTTTTTTTTTTAAATTAACCTGCTCTTTGACATATCATTGCATTTTTAAGAGCTGTTACTGTTTCGGAGACTATAAAAACAAAGAGAGGAGAAAAGGAGCAAAATACTTGCTGTGTTCTATGAATTCGAGTTCACTTTTTCAATGCAACAGGAACATTTGCATTTACTCACAAATGAATACTAATGACATATACAGATCTGGCACTGCTCCACAGAAATCATATACAGAAAGCGAGAGCAGTGCATGTGTAGTTCTATTTCTCCAAAGTATTCAGACAAAGAGCAAGAAGATTAAAGTCAGCATCAATTCTCTGAAGTTGAGTCATATCTAAATGATGTGGTGGGTTAAGAATAATGGTGGAATTTAGGATGAAAGCAAAGTTGGCTAGATAACATCTTGTATGATTTTTGAGTCAACAACTCTTTGTTGACCACCTACTTTGGGCAAGATGCTGCTTCCCTAAGTAAGCCACTGCTCTGCAGTTCTTTATACAGTGTAGGAGTAAGCATCCTGCTTCTACCGAAAATCCTTCCTTGTTATTTAAAATAACATCCAGCTTAGCTTTGCATATGTGTGTGTGCTCGTGCACTCAATAAGTACTTTTTGAATGAGTGAAAATTCAGTGAGTAAGAAGGTTATTCATTCAAAAACATCTGTGTATGCCTGCGAAATGGTAAGGACAATGATGAAAGCATAATCAAAACACTGTAAGGAGCACCTCCTCACAAAGATGTCAAAAAGGCAACTTCCAATGTTAAAATCTAAGGATGAGGTCTGGCTTAGCCTAGAAAACATGGTCCCAGTACATCTGTGAAACTCCACTAAATACTATGCTCATAATTTCCCACATAACCTGATTTAGGCATCTATTTGAAAATATTTACATCATTAATGATGTTTCTATGCATTTTATTAATTGAAAAAAGAATACTTTAAAATAGTTCAGAGTAATTTGGAAGGGGTGAGAGCAGTTTTCAATTTCACTGTTCAGACTCTTTGCACTAGAGGCAGTTAAATTTAAACAACAGTTTCCTTCCATCATTATGTTTATTGTGTGCAGTATCTTCCTGCATCTCCATCAGTTCACTGGTGATTGACTTCACACTCCTCAAGTGAAGAATCCCACCCTGCCACTCATTCAGTCACTTTAAGCAAGGACCATTTGTAAACAAAGGGAGGAGAGTAAGTAGTATTGTTTTCATTTCTCCTTTTAAGAGCTTCATTAGGAGAAACCACTAAGGTAACTTTAAAAAAATCTGCTACAACATAACTGACATCAATAAAAACATTTTTAAAAATAGTTTTGATATCCAAATTTGTAATCTCTTTTCTTGTCTTCACTTCAACTTTTTCTTGGAATAGAAACTGAATAAATTTGAAATAAACTGTAATGGAAACACTTGTCTAAAGCCCTGAAATATGTCAAAACTACTGAGCAAAGCTTTCAGAAGCACTGCCCTTGTAGCACTTCTAGCAAATCTGTTTAGAAAGGAGCATCTGAGCATCTTTACAGAAAGAACGACCACCCACTCTCCCTCACACCTCAACCTGACCCTGTATGCTATTTATCAGACTAAGTTTACATAAATCAAAGAAGAGTTACAGTGGAATTAAATGTATCCACGAAGTAATATGATATAAAGCACTTTGCAAATATTAAACCTCCCCTTAAGGGATCAATGTTTTCCAAGAAGAAGGTGGTATTAGGAGGAGGGAGGGAAAGTAGCAGAGATGGGGAGGCTGAGAGGGAGGGAGGGAAGGAGGGAAGGAGGGGGGTAGAGAGAGAGAGACCGACCCACCGGGTGAGCATTGGGGTAACCACGGATCAGAGCAGCAGCTCTCTTGGGTGGGCGCCCTGAAGCACTCAAGGAGGGAAGCCGGAGAACGGAGCCCACCAGGGTGAAGTGACTCCGGAGTTGAGGCGGAGGCTTGCTCGCTGTGTACCTGGAACCGCCAGGTAGAGGCGTCCACAAGAGTCTGGGCGCTCCTTCCCCGCTTCCCTAAACCAAGGCGAACGAACGCCTAAGTCCAAGGAGCAAGAGTCTGCGCTCCAGTCAGAAGCCGCAGCGACCTCGCGCACCTCTTAATAATATGACCGTCCCCTCGACTGCATCCATCTCGTGTGTGTGTGTGTGTGTGTGTGTGTGTGTGTGTGTGTGTGTTTTAGGAGGGGGGGAGTGGGAAGGGTTGCGGGGACTGGGGCTGCGAGGGATGGGAGTCGGCTGGGGCAAACAACGCACCCGACCCGCAAGTTAACTGAGCCCCTGCCCGCCCTCCGCTCCGGCCTCGCAGCCCTCCAGGCCCCCAAAGCCGCCTCGCGCTCCAAGCGACAGCCCCACAGCCACCCCGGGAAGTGGTTGGGCGCGAGCCCCCAAACTCTGCGGAGCGCAGTTAACGCGTGTTTCCTGCCTCCCTCCCTCAAAGAGAGCCCAGAGCGCAGCGCCCAGCGCCCGCTGAGAGACTGACCCACTGACACCGACGACTCTCTAAATTTACCCGGGGATTCACCCCGCCGTTTCCCCTCCCGCACTAGTTTAACCCCGAGCCCCAGGGAACGTCTCAAAAGTCTACCCCAGGCACTGCCTAGGAGAACCGCGCCCCACTAAATGCTTTCGGCTGGCACCACAAGAAGGTCTCACTTGGGCGATTCCCCTCCCTTGTCATTTCCTCCCCAAATCTATGAGCTTTCAGCCCGCTGCGCCCGAGTCCCTCCCGCGCGAAGTGGGCAGCGCGCCCAGCTCACCTTCGTCCCGGGCGCGGCGGCGGGGGTGGGAGCCCAGGGCGCGGGCGCCTGGTCGCGCCGGGCCACGGGTCGCTCCCGCAGTCCCGGCGGCAGTTGGTCTAGTAGTTTCGGAAGCCCGGGCTCCGGCTCCGGGGTGAGCGAGTCTGCGTGAATGGGAGCGAGCGACCGCGCTGTGCGTGCGCGCGTGAGAGTTAGAGGCGGGCGGGCCCCACACGCAGGCGGCGGCGGCGGCGAGGTCCCAGGCGGGGAGTCGGGAGGAGGAGGAAGCGGGTGCGAAGTAGTGGAGTTTAGGGCGCGTTGCCTGCACTTCCCCGGGAAGCTGTAACCAGGTGCGGCAGGGCGCGCTCCCGCGGCGCAGGCACGGCACGGGCAGCCGCCGGAACCCGAGTCCACGCAGTGCCCGGGCCCGCAGCCGCTCTGCGGGAGGAGGCGCGCATCCTCCTCGCCCCACGCGGGCACCAGCGCGGCCCCGGACTCTGAGCGCCAAGGGGAGAGCCTCCGGTGTCCTCTGTGACAGCTCCTTGGGCAGCCTGCTCCCTCCCGATCTGCCCAAAAGAGCAAGTCAGTGCAGCTGGGATCTTCCCTTCCTGGGTCTCGGAGCCGCCGGTGCCAAGCGGTGCGGGCGCCCCGCTCCCCGCGGCTGGCGCTGTCACGGCCGCCGCCCGGCCCCCGGCGCGCCCGAGCCGGCAGCTGCCTCCCGGAGACGTGCCCAGCTGTGTGCGCGTGTGTGTGTCTAAGCGAATCTCTTCCCCTCCATCACTCGGGCACGCGGGAGGGACCCGGTCCCCGGCGACCAGCTGCAGAGTGGCTGCCAGTCCACACCCTCCCGGCTCTCTCCCCACCCACCCCGCCCCTACTCCTCGCCCTCCGCCTCCTCCCCCTGCTCCTCCTCCAGCAGGCGCTCCCGAGCTCCCAAAGGCGGCGAGAAACCGCAGCGAAAGGGGCGGAGAAGGGTGGGGAAGGAAGCGCAGGTGTCTTCAGCCGAGAAAGCGGCGCACACACCGGACCGGCTTGCTGCAAGGAGAGGGCAGGGCTTAGGCGGAGAAGGGGGAGGGAGGAGAGGATTTACACCGCGGCGGAGGTCCGGTGGCTGAGCCGCCGCCCGTCCCACCCAGGCGCGGGAGCCGCGGGCCGGTAGGGCGGTGGACAGGGGGATGCGCAAGGCAGCCCCGCCGACTGAGGTCGAAGCTTGGGGAACCCGCGGTAGTGACCAGGGCGACAGAACCTGGCAACTTAGAAGTCGGAAGGACCCAGTGTCTGAGGAGCTGAGACCGGTCTCTCTGGGGTGAGGGGCCTAGACGCGGAGCTTGGGGCACACACGTGTCCGGGGAGCTCGCGTGTGGCTCCAGGTTGCCAGGCAAGAGAGCTGGAGGCTGTGATGGGTCGGGCGGCGGCAGCGGCCGATCTCAGACTGCTGTGTGCATCCGGAGTCACAGGGGGCGATAACCGCCTAGCTGGGAAGCTGAGATCACCGCTCAGCCTTTTTTCGAGTCCAAATCCCAAACCCAAGAGGCACGCTCGCCTTCCCAATTCAGTCTGCGACCCTCCTACCCCTGGCACCCTGCAACACAGAGACCAGGGAACTCTAGGTGCTATTTACCAGATCGAAAGGATACCACCTGATCTGAAACTGGGGTGTTGCTGCTTCTCTCTCAACTCTAGTCCCCTCCCTTAATATCTATGGCCACCCAACCAAAATTCCCCGGAAAGCTAATACCTTTCTTATTGATAAAGTTTCTTCTCTCTGGAGTTTCCTTCAATAAATAAATAAATAAATAAGTACCCCCCCCCCCCCTTCTTTTGGCTGTTGAGGCATTAGGTCTCTTGTTAATTCCATAGTACAAATGAAACACACACAAAAAAGTCTTAGTTGAGAATCACACGTTATTGCTTCTGATGGCTTGTCTGTTTTCAAATGACAGTCACAGAATGCAAAAGTTGAGTCAACCTGGGGTAGAGAGGATTGTCCTTGCAATTAGAGATCTGTTAGAATGATCACTGGCAACAACACTAGAAAGAACAGCGGTGCTTTCTCCATATCCATTTCTTTTTATTATGGTAATTTCACTCTTAATTCAGCAATCTGAAAATGAAAGGTTGGATGCAATTCACAAGGCACAATATTTCTAGATTCTCACTGAACAGCCGGCTCACCCCCTTTCCCAGGCTTACTCTTACCATCACTTTTAAAGCTCCTGAGCTCAGATCTCAAAGTGCACTTTATTTAAATTTCAGGATACAGCCTGAAGGACAAAGCTGCTGAGTTCTAGAAAGAGATAACTTAAATGTAAGTAAACTTATTTACCAACTACTCAGACAAAATCATAAGCTCAGCAGCAACAACAGAATGTATATTGTTTAATATACTGAGCAGGAGGAAAAATGGCTGTTTGCCAGATATGTGATCCATTAACCTCTTTGGCTCATTGTTGGCAACAATAGCATACAATCACATTCTTATGTTTGAAAGACAAGGGATTGTTTTTTTTCCCCATCTCAAAATCACAATGCCACATTATAGTCTAAAAGAAACCTCCAACAATAAAAGCAGTAAGAAAGGAAGCAACACAATTGGCTTTTTCTCTGAACAAATATTGCTGTTCTGTTTTTCTTAAGGGGAAAAATGCTGATAAGCAATAAAGTCCACAAAGGCATGACAATAGATTTTGAAGAATGCCTCACTCCATCTATCTGTCCTTTCAATTAGTAAACTTTATTTAAAATGTTTATGTTGTCTTTATATTGGTATTCATTCTTTTTCTTTCGTGCCAGGAAGATTACTGAGAAGGACAATGGGGTGAGATGAATCTGGTTTCTCATAATTCTGTCTTGCTTCAGGTTTATGTCTGGCAGAAGAGGAACACTCAGCAGCCTGTGCTTCTCAGCAAGCCTAACTTCCCCTCAGAGGATCCTTGGCTCAGTAGCTCATGGACTGATGGATGGACGGACGGCAAGATTGTCAAGTGATTTTGCCTAGCTTGTGCAAGATCACACCTGGGGCTGGGAGCAGCTATAGATCCAGAAATTGAGAGGTAAAGCTCTGGAAAGGGTTTCTACCTTGTCCATGGTTGGAGGATTAGATTGGGGTATTTGCACTTTTTTTTCTGTGCTGCTCTTCAGTTCCCACAGATATCCTGGCCTTCCTGCTTGCTGGTTGAAGTACAGAGGTGGGTGGTTGGGGTCTCACATATTCACTAGTTACATTTTGGCACTGTGTTAAATTAAAACTAAACATCAGACAAAGTGGCACATCCAAAAAATCTTTTCAAAATGCAGTTTTGAAAACAGTCATAGATTCTGGTTTGGTTTAGTCACCAAAGCCAAATAAAGCACACAATAATGAAAATATTTAGCTAATTAGAGTGACCATTTGGTAAAGAACTTTTCTCTGAGCATCATCACACTCCCTTGTCTCATAAAGAGGCAACGTTAAATATTGTTCAGCTCATAGTTTAAATGGAGGCTGATCCTCTCAGTTAAAGCATGGAAGTATTTGTCATTATTAGGAAAGAGGGGATAGCTGACCTATTTTCCAAAACCCATCTTTTTTTTTTTTTTCAAGTAGCCAATTGCTGACATCTAGATTCAGTTGGATTAGCAAATACTCATTCAAAGAACCTCCCTATGTACCCACAGAGAAATGAAAAGATGAATAAAGGCTTATCCTCATGGGCAAGCTCAGTAATCACTAGGGTTATAGGTCCGGTTGTGGCCTGGGGTCCTTCCCTTATATGGAAATGAGCCCCTACACCCACATCTCCATACTCTATCACTGTATTTGAGTATCTCTTGTTTGAAAGTTGTGATTTTTGCATTGTGCTATGTTTAAGTGGTTAGAGTCCTGAAAGCGTAAGGTCATACATGATTGTAAGGGAAGCATTTCTTTTTTTTTAAGATTTTTTATTTATTTGAGAGAGAGAGTGAGAGAGAAGACGAAAGTGGGGTGAGGAGCAGAGGGAGAAGCAGACTCCCCACTGAGCAGGGAGCCTGATGCAGGGCTCGATCCCAGGACTCCAGGATCATGACCTGAGCCGAAGGCAGCCACTCAACTGACTGAGCCACCCAGGCGCCCTGGGAAGCATTTCTTATAGAAGAGGTAGTCCCACTGTTCAGGTGTCACAGGCTATGAAGATGGTAAAGAGGACTTAACCTCTCTCTAGGTTTAGATTAGCGCTGGTCAATAGAACTGTGATGCGAGGCAGCATGCGAACCATACATGCAATTTCAAATAGACTATAGTTAAAGTAAAAAGAAACAGATGAAATTAATTTCAATAACGTATTTTATTTAAGCTTCAATATCTAAAATACTGCAATTTCAACATATGAGAAATAGAAAAAGTATTAATGAAATATTTCCCCCCTTTTTTTTAAATTATGATAGGTAGAATGCCTCCCATGCCCTAATCTCTGGAACCTGTGAATATGTGACATTAACATAGCAAAAGGGACTTTGCAGAGGTAATTAATTTTACAGACTTTAAAATAGGGAGATTATCCAGGATTGTTGGGGTGGACCCAATCTAATCACAAGAATTCTTTTTTCTTTTCTTTTTTTTTTTTAATCACAAGAGTTCTTAAAAGCAAGAAAAGATGTGAAAAAGAAGTCAGAGAAATTTAAAGCACGAGAAGGATTCAACATGCTGTGGCTGGTTTAAAGATGGAGGGGCTGATGTGACAAGGAATGCAGGGGGTCTTCAGGAGCTGAAAGAGGCTCCTCTCTGACAGGCAGGAAGAAAATGAGACCTGCCCTTACAACCAACCATAAGGAACTGAATTTGGCCAATAACCTGAATGATCGTGGAAGCAGATTCATCTCCAGAGAAGAATACAGCCCTACTGATACTTTGGGTTCAGCTGAGCCATGCTACACCACAACTGCACCACAGAAATGTGAGAGAATAAATGGGTGTTTGATGCGACTTGGTTTATGGTGATTTTTTATAGCAGCCATGGAGAACTCAGACATGTACTCAATCTTGAAATCTGGTATGTACTTACCCTTACAGCCCATCTCAATTTGGTTGACCACATTTCAAGTATTCAATAGCCAGTATGGGGAATGGCTATCGTATTGGACAGTACAGGTCTAGACCAAGAGAAATCAAGATATTTAGGAAGTGCTAGGGTTGTAGGCCAAAGATCATGTTACTATGTGGAGAAAGAAAAGGAGCAAGGAAGGAAAGAATTTAGCAATATCTCTCCCGATTCCCTATCTTTGTCCCACGGGAATGAGGTATTCTGGCTCTTACAGAAAACAGGCTAAATTTTACAAGTCATATTGTCAAAATCTATTATACTCTGATAAATTTGCTTTATTAATTGAGATTATTAACATAGTCTTTATTGAATATTCCATCTTTGTCTCAGTCTAGTTTTGGAGCAATTTAGAGAAGTTGTTGCTTTCATTTGAGTCAATGCTTCAGGTAGATCATGAGTCATTTAATTCTAGTAGTATGGGGTGGGGAATGGTAGGCAAAAGTAACTGTGAAAGATCTCCAGGATAAGAATTTGTGGCTTGATTTAGCATTCCTAGGAAGGTTGTTCCTCCCTACTGGGAAATTGCTTTCCAATATCAACCTTCTGAAGTCTGTGTTTTGTTTTTATCAATTGTTTTCCAATTCTAATTGCATCCCATGTTTAGTTTTCTAAAATCATCTTTTGCCGTCTTCATTAATAGGTAAGAATGTAAACTCTTACCCTATAAAACCTAGAGCAGAAACTAACCAATTTATCTGGGACCATATTAGGAAGGTTTTGCCCAGGAACTATAGATCTGGACTGGGTTTAAAGAAAAAAAGAAAAGAAATGGAACCTAGACCAGGAGGGAGAAGAGAAAGGGCTTTCCAGGCTGTGAGGAGGAATGGGGACAGCACTGCAAAGACAGGAAAGTGAATGGATTGATGGGCTGATGGAAAGGTCCTTTGACTGCAGTGCAAAGCTTTTGTAAGGCAAGCTGTCCTTGGTGTGAGATAGAAAAGTGAATGAGCTCTAGATCTGCACTGTTCAACATGGTAGCCATTAGCCACATGTGGCTCGGAAGCACTTGAAATGTGGCTGGACTGATTGGAGACATGCTAAAAGTGTAAAATACACATTGGATTTCAAAAATTTAGTGGGGAAAAAAAAGCCCTGTGAAATAGTTTACTGAAAATTTTACATTAATTATTGACATGATAATATTTTCGATACATTGGGTTATATAAAATATATTCTTAAAATTATTTTTTTCTTTTTAAAAGCTTTTCTAATGTGGCTACTAGAAGATTTGAAATTATATATGTGACTTTAAAAGGATTCTCCACCCAATTCTAACGTGTGTATGTTGTGTGTGTCGGCGGGGGGGTTCCCCACACCAACAAACAATTCTCAGACACCAGCTGGGGGTCCTACAATTCAACGCAATTATGACACTATCTACTCAAAGGTAGCCTCAGATTCCACAGGTTAGGGCTCAGTCCCACAAGACTGGCTTGCTCCCCATCCCCTTCAGGTGTTGATCCCAAGCCTACATTGTTACCTGTGCTTGACTGGCTGTAAATCAGAAGTTCCCACTAACCCTTTCTTGGGTTTGATTAATTTGTTAGGGTGTCTCACAGAGCTCAGGAAACCCATTAACTCACTAGATTACTGGTTGCAAAGGATATTGAAAGATACAAATCAATAGCAGTCCTGAACAAAGGAGCTTCTGTCCCTGTAGAGTTTGGGGCCTGGCAGGGGGGCACATTCTGGTTCTCCAACCTGAAAACTCTCTGAATCTCCTCCCTTTGGGTTTTTATGATGGCTTAATTACACAGGCATTTATTACATAGGTGTGATTGATTAAATCTTTGGCCAATGGTAACTGATTCAACCTCCAGCCCCTCTTCCCTCCCTGGAAATCATCCAGTGGGACTGAAAGTTCTCCTGCAACCAATCTCCATTTGTAGGTGTTTTCCAAAATCATGTCATTAACATAAATCCAGTTGTGCTGGAAAGGAGCTTATTATGAATAACAAGACACCAATTTCACCTTTATGGATCTGAAGGGATTTCAGGAACTGAGGACAAGAGACCAAATATTATAACAAAAGATGCTCCCATTGCTCTTATTGCTCAGGAAATGCCGAGGTTGTGGGAGCTGTCAGTCAGGAACTGTGGACAAAGACCAAATACAGATAAGAGAGATGTATTTTGGTCATTTGAATGACCAGATATATAGTTCTTATAAATCACAATATCTCAGGCTTATGTTTCTATTGGCCATTACTGCTCTAGACCAAGTGCCTCTCATACTTTAATGCATATATGAATCATTTGGGAATCTTGTTAAAATACAGAGTCTGAAGCTCCCAGGTGAACTGTTGCTCCTGGTTTTTGAACCACACTTTGAATATCAGAATGATAAACACAACCTTGCTTGTAACAGAATCATTTAGGAACTTTTGAGAACCACAATGACCAAATTGCTGCACCCCAACTCAATTAAATAAGGTTCTCTGAAGTTGTGACTTGAGTATATGTATTTGTTATAACTTTCTAGGTGATTTTAAAATATTGCGGATTTGAGGGGCATATGGGTGGCTCAGTGGGTTAAGCATCTGACTTTTGGTTTCACCTCAGGTCATGATCTCAGGGTCCTGAGACTGAGCGGAGGAGTGTGGAGTGTGGGGCTCAACACTCAGCGGAGAATCTGCTTGTCTCTCTCCCTCCCCCCACCTCATTCTCTCTCTCTCAAATAAATAAATAAATAAATAAAATCCTTAAAAATAAAACAAAATATTGCAAATTTGAGAACCATTGCTTTAGAAGCTCTTGAATAGAGACGAACTAATTTAAAGTTTATTTTCTAGACAATAGAAAAGTTTACATATTAGGTGCAATTAATTTGTTATTGGTAAATATTCATGCATTCCTAAGTGAGTTATTACTTTAGGTAAGTCATAGTGACTTATATCCTGCCTTCTAGAGCTTAGAAACTAGGTTTAGAAATAAGGTACCTACTTAAATATCAGCAAGGCAACATAGCATAGGTTCAGCAACTGATATAGGTATTAAGGGTTATGAGACTCTAGAAAAGGAAAAGTTAATCTTGGGTAGGATAATAATGAAATCTTCCTGGAACAGCTGATATATAAGAAAGACCTGATGCGGTGGTTGTCAAACTTTAGAATGTATCAGAGTCATCTGCGGTGACTGAGACGGGCCACTGTTGTCAGAGAACACTGCTAATATCACCACTGCCACGCTGTGAGTGAATTGTAACCATTCATATTTCTCTGTTCTTCTTCTTTTTTTTTTTTTTCCATATTTCTCTGTTCTGATAACTCAAGATTCCAAGTCCCCAGTGGGAGGCTGACTGGCAGAGCCCAGACCACATGCTCAAGCCTAGACTGCCAGGAGCCATTGGCAATGCACAATGTCTCACTGACACTGCAAAAAAGGAACCTTTTCCAAAAGTAGGAATGAAGCTGCAAGGCCATTCAGCCTGCCGCAAGACTCCTATCCCAACCCTTGCCAAAACCAAACCTAACCAAAACAAAGAAATAACCAACAAAAGAAATAAAATATCTAGTACAGGCAGTATCACTCCGAAAACTGATAGGCATGAGGGTGATTTTGGACCAAAAGCAAATTGAAATTTTAGGTCATTAAGTTCAAGACAATGAAGTTTGAGATAATGATGTTCTACTCAAGTAGAGATGCACATTTAATCTGTGTGGGGAATGAGGTAAACGTTGTCACCTCCTTAGAGAATAAATACATCAGGAGGCTGAATGTAGAGGGAGGAACTACGGTTAGAGAATCTTATAACATCTTCCTATTTCTGGGACAAACAGAGCAGTGCCAAAGAGATGTTATATGCTATTAGCAGGTGTTAACCCTAGAACCAGTTCAGAATAGAAGAGTTAAAAAGGAATTTCTATTTCTAGTTCTACTTCTCAGAGCTTTTAATATGCTAATGTGCATTGTGAGGCTCTAAGCACACTGCACTTGCAAATATTATTTGACTAGGGCACTTTCTTGAAGCGCTAGTGACATATTGGAGACATTTTGGGAAGCAATGGGCTAGAATATTCTGGAACCAGAAAAAGAAAGAAACTTAGACAAATATCCAGCAGGAGAAATAGTAGCCCCAGAATCCAGACAATTCAGACTTTTATAACTCCACTGTAATAGGAGATGGGTTTAATAGTGTGAGGACTAATAGTCTTGAATTCTTATTTTATCCCCATGTCCCCAAAAGCACAGTGCTCAGTACATGGAGTCACAAACAGTGACTAGATTAGAGTGACAAAAGTCCTTTAATTTATCAATGAGGTCACAAGTAATCTCCACAAGCACAGTTCCAGAGCAGTTGTGAGGTGGGCCAAGGAAACACCTACCTGCCAAGAATTTCTCAAGTGATTCCCCAAAAACCTCTAGCAGATACTGAATTGTATACCCTATCATCTGTTTTTCCCTTTTTTCTTGGTAATGTAACAAGGGTGACCATATAATTTATCATCCAAACTAGGACACTTGAGAGAGAGAAAGGGGGAGCTATTAATAATTATGCCGGGACAACACACACAAAATAGACTTTCTGGCTAACTAGGACACATGGTCGTCCTAAAAATAACTCCTGATTTTTAGCTGTACACTTGACTGTTAGGAGTAAAGACTGCATTGTGCAGCCTCTTTCATATTTGCAGGTGACCTCATGAATAAAATGGTACCAGATCATAGTGGCTAGTTTTCCCCCAAAGTTTTACAGGGGCACCAATATCTTGACCAGTGTGGGTCTTGCTTATCAGGGTACATGATAGAAAATGGTTTTAGAAAGCTGCACATGGAAGGTGTCTTTACTGGGTTCCTTTTTCTTCCTGCTGGCTGGAATGTGGTTACTCTGGTTAGGGCTTTAGCCGCCATCTTGGACCATGAGGCCACATGCTTCTGATATCCTAACATGAAGATAAAAGGAAGCCAAGTTGTTGATGAATATGGAGTAGCCCTATCAGCCCTGTCTACCTTTGTTCTGTTGTGTAAGGAATCAATACGAATTTATCTTGAGTAATCCCATGTTATTTTGGAGTTTTCTGTTACTTGTGGTTGAACTTAATCCCAGTAGATAAAACCTTATACAAGTGCTGCCTAAAAAGGTAATGTGAGCCACAAATGTAAGCCATATACATAATTTAAATTTTTCCACTAGCCATTTTAAAAGGTAAAAATAAACAGGTGAAAATAATTTTAATGATAGCTTTTATTTAAATTGATGTATCCAAAATACTATCTTTTCAATTTGTAACCAGTACAAAAAAATATTAATGTGATAGTTTACATGCTTTTCTTTCCTGACAAGTCCTCAAAATCCCATATGTATTTTACACTTCCAGCACATCTCAGTTTAGATTAAGCACATTTTAAGTATTCAATAGCCACATGTGGCTAGTGGATACCGTATTAGACAGTTTTATACCACAAATAACCTCCTTTCACCAATATATTTTCTTTTTTTAAAAGATCTATTTATTTATTTTTTAAAGAGAGAGAGAGGGTGGGGAGGGGCTGAGGGAGACGGAGAGAGAGACTCTTAAGCAGACTCCCTGCTGAGCACGGAGCCTGACATGGGGCTCAATCTCAGGACCCTGAGATCATGCTCTGAGTCAAAATCAAGAGTCAGATGCTTAACTGACTAAGCCACCCAGGCGCTCCTCACCAATATATTTTCTATCTCCCCTTTCTTTTGCTTCTCTTCAGTAGGTAAACATAGGTAAATAAAACTTTGTATCTGACATAACAACCACCACAACAAAATAACAGCAATAAAACCTGTCTTTTCTTACTACCCAGAACCTATTTTTCTATCATTTTTTCTTTCCTTCACAATTCTGTTTAATTAAATTTGCAGTATCAGTAACTCTGGTCTTGGAATAATGACACAATAATGTCCATTAGGATACCACTTGATGACTTGGATCTCTGAGTGATGATGAACCATGAGCAATCATATTTTTAGGATGATTCTCTAGCAAATTAAGCTATCAGGAGTTATTAATATTTGGACCAAAACCCACTATGTTTTGCCACAAGGAATTTGGCAAATGATTTAAACAAATCACTTTTAGTAGAATTGAGGTTAGTGCTCTAATGAGACAATCTCCCTTCCTTTGAGGCATATGTTGAAGAGTGGGAGAGAAAGGGAACCGTTAGAGCTGGCCACTTGGGCACTGAGCCTAAACTGGATACCCCTTGGGAGGGGTTATGAACCCATACACTATCATTTGTGGAACAATGGCAAAGTGATTTCCAGCAGGTGGGCTTCATATAGTGCAGCATAACCTCAGTTATCCAGAGTCTAGCATTTGAGCACCAGGAATAGTGTCAGATACAAAAGGAAAAAAAGAACATGGATCTTGCAAAAAGAAATAACCATGAGTTCTGTGCATTTCGAATGTAGTTAAGAAGAGCCAAAGACATGAAGGTTACAGTGGATGAGCTGTGATTGATTAATTCTCCAACCAGGAGGGAAGAAATCTTCTGGCTTGATCATGATGTATATAAAAGGTCAGTCATTTCATGTAGAAGCCAAGAAGCTCAGATGGCATGACAGGGATCCAACAGGATAAGAAATAAAAAAGGCAGAGAGAAAGGGAAAGCAAGCAAAGGAGATTATATATGGAGCAGCAGTGGTAACCGAGATAGAAATGGTAGCCAAGGAGGCCAAGAAACATCACCAGCTTTTGTGGACAATGGAAAAGAATGATGCAGGGGTGATACTCAGAGTTCATATCAGTAGTCCAATGGGTATCAGGGTGCCATGTATACTTAAATCTTCACACACTTAATATTCCTGGAAAAACATCTGTTACGCTGACTATAGTCATTTGGTTCTTCTTCACTTTACTTACTTGTGGTTGTCTAATCTGTACCAGCGATTTGCACATTTCTAGCCTTATGTGCTCTCAATGACTTAGATAAAGCTGGTGGGTGCTGTGGGTGGTGGTGCCCAACTGAAAGACCTCACCCACAGTGCGTGGGCCAAGAAAAATAAACTAAAGGGGGAGAAAAAGAAAAAGACCATTGTAAACACTTTAGTCATCCAGAAGTCATTTGTCTAGCCTCCTTAACTATATATACTCTAGCTAAGAACAAAGGAGTTAGCAAAAGCACATCTGAGAATGTAGATGGATGATGCCAAGACCACACAGTAACCCTCCTGCAATTTACTCATTGAAAACTCCCCAGGCCCCAGAAGTGTGGCACCAGTTTCCCTTCTCTTAACTATGCCAGACATCGCTGCTCCCTGTGGGTCCTCGTTCCTGCAGAGCCTGGATATTGCCTCAACCCGGCAGTCTAGGCAGCTACTACTGTTCTGTTGGGGTCAAGCATGCAGCTTGAATACCATTTGTCATCATTTCCTCATGTTGTTACTGAGAATGTTTTATTCTTATTTCTAAACAAGTTTAACAAGTATGGTTAGTATTTTCTAGGCCAATTGCAGACCAGAACAGCAAAATACCACATGGGAGAGGATATGTCATAAATGGTAGGCAAAAAGGTGACAAGTGACTTGGAGGGAGGGGCAGAAAAATTGCAAAAGCCTATGAGCTTCATCTCAAACCAAAAAGCAGGTGGCCCATTCAATGTCAAAGAGAGTGTAGGTGGTGTGGCGGGAAGAAGATGGATTTTGGCATGAAACAGGTTCAGATTCAAGTTACAGGTCTTCTGCTGGTAGCTGTGTGATCTCAGGCAGGTATTGGAGTTATCTGAGCCTCACTGGCCTCATTTCTAAAATGGACATACTAATACTACATTCTTTATCCATTTGTTGTGAAGACTAAAGGTATGTAAAGCAACAGGTTTGTGGGAAGGACCCTTTTTTCTTCCTTCCCTCCTAGAAATGAATAAGTTCTCTGGTAATCACTAAATTTTATCAATTCAAATAGTGCTTATTAAACTCATACTACATTATGGATTGAATAATCCATACTGCTGGGAACTATGACATAGAGTTATAGAAAAACCAGTCCATGCCATCAAGGGATTAAGGATTATTTGGGGAGAAAGACTATAAAACATAGGTTAGGTGGTAGGGAGAGATACTCCAACAGATCCGGGTACAAGTAATGAGGCAGTACCAGTGGTCGCATGGAGTGGGTGACAACAGTCTGTTGGGGGTTAGGCATCGTATATTTAGAGCGATGGTAGTCCTGAATCATCAAGGAAACAAATTCTATTTAATAAACTAAGTTTAAAGAGGCAGGATATGAATAATCTTGTTCTAAAAATGTTCCATTTAAAATGATTAGAGCTAAAAAATTTCTGTGGTTTAGTTTGGTGGAAAACTCATTAATTTCTAGTGGAACCCCTTATTTACTGGTGTGTCAAATAAATGAGGCATTGCTGAAGTGGTGGATGAGAAAGGCGAAACAGTGGGAGGAAATGGAGAGGAGCCTGAGGAAGGGCTGGAAACATTGCGCTGCCAGCCTGCAGCACGAGCACAGTCCTCGTCAGTGTGTTCTTCCTGCTGTCTCATTGAATCTTCACAGACACCCCGTGCAGGTGGTGGAGCAGGCATTGTTCTCTACTGACGGACGGGAAGTCGAAGATGTGAGAAGCTATCACTTGTCTAAAGTCACACATTTAGTAAGTCGCACATCTGGAAGGTAGAACCCGCATTCTCTGCTGGAGGCACACAAAAGGTAAAGAAAAGAAAGTCACCCACATTAAAATGCAGAGTTCTAAGACAATGTCGTTTAAAGATAGAAAACTTTAAAACCAGGAAGCAAACATCCAGGAAGTGAGAGGGGCACAAAAATTTTCTACATGTGAAGTCAATACTAAGCATGATCGCCTTACCACGCTTTGCCTCTTCTTTCTCTGTTCTTTCCTTCCTCTCCTCCTTCCTCCTCCAAACCGGTGAGGGCATGTGTGAGAAATACAAGAAGGGAACAGAGGAGAGGAATGGAAAAAAGAAAACAGGAAGTGAGGAGAAGAGAGAAGGCAGAAGAGAACAGGAGAGGGATGTGTAGGGAAATCGTAGTCATGAACATATAATATGCCTCCGGTAGATTTAAACTTTGGAAATAGGAACAGACTGAAGACTTTGTTTTAAAATATCTGCTGAAAAAAACTGAGGTCAGGGAAGTGGTAAATGTGTGGAGGAGTTGAGATGATGGCTTTGCTTCCAGTAAATGAATAGGCTGTTTGGACAGAACTGAAAGCTTTCCCTGCGGTCCCGGGGCTGTTGGCTTCAGTTCCATGCTCTCTGCCTCTCCCTATTACTCAAGAGCAGCCACCGGCCAAGCACACATCCTCCCCACCAAGTCACTGAAAACACCACCGAGGGCCTGCCCCTGCTACAGGGCTCTGAAAGAGGATGGAATGCTGATTGCTTGGCACTCCTCAGGAAACAGCTCACCTGCAGAGTGAAGTGATCAAGAGGATGGACGAGACTTGAGGCTCCTACATCAGACATCAGTGTTATCCCCCACTGTGTGATCTCTGGGGGTGCCAGTTTCTCCTCAGTGGGGGTTATTGTGAAATTAGAAGCAATAATTCATGTAAAGTACTTCATATAGGGATTGCTTATAATAAGTTCTCAATAAATATTAGCTTTCACAATAAATATTAGCTTTCCCCTCCTCTCAAAAATTAACACTATTTGTCCTGTGTCAAGCTTTAGTGAGTTCTCGGACCTATAATTAACATTTTTTTTTTTTTAAAAGAAAAGTAGCCCTCAGTCAAAACCAGCTATTCATCATTTCCTATTGTTCAACATGGAAATTTCTCTCCTAAAAATAAGTGACAAAAATCTAGTGGTGTTTGAAATGGCTCTAGTTAAAAATCTTATGTAGCTATGGGCATTAGCCGGCTTCTTCCATCAATTTGGGAAGAATTGCTCCATGAATCAAGAATTGTAAATTTGTATCATTTACATTTTTATTTCTCTAAACAGTCTCCACAAAATTAAAAAGGACATATTTTTGAAAGTTGGTGTTTACTATTATTTTTATATGTAGTCCCATAAATGTAAACAGTTTAAAACCTCATTCATTGGGAATAATAGTGAGAATTCTGCCTGAGAAAATGTTTGAGAAGAAATGGAGTTTTAGTAATCTCAAGGAAAGTTAATATTTTAAGCTAAGATATAAATGGATATTAACAAGTAATAAAGCTAAGTTCGTAAAAACTATACTTTACGAAAGGCCCTGATTGTTTTATACTGCATCGTAAGTATAAAATACTTTGGTAACAACTTTAATTACTAGCATCAGAAATAAATGACTCCTGGGGCCCCTGGCTGGCTCAGTCAGTAGAGCCTGGGACTCTTCATCTTGGGGTTGTAAGTTTGAGCCCACACTGGGTGTAGAGATTCCTTAAAATCTTTAAGAAAAAAAATATAAATGACTCTTTAAAAAAAAACTGGATTTTTCTAGCTTACAAATAAGACTCTAAAGAATTCTTAGAAGAAAAAGTAATATTTCTTAATATTAATTACATATAGTTTAGTTGGTTAATGATACCATTATCCATTATCTCTTCTTATAGGTTTCAAACCCCTAGGGCTTTGTTTATCTTCAGTTGTATATGGACAGAATTGTTTATCTTCAGTTGTATATGGACAGAATTCTACCCAGGGCATGCCTGGAGCATGAAGTTGTTAACTCTTTCCACTGAAGCTGGAGGTCACAGAAAAATCTCCCATGGGAGGAGCTGTTTTCTAACATGATTTAAGATCCTGGGCTCTGGAGTCAGACTTAACTTCAAACCTTGCTTCCCCTTGCAGGCTCTGTGACAGTGGGGAAATTACTTCAGGCCCCCATTCTGTGAAAGGAACATGATTATGGAATTCATCTCACAGCGTTACTAAAAGTGCACACTTCAAGCAGTGACTGGTAAACAGAGAGCTCTCAGTGTATTCCACCATCACTATAGCTGACCTAGTACCAAAGGAAGTTTACCCACCTTAAACCTCATGGCAACAAGTTAATCAAGTCCTGACCTAGATTATATGTTCAACTGTACTTACACTCTGCCATATCATTTAGTGGTTTTGTGTATATCTCATCCCAGCAGGTGATTTTCAAAAAATTGTTCTTTGTATAAATGTGTTGTAAAATGCTTTTGAAAAATCCCTTAGAATAAAACATCTATTAAGGTTCAGTTACTATATTATTAGTATTTCAATTCCAAGGTGGCTTTTCTGATACTAGGGTGAGTGTTGAATAACTTCCATGGACGTATTCTGACTTGTAACTTGTTTTTGTTGTTGTTCATGTTTTATGGCAGTTGAAATATCACCAGGAGAGCCCTTGAATTTGCCCTCTCTCAACCTGCTCTTTACCAGCCATCACCCACTTACTCAAGCCCCAAAGCCTTGGTTTCTCCTTGACTCCTCTCTTTGGCCTCATATCCCATATCTACTATATCATAAGAACTGTAGACACTGCTTCTACATGTCTTGACCTGTTTTGCTCACTCTCCATGGTTATCAGTGTCTTCCAAACTGCATCCACCTACCCTCTTTCCTAAACCACTGTGGTAGCCTCCTAAATGCTGTATTTGCTTTCACTCCTTTCTCTATAAAATTCATCTTCCACTAAATTCATCCTGGGGAAACAATATCAAATAATGATATTATTCTTATTTAAAACCTGTTCTCCATTGAGAGCCCAGACTGATCCTGGTGAAACATACATCTAACCATGATACTACTCCTACTTGAAAACTTACAGTGACTTCTCATCCCTCTTAGAATAAAATCCAAACTCCTGACTCTGGAATACAAAGCTTTCTACATGCTGACCACTCCTATCTTTTTGACCTCGTGTCCTACCCCCTCACCATCACCCACTGTGCCTCAGACACACTGGCATTCTTCCTGTTTCTTGAACATGCCAAGATTTCATCTTAAGATCTATGTACTAGCTATGGCCTTTGCCAGGAATGCCCTTACCCCCGAACTTTTCATGGCTGGCTCCTTCTTGCCCTTCAAATTTCAGCCTAGGAGTTACTTTGGGGGAGATGCCCTCCTCTCCTGTTTAATTGAAAAGATCTGCCCAGATCTTGCATCTCACATCACCTTTTTAATGTTTTACATGGTATTTATCACAATTTGATGTTTTCTTATTCATTAATTTACTGCTTACTTGTCTATTTGTTTATTATCAGCCTAGCTCCTGCTAGAACATAAGTTACAACAGAGTATGGACAGCATTTCTCTGTCTCTCTTATATCTCTGTATGGTATCCTTTCTGTTTGGCAGAGAGTAAGCACTTGATAGACATATGTTGAATGAATGTATGGAAGAATTTTCAGGTTGCTCAAGGGGAGAAGCTCCCTATATCCTGCCCATGGCCACTTCTAAATCTACTCAATTCTTAATTTTCACCCAAGATAATTCCATGCCATGGCCTAGAAAAGTGTAATGACTTGACTTCCTCATCAGGAAAGTGGTATAATTGATTATTTCTTTCAGGACTGTGATGATTTCTGTACTATCATCCATTTTATCTCCCTTTTCTCAAATTTTTTCCTTGCCTCATATTAACATCTTCAACAAAATCACTTAATCTGGGCAAGTATTATTACCTCCTTGTTTTCTAAGGGAGAAAATTGAGGCTTGAAAAGGTCACCCACCTCATAAATGACGGACTAGAGATTTGAACCTGGGTCTGTGTAATTCCAAAGATCATAGATTTTGCCTTGCCTTGAAATAGTATCCCATTAATTACTGTGGTCTCAAATTTCCTACAAGTCATTAGTGAGTTGACCAAATGGTTCCCAAGCTTGGTTGCCCTTATAGAAGCATTTAGAGATTCCTGAGTCCCCTTAGATTTGCAGAATAAAAATCTGCATTTTTAAGGAGCTCTCCAGATTTTGGTGACACTGAGTTAGATAAGAAAAGCAAAACCAGGTTAGGGAATGTTAAATACATGTTATCACCAAGAAGGCCTTTGAAACAACAGCTGAGATTAGTTTATCTGATGAGGTTAGTGATCCAGTGAGCCTCAGGGACCGAGACATGGAAACATAGGGATCAGAACCCCTCCAGCCCTTAGTTGGGGAGGAGGGGCAGGGTGTGCTATTTACTAGGAGAAGAGCCTCAAAGCGTGAGACGAGGCCTGAGCTTGGGTGTGGAGGGCAATCCAAAGGAAGTAGAAGAGCATTCTTTCAGTGGTTTGAGGTCCTCTAGAAAATCCAACTAGATATCTGAGCTACTCAAACAGGCTCCAAGTTTCTTGAAGTCTTTGCATAAGTCACACAACATGTTTTTGAGCCATTAAAAGAAGGCTACACAAAGTGAAAGGGGCATTTTATAGGAGTGTAAGATTATTTCGGCCATCAAAAATGGCTTATCAGCATCTCCATACTACTCCCCAAACACTGAGAAGTCTGTTTTATGATATAATGATGTTGTAATGAAAGAAACAGCACATCTGGAGTGCTTTTCTTGTTGGAGAACACACGGTTTTGTCAAACCCACATGCCCTAATAAAATGCTGCTCCACCACACTTCTTGCTAGCATTGAGTCCTATCTCATAGAAGAGATAAATGGCCTCCCAAGGCTTAGAAACCATGGGAAGTCACATCTGGTAGCTAGCACCTGACTGGCCTATTCACGGAAAAGGTCAGTTTAGTGCAAAAGGGCATTTAAAAAAAATCATCTCTGCTGGAGAGAATTGAGCAGCTGTCAGTGGAGAAGGGTTTCACCCTTCCACACCATTCCATTCTTAGTGCCCATTGCTCTAACCATAGCTGGGAGGGCCATGACTCTGCATTTGGTAACATTTTTGCAGGCTAATCTCATCTTCTTTTGTACTAGTGCAAAATTAGAAATGCAAGTACCCCTATATTGCCTATATTGATTCAATATCCACATGAAGACAGAGCATTTCATTTTATTACAACTTGAAGTAGTATTTTAGGATTGGGTTCTATCGTCTTTTAAATATTCTAGTATTGCCTTTTATATTTCAAGTTAGTTTGATTTGTTAAGTTGAGATTTTTTTCCAACATTTGGTCATGGTTTGTCATAAAAAATATCTTTTGCTATTTCCAAATTCGAGTCAAGAGACAGTTCCAAGGAAACCTACTTGAAGGAGAAGCATGTTGGGGTCAGGTTATAAGGGATACCATTTTGATCTCAGTACTAGTATGCGGCTCCCATAGTGTCCACCAATAGCTTCCCTAAGATGAAGGAAGTAAGGGGTCATGTTTTATAATGTTTGGAAGTTTCAAAATGCCTGTTCTGGATAAAGGACTTGTTTGACTAGATTGGAAGACTGTCTCCTAGCTAGATTTAGAAAGTTGCCACTCAGAGTTGGTCTCTATGCTCTACTGCCCAGTGGACAGTTATATATCTTGAATCTAAGGTTTAATATCACAACTCTTCTTTCCAGGTCATCAATATCAGATGTTGATAACATCTGAAAAATTATTTTTAATTATTTTAAGAACATCTCCTTTTAAAAAAATCACTACCTTATATTTTAACTGTCCTATTTCTCAATTCAATTTTAAATGGCCTAAAAAGAAAGGCAGAGATTAGTCCTCTGGTGTTCATGGATTCAAAATCCTTTGTCACCGGTGAGTCAAATTTCTAGCTTACTTAATAAATGCTGAGCTTTCATATCACCTCATCCCGAGGAGACAAGTTCATATTGAAATAATTTTCCTTTCATTGAAAGCAAAATAGCAATATCTCCAGAATAGTCTACCCTTACAAAAAAGTCAGGAATCTTTGAGACCATTGTGTATAATTATTTTATGTTTAGCTAAGATTTTTTTTTAAAAGTCTTCAAATATATACTTTAGATTTTTAATAAAGGTTTTATGTAGAGTTTAAATATTTAGTTTAACATGTTTAAGTTTCAATGATTCATGTCAAAACAAAATTACATATTAGCCAAATGCCAAACAAGTTTGACATGGAGATAAATCAGATCCGGGCCACTGGGGCTCTAGCCTGCAAAGTGCTGCTAAGTATTCCAGCATTATGCATGCAATTTCCTTACCAAGCCTCCTCTCTCCGCCTTCAGACCTTGAGGCTTAAGGGGGGGTCTAGTAGAAATATGGAGAATACTCCATTTCTATTAATTTATCATAGCTGAATTGGCACCATGAATGGTGACAAATAGGCCTTTTTCATCCACACAACAGTTACCATTACATTTTCAATGGTTTCTGCTTGAGTGTCAAGAACAGCAAGTTTAATTACACAAAAGCTGGTGGAGGCTTGTGCTGTGAATTTAATGCCAGGAAGGGGAGAGAACCTGCTGGACATCAACTTTGACCCTGCATAGAAAGATAGAAGCTATATAAGTATACACATGGATCAAGATAGTGGAGATTACAAAAGTCATAAGAAAATTTACTTCTTCAGGTCAGTGTTCTATTTATCTAGAAAATTTGATGAACTGAAAGTGAAAACAGCTGCTAAATATTATTCCCTGATTTCCTTCTGTCTCAAGAGTTGACTATATCCCTAAAATTATAACTACAGGTGAAATGTGAATTTTGCAAAATGTCTTCAGTCTAACTTCAAGAACTGCTCAGGCTTTGATTATGGTATTTAATAGACTGTCATTAGTTAAAAGAGAAGAGCCCATTATAGCATTGTTGGTTGAATAGTAAAATTCTCATGTATAGAAACTACATGATAAAGTGTGGCCCCAAAATGTAATTATTATCACTAGACAACCATTTAGAGTTACTTGATATCTATTATATATCAATAAATCTAAATGGAGGTGGATCACAAGCACATTTTCCTTCATAGCCCACACTTAATATATTTTTCTTATCTTACTTGATTATGACATAATTCTCTGTATAGTTTCACCTCTAGGAAATAAAGAAAATAATATTGATAATATAAAATAAGCCATCTTGCCAAGTGTTTCAATATTGAGAAAATGCAATTTATTCTGTCTAAATATTAATGGCATGCCTTATTTCAAGTATATATTGATTTTCTTATATAACTATAAAATGAAATTTTTTATAAGAATAACTATAATAACTTTTATAAATATGTTCACTGATGCCTTGCCTCAATATTTTTAAGGATACAAGAGTTTAATGAGTAGATGGCACAACTAACTCAGATCCAAATGATGATAAAAACAATTAGCTATCACAAATAGTGCTTAACGATCAACTGGATGAATGTGTAAAACTGCACATTAGAGAATCATGCCAAGAAATCACAAATCCTGATATTTTGCTGTTCATTTGTCCTTTATAGTTGCTGAGAAGTGTTTTTTTTTAAACTGGAGCAGAAGGGAAGGCAGGTACACACACACCTGTCCCAGAGGTTGGTTGGTTGGTTGGTTTTGATTTGTTTTGAGAGGGAGAGAGAGAGGTGGGGTAGGGGCAGAAGGAAAGCGAGTAATAGAAAAATCTTAAGCAGGCTTCACACTCAGTGTGGGCCCCGATGCAGGGCTCAGTCTTACAACCCTGAGATTATGACCTGAGCCGAAATCAAGAGTTGGACACTTAACTGACTGAGCCACCCAGGTGCCCCTGTCCCAGAGGTTTTGATGATCCTTTGTGGATTTTTTTTGAGTGGAAAACCACGTGGAATAGATTCCTTTCCCTTCTAGAGATCTCTTGTAATAATATTAAAGAAGATCAAGAGCTAAACTGTATTCTTGCTATCTGCTGATTGAGATACCATCTTTAGGTTCTGGATAAATAATATAAATCATTCTTCAAGTGTATTTTGGATTAACTATTATAACCATATTCATCTATTATAACTATCTAGTTATTATTATAACTATATTTAAAATATAGTTAAGGATAAACTTATCTAACACTTGCTACCAGGCACCGTGTAGAAGCTGGTAATATAAAGAGACATACATGGTGCTGGATTTTCTGGATCATGTAAAAAGACACCATGCCCTCAGGGAGTTTACAATGTTACTGGGGAGACAAGAAAACAATTGGAAATATGATCACATATAAGATGACACATTGTTGGGGATAGACTATAAGGTAGGTGAGCTTGAAAAGTAGTGGTCAGTCTGTGTTCCAACATCGAGGGAAGCAGGGTAATGATGAGAATGCTCCTAAGGAGGAGACTCTTCACTCAAGCATCAGTATATGTCTGAATGCTACAACTCAGAAAATGCTTTGGCTTGTGGCATCATAATGCGAACAAAGAGTCAACGAAATGCTGAGAGTTTGGACTCTATTACAAATCAATCTTGTAATTAACCCCTCTTTAATTGTTACTTTCAGAGATCCTAGGAGAGAGAGCCCTCCTCCCAACCACATCCTTCTTTGCCTTTTTCCCACTGGCATATCCATACTTCTTTCCACACCTAACTTAAACATTTTGGGAAGAGTCATGTTTCAAAAAAAAAAAAAATTAAGAAACATCTTGATTTTGGAAGGAAAGAGCATTAGTATCATACATACATAAATAATTAGAAAATAATTATACAGTGAGCTGGGAATAAAATACAGTTTAAGAAATTCTGATTATATCAGAGATTTTTGTTATTTTGTGTATGAATATGTGAAGATTCATTCCAAGGTGTGGTTAGACAAAAAAAAAAAATTCTGGAACGGGAAGGTTATGATAAGTGATCACGAAAGCAGCAACTCACTTGCTGAGGAAAATACAGTTCTTTTAATTAGAATGGAAGGCTCCAACTCTGAATATGTTTTCTCCCATAGCATTACAATTACGGCAATAAAATTTAGATATTTTTATATTAAGCTCTTATATTCCCCTTGAGATTTTTCTCAACTCCTATATGATTCAATTAATTTTTTTTACTTAAAATTAAATGAACCCTTTTTTTTTATATGGATGTGTACACTCTTGGCCCCAGGATGGAAAGTTATTTGCTTTAATGCTCATGATTCAGCAGGGTATCTTATGGCGAGCAAGAGTTGCAGCTTAAGTGCATAACTTCTGTACATGCAGAGGTCAGAAATAATTTGCTTCATGATATAGAAATTAAAATCAATACTCTTACTTCCTTAAAAAAACAAACATAACATAATGTAAATGAGAAATGAGTAAATTATTAATAAACGGGTTTATCTAAAATATAATACAAGCTAAGCAAGGTCAACCCGGGGAGTTGAGTTTTAAGAAGCAGTGCAAGTTACAGGAAGCATGAGGAAGTTAGACATGTCATCACAGCTTTGTCTTACAAAGTTGCTCTCATGTGAGGGTTTTAAAGCCATATTACAAACACCCTCTTAACTGTCCCTGTGAATAAGTGCCTGGTATGGTGAAATTCAGCTTGAGGATGAGGAACTGGAGAGCAGAGAAGTCTTTCTCCACCAGGAAGTCTTGTAGATATTACCTGGGGGAGTTCTGAGTTTTCTCATTAACACAACCAGCAATCAAGCTAGAGGGAGTCCCATTGGATGCTGTGGTCAGGGGCAGTCAGCTTCTTGATTTTCACTTCCAATGCCTTTGTATTTGTTCTCTGCTCAGGATTTAGACAAATCCTAGACACTCCAGGATTATCTCTTCCTTTCTCTCTCTGCTTGGTAGTTTCCATCTATTGAAAAATGTGATGAGTCAAAGCTGGCTGGATTAGTCAGAGAGGGTATTTTCTCTTACATTGTTAGAGAATAGAGCTTATCAGCTACCATCTTTCTGGGTCCTGTTTGGTTTATGATTTCTACACAGGGTCTGGTTTTTACTTCTTATTTCCCAAGTCAAAAATAGGTATTTCCATTTTCCCCCAAGCAGAGGCAGGCTGCTTGAGAGCCTGACCCCCACAAAAGATGGACAGATATAAAACTTACAATCAGCAAAGTCAGAATCAGATTTGATTCTGGCTTTCTTACCTTCTATGCATGTTATTTTTATCTGTAAGATCTTTTCTTCTGCTGTCAAATTGTTGCTTCCATAGCAATTCATTCATTTGTTGAAACAAACAAACACAATTTGAACATTAACTTTGGTTGTCAATTTGGGGGATATAATTCCATACCAAGTGTTCCCTTACCTTAAAGCATGAATAGTTCAATAAGAGGGATTCATGAAAATGAATAAATCACAACAAAATAGTGTATAATGAATGCATGTCTAAAGTACTGTGGAGACATTAAGGAGGATATGATTATTGCTAACCAGTGGGAGGCAATGCTAGATGCATAATTTTATCAGTGGAGGGATGACCAATATTGCCTCCTTTTCTGCCTTCTTGTGATACTTTAATGCTGAGGTGATCTTTTTTTTTTTTTTTTAGTGGACAAATAGGCATTTCTTATGATGGAAGTAAATAGGTACTGCCTGAGTAATTATATGGTCCCTGAGGTCTCCATTTGCTTTCAGCTGGGCATAACACTTTCTAAAAAGCCTCTGCTGGTGAACCAGTGAAGATAAAGTTAAAGCTAATTAACAGAGAGAAATTGGGAGCTGTGTGGGCTGGGTCACTAAGGGTAGGATCACAGACATTTTCGTCTTTTATGCTCAGCCCCTACCATGGAAGATGGTTGTTGAAACTATATATATGTACCCATACATATTCACTTTTCTAATGAATACTTCATAAAACATGAGGTCATTTGTAATAGTATCTTTCAAGCAGAACTTTCAGGAAGAATTTCATTGCTCTTTGACCATAACAAATCAAATAGATCTCTAGCAGAGACCTCAGAGCCTCAGTTACAGACTAGAGTCGAAGTTCAGAACAAAGGGTCATTTAAATCTAGGGCATTAGGAAAGGAGATTAAAGCACTACAAAAAGGAAAGCCTTGTTCAGAGACGTCATGTGGGCACAAAAGGTGGGAGATTATTTATTATAATGATTTATTCAGCCACAAGGGAAAACATGAGTTAGAATGACATGATTTTCATCACACCTTTCCCCGGAGGAGTTCAAGAGACTATCCAGTCTTATGTAATGGACAGCAATTCTCTTTACGCTATTTTGCTTTGTTCCTAAACCCTAGCAGATATTAGTAATAGAGAATTCCTAAAGAGGACCAACTTATCCTCTTCTCAAAAATTACCCTCCCACAGATTATATGAACTCATGAATACTTAAGGACCAGCTTATTTAATTTGTTCCTAACCACCATAGTTATCTACATATTTCTCATCAGGCTAATCTCCTTACTTCACTTCCTAATGCTCCATTTGTCCAATTCTGAATACTTTTTTGTCCCCTCACTTTTGTGGAAGAAACTGTTCTTTCCTTCCTCAAACTTAACCACATCATTTCAACTTTCAATTACTTTTTCAGCTTGAGAGGAAAAATTCAAACACAAAACAAAGAATCTGGTGGGAGGGGAAGGGGACGAATTCTTGCTCTGCTTTTGTTAACAACTGATAGTAGCACTAACTGGGAATTTTGTTTTACTTCCTGGGTTTCAGTTTCCTTGTTTACCAACAACAAAGGAAACACTAAATAACATATAATATTTAAGACATATTCTGGTAAAACAAGGATATGATCTTATTATCATTATTATATATTTTTTTTTTTTTGAGAGAGAGAAAGAGAGAGAGAGAGAGCATGCATGAGAAGTGGGGGAGGGACAGAAAGAGAATCCCAAGCAGACCCCATGCTCAGCAAGGAGCCTGAGGCAAGGTTCGATCTCACGACCCTGAGATTATGACCTGAGCCTAAGTGAACAGTTGGAGGCTTAACCGACTGAGCCACCCAGGTGCCCTGATCTTGTTGTTATTAAGAGGAGTGGAACCAAATTCCATGTCATGTGAGAGACACTAAAGTCATGAAGGAGCCAGCCTTCTCATATCTCTAAGGTCACTTATATGTGTCTGTGTTTATACACACACATATATTTAATAATATGTATTTATTGTGCACATGTATACAAATGTGCCTATTTTTCTAAACTCTCCAAACAGCATGCTTTCAGTATAACTGTTATTATTATTCTATGTCTTATAAACAACAGAACAGTGTAATAAATGTCAGAAGACCTGCATTCTGTATTCCTCTGTACACACAAATTTGTGAGTTTGGACATGTCCACACAGTCTCATTGGGCCTGTGTTTCATCTCCAAAAAGAAGAAATTGGGGGAAATAATCCCAATTAGGTCTATAATTATGTCATGTTTATATTAATGAAGATAGGAAAAAAATGTTTCTGTGGCATAACAAATTAAACCCCAAATCTTGTGGCTTAAACCAACAGAAGTTTTTCACATGAAAAGTCTGATGGCAAGCTGAGAGATACTTAATGATGACTGTCTTCCATGTGGTGTCCCAGCAAACCAAACTGCTTGAATCTTGTCTCTCTGCTATCTTTACACAAAGGACCCCACTTTCCCCAGGGCTCAGGGCCCATCTCAAGCCCCATTGCCTCTGCCTCTCTCAGTTCCCTGTCCAGAACAAGAGCCATGGTCTTATCTAATAGCAAGCTAGCTAGCTCTTTATGTAGTTATTATCACATCCTTGAAAGATAAGTAGAAAATGGAACTTAGCATTATCTCTGCCACAGTGCTAAATCCGAATAGAGCAGGGAGTGTGACTCGTGGAACAGTTTCTTCTGTCTCATCTTAAACATCATGGCATTTAGAATATGTTTGTCACTCAGTGCATTCTGAAAGAGCAGGAGATTTTCCTTCTTTACGGAATGACATTTGACATTGAGGGGTGGTTCTTAGAGTTCTCTTGGTCTTTTAACACATCAAAAAGTTCTAAATTCCCAACCTCATATCCCTCAAGTTTAATGGTGAGAAATGTGCACTCCCTCTGTTGAGGGCTTTGCTAGCGGAACACTGACCTAGACTTACATGACCCATGTGCTGAAACATGGAGGGCTCTTGGGATAGTCTTCGGGATGAGAAATAGAAATGGAAAAGCAGAGGAAGAGCTAAAGGAGATTAGTCTTTTTTAACAAGAACTTTCATGTTGTTTTAGAAGATTTTGGTATCATAGGACTTTTTCTGGTTTTTTGTTTTGTTTTGTTTTGTTTTGGGTAAGGGATGAATCGTGGAGAAGAGAAAATTATCATGAAAAATCACACATGAGAGCATAGAAGTCAATTCAGACAGCGTTTGGGGGTGGTACTCAATAGACAACACCAGCTTTTTCATTTGCTCTTTATCAAGGTAAGGAGAGTTTTGCCTTGATCGAACAGTTTCCACAGAGGTGCTTGGGTGGTTGATGCTGTAGAGTAGATGATGACAGATAACACTCTTAGGTCAAGGCCTTTGGGATGGCAATGTGCACGGAAGGGTTTTTCCAGGGAGATTTGCTTCTGCCCACTAATTGTGATCATATATTTTATGGCTTTGGGAATATCATGGCTATGAGTAGGAGTCCCAGTGCTGCAAGAGGCAATGTTTGTGTCTGATTCAGCAAGAGCTGTGGTCCTATGGACTTCCCAGGGTGCTTCTGAAGCTGCTATTGATAAAATCACTAATGACATTAATTTGCACATTCAATCATGTGTTTTCTTGCCTTATTTTGCATAATCTGTTTACAGTTGCTACTGTTGATGATCTCTACTTTCTGAAAGCCTCTCTAATTTTTAGGCCCTACTTTTTTACTTTTAACATCTTATCTGGCTACTACTTTTCCTCCTCATCATCAGTAAATACTTTTTCTGCCAACTCTTTAAATAGTAACATTATCTGGAATTTTATCCTTGGTCCTTTTGGCTTCTCATTCAACCTGTGTTTCTTAGGGGAATCTTACGTACACTAGTGGTATTTAGTCACCACCAAAACCTTTAAAATAATCTTTGGGGCTGGATTCACTAGAGAAAATAAGAGAAAGAGTCAGCTGGTGCTAACCCATATTGATAGTCTTCAGACTGACCCAGGCCCTCAACACTGCCTGGCTGTCTTTCTATTTTCTGTAGACACTGCCCTCTCTTAATCTCCACCAGAGCAATTTTAGATCTTCTATACCTATTGACATTTGACCTCTCACCTTGCTTCACAATGGTTCACAACAGGAACCATTGGCCAGGATGAGTATCAAGAAGAAGAGGCTGGTCAATGGTGTTAAATGTTGCAGAGAGGCCAAGGAAGATAAGATGTCAACTATGGATTTAGGAATAAAGCCATCATTAGTTATTTTATTAAGATTTTCAGCAGAGAAGTTAAAAAAATCATATTGCAGATTATCAAAACTGATGGGGATCACAGAAGGGATCATGATGTTCCCCCAAACTTTTTAACTGAAGTGTTGCCATGAAGGGAAAGAAAGAGAAAGAAATAGTTGGTCACGTGGGATTGAGAGAGGGTACTTAAGAGATTAGAGAAAATCAGCATGCTTTCATCCTAATGGGAAAGGGGGCAGTAAAGACAAGAGTTTGAAAACAATTCCTTTGCCCTACAAACCTTCTCCTGGTTTTCCTCCTGCTTGCCTGTCCATGTGCTCTTGGTCAGACAGATAGGCACACACTACCGGGGTAGATGCTTGGTTGCAGAGTAGAGCTCTTCACTAAATTGCAGCAGTCACGATTTCTCAGACACTCTGTGGTGAAGGATTAGTTTTAAAAACGTTTCTCATTCATTGTATACTTTTATAAAATACAATAAAAATGAGTGACTAGAAGCATGCAGTTCGATATTGCAGCATTGTCAAATTGCTGTGAAAGTTTCTAAATGCTTACTTTCAGTTTCTGTACTTACTTCATGGACCAGTTCAAATAATCCCCAGACCATCACTGGTCCATAGCTCATGCTTTCAGTAGCACTGACCTAGAGAACATAGATCCCTACAGGGATTAGCGATGTGGAAGATGGTGATAAATTTCATTTTGGACATGGTAATTGGGTAGAGCACGAGATAGATGCCTTAGAGAAAAGTTAAAGAACCCATAAAAGAGCATGCTGTCCATCAACTGTGGAAGAGAAAACTAAAATGTGGTACATCTGTATCATGGTAAACTATTCGGGAGTAAAGAATGAGAGCAATAAAGCTAAGTGTCCTAATAGTGAGAGAGCTCCAAGACAATGTTAAAAAGGCATAATATGACTTAAAATTATATCTGTATAATTATAATTACATATTATATATTTGTAAGATACATTGAAAAACTCTAGAAGGTTATACATCTGTGAATGGTAGTTATTTCTAGGGAGGAAGGTAGGGTTAATAGGGAATACGACGGTTTAGATCCACATGTTACTTTTTAAAGTTAACTTCTGTATTGGTATTGTTTTTTTATAGATTTTTAACAGTATTTATGTATTATTTAGGTAATTAAAATGATAATTATAAAGTTTTTATATATAATGCAAATATTACTTTAAAAATATGTGGAAATATAAAAGTAATCAGTAGCTTGTTACACAGTTTAGGCTTGTAGCAATTATGTAATTAAAGGAGGCAATTTTAACATACCAGTGTGGTCTCGAGGACTTAATCTGTCTGAAACTCAATGTGCTTATCTGTAAAATGGAGCTGATCTCCCTTCCCTTCTGGGACTGCTACGACGATTGACAGATACCATATACGGAAATGCCCTTGCAGAATAGATGCTCCATAAACATGAGTTCTCTTTCCCTTCGCTGACAAAAAGTCGGCATTTTAAAAAATTCAGTGTTTCAAAATTTTACTTTATGTAAATCTTCAGGATTGAATGAAATAGACATCCAAGTTATACTTGTAATTTTTTTTCTCCAAATCCTGGAAAGTCCTTCCAAAGCACTCATACCATGTAATCAATTAGGCAAATATTTTTATCTCATTCCTTCAACTGGTTCCATTCAAAATACACTGAAATATTTTCTTCTTGACCTGTTGTATTGAGAAAAGAAAGAACTTGACAGAAAGAGGGCATTTTTGAAGTTCTTTTTGAATGATAATGGGAGAAATATATGGTGTGTGGAGAGGTGGGGAGCATCCCACATAATGTATCATATGCAGAACGTACAACAGAGAATTCAATACCGAGCTTCTAAAACCTCAATAGTGCTTACTGTAAGTGATATTTTTGTGGCCTTTTCTTTGCCCAGATATTTGTCATTCTGGAGTTGATTTAGAAAGAGATTCATGGAAAGTCATAATTATTTAAAGAAGGGAACAGGCAAAGTGTTCTTTTGCCATGTCTATAAATCTTTCCTTATGCTCTGCTGAGAACTCTGCTCTGGCTGTCGAATTTAACCATGTAACTGGAGTATATCATAATGTCAGGAGTTGTCAGACCCTCAGAACTCTCCATAATGTGAGATCACAAGCAGAGACAATTTCATTGTAACATTTCTGACTACAAAGTATAAATACCATTCAGTTGGCACATTGACATCACATCAGGGATTTTTTTTTTTCCTTCCTTATACTTTAAGTTTGCTGAGGCATTTAAATCTGTAAAGTTAGACAAAGCTAGGATAAGAAAATTAAAATTCATAATAGAATGACAATGTCAGAATAAAAATATATTTTTGAAAGGAAATATAAAAGAGAGAATTTAAAATAAAGATTACAAAGATGTTGAAAAAAAATGTTGCACGTATTGTCAGTTATGCTTTCATTAGTTTTCTCCAGAGTACAAAAACATTTCTCAGAACAATTTAAAAATAGTGGATACACCAAAAATCACTCAAACACAAGATTTAAAAATCTCATTGTGAAACTTGGAAGAATATTTTTTTCTTGTGATGAAGTTACCAACTGGGAGTATTTCACAAATTCTTCAGTGTGTTCATCTGCCTCTCTGTGTACCGCTATGGTTCCCTTAACAGCCATTGTTTTTAAAATGGAAAAAATTTGAACACTTGCATGAACTCAGACGTGAAAAATGAGTTTACAGATATTTTTTAGTGTGATTATGCATTTCTCGTACATATGCCTTTTTTTGCTATGCAAAAACTGTGGACTCAACCATTAAAAAATAAAATATAGAAAGGAAGATAGAGACTCATTATTTTATTTCTAGAAATACCTTACTAAATTCACCTTTGTACTTCCAGGTTAACCTTAACTGCTTGGTTAATGATTTACAAACAACATCCTTCTAATTTTCCCCTTCAGAATCATTATTTCCTGATTGTCACTAAGGAGGATGATTGTTAGGAGATATGTACATGAATATTTGTGCCATGCTGAGAAAGGAGATAGTATTCTCTTGTTCCATTATATTGGGAACTCTTTCTCCTCTCTGGAAACCAAACATGCTTCCTAAACTCTACAGTCCAATCTCTCTTGCCCATGGTGTGTTGGAAGCCTGAACTTCATGTCTGAAGTACATGCGTGGACAATTCACTTGGTCCTTCATATGCCAAAGCAAATCTCACTTTATTTTTTATTGTTATTTTATTTTTAACTTTTATTTATTTTTAAAAATTTTGTTTTTAAGTAATTTCTACAATGTGGGGCTCAAAACTACAACTCCAAAATCAAGAGTCACATGCTCTACCAACTGAGCCAGCCAGGTGCCCCTATTTTTTCATTTTTATTTTAAAATTTTAATCCCAGTATAGTTAATATATAATGTTATATTAGTTTCAGGTGTTCAGTGATTCAACAATTCTGTACATTACTCAGTGCTCATCATGGTAAGTATATTCTTAATCCCCTTTATCTATTTTACCCATCCCCCCACCCACTTCCCCTCTGGTAACCATTAGTTTGTTCCCTATGGTTAAGGTCTATTTTTTGGTTTGCATATTTTTCTTCATTTGTTTGTTTTATTTCTTAAATTCCACATATGAGTGAAATCATACGGTATTTGTCTTTCTCTGACTGACTTATTTCACTCAGTATTATACATTCCAGATCCATCCATGTTGTTGCAAATGGCAAGATTTCATTCTTTTAATTGTATGAATTTACCAGATCTCCTTTATCCATTTATCTATGGATGGACACTTGGGCAGCTTCCATAATTTGGCTATTGTAAATAATGCTGCAATAAACATAGGGGTGTGTGTATCTTTTCGAATTAGTGTTTTTGTATTCTTTGGTTAAATACACAGTGGTGGAATTACTGGATCCTATGGTAATTCTATTTTTAATGTTTTGAGGAACCTCCATACTGTTTTCCACAGTGGCTGCACCAGTTTGCATTCCCACCAACAGTGCACAGGGTTCCTTTTTCTCCACATCCTCACCAACACCTGTCGCTTCTTGTGTTTTTAGCTGTTCTGACAGTGTGCGTGTTATCTCATTGTGGTTTTGATTTGCATTTCCCTGATGATGAGTGATGTCGAGCATTTTTGCATGCGTCTGTTGGCCATCTGGATGTCTTCTTTGAAGAAATGTCTGTTCGTGTCTTCTGCCCATTTTTAAATTGGATTATTTGGGTTTTTTGGTGTTGAGTTGTACAAGTTCTTTATATATTTTGGATACTAGGCCTTTATCTGATATGTCATTTGCAAATATCTTCTCCCACTCAGTGCTTATCTTTTAGTTCTGTTGATTGTTTTCTTGGCTGTGCAGAAGCTTTTTATTTCGATGTAGTCCCAATAGTTTACCTTGCCTCAGGAGACATATCTAGAAAAATGTTGCTGTGGCTGATGTCAGAGAAATTACTCCCTATGCTCTCTTCCAGGATTTTTATGGCTTCAGGTCTCACATTTAGGTCTTTAATCCATTTTGAGGTTATATGGTATAAGAAAGGGTCCAGTTTCATTCTTTTGCATGTAGCTGTCCGGTCTTCCCAACACTATTTGTTGAAGAGACTTTTTCCGATTGCATATTCTTGCCTCATTTGTTGAAGATTAATTGGACATATAATTGTGGGTTTGTTTCTGGGTTCTCTGTTCGGCTCCATTGATCTATGTGTCAATTTCTGTGCCAGTACCATACTGTTTTGATTATTACAGCTTTGAGTATATCTTGATTTGTAGGATTGTGATACCCCCCCTTTTATTCTTCTTTTTGAAGATTGCTTTGGCTATTTGGGGTCCTTTGTAGTTCCATATAGATTTTAAGATTATTTGTTTCTAGTTCTATGAAAAATGCTGTTGGTATTTTGATAGGGATTGCATTAAATATGTAGATTGCTTTAGGTGGTATGGACATTTTAACAATATTTGTTCTTCCAATCCATGAGCATGGAATATCTTTCAATTTATTTGTGTCATCTTCAATTTCTTTCATCAGCGTTTTATAGTTTTCAGAGTATAGATCTTTGACCTCCTCGATTAAGTTTATTCTTAGGTATTTTATTATTTTTGGTGCAATTGAAAATGGGATTGTTTTCTTAATTTCTCTTTCTGTTAGGCAAATCTCATTTTAAATGCTCAGAGAGTAATAAGTTTTTCATAGACATAGGACAAGTACTTTGGTTGGTAAATGAAAACATCCTTCAGTAAGGTGAAAACCAGACCTTAATACATATTTTGATTATTTGACTTTTTACATAGTTTACTTAAATCAGAGACCACTATAAGCTGTCTTGCTCTTGATATGTATCCTTGACTTTTGAAACGATGATACTGGTGTATTCTGCTCTGTTTGTTTTCTGTTTTAGGGTAAAGTCTAGTCAGAGCCAGGAGGGCATGGCACACTGATCCCTCTCCATTAGACTTATTCAAATCTCATCCGAAGATCTCTCCTTTTCTCCCTTTATCCATTTTTTTTTCCAGGCAATCTCACTCTGACCCATGGCTTTGATTATCATCTCCATGCCTTACATGCTCTGTCTATTTTTATCTTCAGCCCTGAGTTCTCCTTGAAGCTCTAGGCTGGTATGTTCAGTTGCGTATTTGGTATCTCCATGTGGATATCTTAAAGTCATTTTAAATTCTACTCATCCCAAACTGAACTTATTATCATTTTCACCTTCCCATCCCAAACAAAACAGATCTTTTTTTTAGCATTGCTGTTTCAAAGGTAAGCAAGCCGGAAAGATAAGTCATTCTTTAAGGCATGCTTTTTCCATCTGCCATGTCCAATTGATCCATCACCAGGGCCTGCTGATTTTACTTTCTAAATATCTCTCAAACCAACAACTTCTCTCTGTTTTCATTGCCACCACCCTAGTTCATGCTGCCATCATCTTCACCTGGAGCACTGTAAAAGCCTCTGAAAATCTTCTGCTTTATTACTTTCAAATCTGGCTGCATTACCCTGTGCACTCTGCCACTGCTGGAATGATCCTTTTTATAAAATGTAACTTCCCATGCCAGTCCCCTGTTGAAGCAACTACATGGCTCCTCATTAATTTTAGAGTAGAGACCAACATTTTTAGAATGGCCTTTTCAGCTCTGCCGTTCTTCCTTCTACCTCCCTCTTCAGCGTCGTCTATCGCCACCCATCCTTCCTCAGGGATTTTCAGTCTCATCCCTTCTTCATCAACTCCCTCTGCCCACCACCAACATATGCACCGTCCCATTACTCCCACTCTCTGTTCAGGTCTCCACAAACTCCTTACTTCCTCAAGGTTGTCCTGCAGCGTCCTTTTTAGGTCAAAGTCCCTCTTACAAACTCCCAGAGCACCACCGCGCTACCCATTCCGAGGAAGCGCTTACATTTACACGAGTATTTTATAGACATCTCCCACACTGGATGATCAGCTACACAGGAGCAGGCACTGTGTCTGGTTTTACCAAATATTGTGTCTCCAACGCTAAGTATAGTGATGGTACTTGGGCTGGCTTCAGGGGTGATTCAGAGTTCTGCTTGTTTTTGCTCAAGTCCAAAATCGCAGGTCTTTACTGGTGATGCTGGTTTGCTGCTTCTGTTACTTTAGCATCCTTCATCCCTCTCTGCCTCTTCTGCATTTGTATACATCTGTGAAATGTCCTGCTGAATAAGAGGTATTTTCTTTACGTGGACATGAAATGCATTATTTATTATTATTATTATTATTATTAACAACTTAGGATTTGTACTTCGTCTTCTGCACCCAGATCAATTTTTTTAGAGCAACACTAATGAAAAGTTACAGTCATCTTTGTTCCCCTCATGTGTTCATTTTGCATCTGGTTCTCAAGGCTGTACTTTGTCATCAGCCATCTGCTTCTTAAGACAGGTCTCCATGTTCTCTAAGGATCTCAAGTCCATCTGTTAAAACTTTCAGAGTTATTTTGTTCCCTGTCAACCCAACCGAATGAGTTTCACTCACGCCCCTGGCCTAATTCTGATGATTACAGCTTTCTGATAAACTTTGACTCTCAGGTTTCACTATTTACCCAAATCTTCTGACCTCCCTCCAGATCTCAAGGATGCCCTCTGGCTCTGGTTTCCAACCCACAAGGGAGGTATTTACCTTGCCTCCACAGTTTTAGGAAAAAAGGACAAGAGAGAGTTTGGAGCAAGTGTCACTAAAAATACTGAACCCAATGAAATAATACATTTTATTTTCTTTGGTCATTGTTGCCCTTTCAAAATATTTGACTACTTTGCTTGTCAACAACAGCACCTGGAAGAGGGACAAAATGGCAATCTTTAATATCTGTAAATTGTAGCTTAAAATTAAAATGCTGTTATTCTAAGAGAAAAGTCCTTTTTGGTATTTTTAAATCCTTTGGCATTTTGTGCCCACTAAGTGTGGATTGCATAAGCATAAAGAGGTTGCTCCTTTTGTGATGCAATAGGTCAGATGCTTCATGCAAGCCTTTTTGGGTGGTTACTTAAAACAAGATATTGAAGTCGATCTATCTTCTTCATTAGGGCAAAGAAATATCTCTATAAAGAAAAAATGCAAATGCAGCTATTGTTTTAACAATTAGAGTCTCCTGAGAAAATAGTTTATAATTTGCTTCTAGTGCTTTCATCAGGTAGTTGGAAGAACCTATTATGTGTTGTGTATCATCCCAATGCTGTCAGAGCATAAGGATTTATAAGTGACAGTCCTTACATTCAATAGCACGTTCCAAGCAGAGTATGGAAATACGGGGAATGCTCAGTAGAGTAATATAAAGTTAATTACATACACAATAAATTTTGAGTTCAAAAATACTAAAATATTCTACTCTAAATTCTTCATTTTAAAAAGGAAGAAAAGTAGACTCAAAGAAATCATGGGGCTTGCTCAAACTTCTTCAGAACTAGCTTAGGAATCTTCTTGTTGCTTTTTTCCATTTGTTGCATCTTACGTGCTATAGTGGAAAGTTTATGCTCTCTTATCTATTACAACTGGAGAGATCTTTCCAAGAGTCCTCTTTTTAACACCAGAATATTGCCTAGAGGTCAGAATATTGCCTAGAATGGAAAGTTGGCATTGGGGGTGCAAATTAAAAAAAAAAAAAAAAGACTGGAAACCAGCTCTACTTGGAGTATCCTCTGTGGACAGCGTCAGCATCATCTGGAAGAAGCTTGTTAGAAATGCAGAACCTCAGGTTCCACTCAGACCTCTTGAATGGTAATCTTCATTTTAACGTTTATGCATTTTAATTTTGGAAAAGCGTATCTCTGGAATCCTTGATCTAGAGCAGTGCTTCTCAAACCCTAACATGCATCAGAATCACCTGGAGGACTTGTTAAAGCAAGATTGCTTTGCTAAAGCACAGATTACTAGGCCTCAGCCTTAGAGCTTTTGCTCAGCTGGTCTGTGAGGCCAGAGAATTTGCAAGCTCCCAGGAGATGCTTCTGCTGCTGACCTGGGGCTACACTCTGAAAAGCACTGGTCACAACAGTGGTTCTCAGCTCTGGTCACATGTCAAATTCCCCTGGTAGCCTTCAAAAAATACCAAGACCAAGGCCTCATTCTCTGATAATTGGTTTTGCATGAGGCCCTATTATTCCTCATGCTTCTAATATGCAATTGGGATCAGGAACTACCCTCTAGAAGATGAGAAGAGCCTCTGTATTTTCTATGATTAGCATGAGATCGTCTTCCTAGCTGCTCCAGAAGGTGCCTGTGTTCGCACAGACCTCTGCATGCATCTGGGCCAGAGCTGTGCAGTGGTCAAGAATCCATCAGAACCGGTTCCAAGCTCAGATCTGCTGCTTCCTGGCTAAGTGGCCTTGGGCAGGTTAACTTATCTCTGAGCTTTAGAACAGTATCTGTAGATGGAAATAGCAATTTTAATCACTGTGGTCTATTTTGGCAATGTTAAATAAAATATCAAATCACCTGATCATACTAAGAACTCGATAGTTTGTAAGTGTGGGTAATTCACTGATTTTTTTTTTCTATATGAGACATGAGTATACAATATTACTTAAGTCACACTATTAATTTTCCCAAACCTAAAAGATTTTGAAAGAATTCCTACATTAAAGCCATATTGAATGAGTGAAATCCAGTATCAGGTATAAGTCCTAAAGAGGTTCAAACAGGCAGTTTTGCTTTTAATATACAGTGTACTACTTTCACCATCATTATTTGGAATCTGTTTAACATGCACAATGTCTATTCAGCACCCAACGCACTCATGTCTTTGGTGAATGATTTATTTTATGGTGATATAGATGGTTTACCACTGATAACTCTTAAGGATTAGAAGTCTCTCCTAATATTTACATGTCAAGGTCAATGGCAGATGTATCAACCAACCAACCAAGCATTTCCCTGCTTAGTTAAGGCGCACATTAACTGTTTTGTATGGAAAGCTCTATAATTTCTCTAGTACTGAATATTCAGGTGTGCAGCAAATGTTTTAATAAAATGCTTTAGCAGCCCATTTGAGGTTAAACAATAAGAGTTCATCATTCTTGTTCCTATGCAAATCTAAATATATGTTCCTAGAGTATGAGAGCTTGGGGTACAATAGTCCGGCACCCACATTCCCAAATGAGGAACCAGGGTGACTTGACAGAAGTGAGTCACTTAGCTTTTCTCAGAAACAAATGAGAAGCCATGTTTTCCTTCATGCAATTTTTTAAATTTATTCCTTTCGTTATATCATTATGTTGACACATTCTTGAGTTGACCAAGCTTCTGTCATATTTGTAAGAGGCTATTTTTCAATATGGTGACAAGACGTTTCTGTAATAAAGAGGTAATTTCACTAGATGTAAGAGGACCAATAATGATTACAAGGAACATACCTCACATTGCAGTTCTTAGTTACATTGGGTGCCTAATAATTCTTGTATGTGTGTATGTGTGCCCATGTGACTCGGTGACGTGTTTCTCTGCATCTGTTTATTTATTTATTTGTGTCTGTAAGAATGTCTGGGTGTGTGTATCTGTGAGTGGGTATGTGTGTTTCTGAGCATGTGTATACATGTGGCATACATGTGTTTGAGAGTGAGCACTTGGGTGCATGTTAGTGTGCGGGTGTGTATATGCAAATGGGAGAAGGAAGCATCCTCACTCTGTCCTCCCTGTGGTATGGACTGTGCTCCTCAGCAAAGAGCTGCAGCCTCACCAACTGTTCATCCCACTGTCTGGGCTAATAGTCTGTCGCATTTATGACTGCATACTGTTCAAACTGAGAAATTTCCCCTTTACCTCGAGTATTTTTGGTATCAAAGACTCTTTAGTCACTTGGAGACTTAACATTCTTTAAAAATAAAACCTTTATTTCTTTTCTGAGTGCTGCAATGTAGTCTCTTTTGGTGCTAAATGAAAAACTGAGTTTGGAAGAAAGATGTACCAAAAAGAGAAATGTTATGATACTCGTAGGATGACTTAGTAAAGCTGCTTTGAATTGCATTAGATACTATTTTATTCTGCTCCAAGTGTGAAAATTTAGAAGCTCATGTTTACTCATTTAGAAATAAAAATCCCAGAAGCTAAGTGTTGGAAGAATCTGCAGAGCTCCCCTTTATCCCCCTGGACCTCAGTTCCTTTCTTTTCGAAAATGAAAGGGTTGAGGTTACTTTTCAGATATCATCCCTCTTATTTGCTATTCCCAATCACAGTATAGGATTTTCTTTTTCTTTTCTTTTTGAATAGCCTGGACAGTCAGACCTGCCTGACATGGAAATGTGTTTCTTGTTCTGGATCTTAAAATAAAATATTAGTATGCTATTCAACTTTCTTGAAACATGATTATAAATTCATTGTTATAAAATAATTTAGAAAAGCAAATTAACAGTATGCATGACACTCCAGAAAGGCATTTAGTTATCTAGGTACTAAAATATTGCTTATTTAAAGTAGAGTCTAGAACTGAAACGTGGAAAAGGTCTTTTTTACAGACAGAAGAATTGTTCTTTTATAAAAGATGACAGCTTGCAATTTAAAGAAGCTTTCTCAAAATTCCATGTCTGAGGCATCAAAAACAAACCTATTGACACCACCGAGTAAAATATGCATGTCAAAATACTTCAAGTGAACCAAATGAACACATACCTAAGTTGATAATTTGAGTCAGTTATTGACATGTTTTCATTTAATATCGATTTTATACCCATGTCCTCATCCAATGCTTAGCCAAGGGGAAAAATCCACTATCTTTCTTTTCTTTAAAGCTTATTTTATATTTTAGGGGTGCCTGGGTGACTCAGTCGGTTGAGCATCTGACTCTTGGTTTTGGCTCAGGTCATGATCTCAGGGTCGTGGGATCAAACCCTGTAGGGGGCTCCACGCTCAGTGCAGAGTCTGCTTGTTCTTTTCCCTCTGCTCCTCTCTCCACTTGCACACACACATTCTCTCTCAAACAAATGAATAAAATCTTTAAAAAACCCTTATTTTAGGGGTGCCTGGGTGATTTCAGTTGGTTAAGCATCTGCCTTCAGCTCAGGTTACCATCCCAGGTTCCTGGGATCAAGCCCTGCTCAGTGGGGAGCCTGCTTCTCCTTCTGCCCCTGTCCCCTGCTGGTGCTCTCTTGCTTGCTCTCTATCTCAAATAAATAAATTAAATATTAAAAAATATAAAAATATAAAAACTTATTTTATATTTATACTATTGATATATTTTCATTATAGCTGATGTACATTCATTATTCAGTTGTGTCAATATCAGTAACGACAATGTTTGAGTTTATGGGGTGGACCGGTGATAACTTAGTCCCCACTTATCCACAAATAAGTGACATTTGTGTTGTATTTATATTCTCAGGAAATATGATATTTCTGTCTGGAAGAAAAAGCATATTGAAGAAATGGAGAAAAACAGAGTGCTGGATTGATAACCGAAAGATAATAAAATAAATACAAATAGAAAACAGGTGGGAAAATAAACCAAAACATTTCCCTGAAACACCCTTCCTATACTCACACTGCTTATATTTTCTGAGGGTGGTAGTTTCTGATTCCAGTGATCACAGTCATCATAGAAAATGACAAGCCATTAAAAAACATAAAAAACATTTTTAGCTTGTGGGCCATACAAGAACAGGTGGTAGGCTGGATTAATCTTTCATTAAGGAATGAGAATTTCAAAATTCTCTCCTGTATCAGTTATACAATTGATGTTTTATAAAAATTAAATAGGTTAAAACAGCGTTCTTAAAAATTTAAACATCATTTTTTTTTTCCCCTCTCAACACCATTTCTACTTTCCATTAAAGGTACTATCTTTAAATTTTCCACAGGAAATTTCCATTGTTTTAACTCAGAGTCAATGAGATACAAAGGAAAAGGAACACAGAGCTAATAATAGCAGCAATGTAAACAACACTAATAAGGATGGTAGAGCATGATCAAAGATTTGGATTCACTGCCAATACTTTAAAATTTGATTCTCTGATATGAGATTTCTTCAATGTTACATTAGAAACTGATGGAATTTAAAAAGTTTCAGAAGAGATAATAATCATTTAACATTCAGTCTTCTAAAACTGCATAAAAACCTTATCTAGAGATTGAGATTTGTGCTATTGGAAGCAGAATGACATATTTGCACCCAAAAATTCTTGTGCACCGCATCAGCTGGGGCAAAGAAGTACATTCTCTTCAAGATTGGAACATATGGGAAGCAAAGACAGTTTTGGCCCATATTTTTCTGTGTTTTTATCTTAGAAGGAACAAAACTTAACAATATTTTTCTCCATTGGCATTTATGGAATTATGTAGTTTGTCTTAATTAAGGAAATGAAAAGGAACTTGATATTTTTGTGTGAATCCATGTAGGTGGTAAAATATATAAACAAGACAGGAAAAGATGATATACAAGAAAAACACAGCCTTTTCAAGCAAATTGGAAGCAATAAAACATCGTATGCCATAATTTTTTGGTGGGAAGTGATGTGCTGAGTTACTTGGGTTTTTTAAAAGTCAGCCTTCAACTCATTATCCAGTGTCTGCAAGCAGATGTTGGCTTAAGCTTTGGTGCTGCTTGGTGTGTTCAGGGAAGTAGACACTGATATCAGCTTTTCAAAAAGAAAGTAGCTCTCTAATATAAAAAATGATTTCTTTCCTCAAATCTTACTTGTCATATGATGTTACATGAGATGATGAAACAGAACGTTAACTGTGTAATGAGACAGGAATATAAAACGTAAAGGAGAATACTCTTTTTCAGCTTAGATATGTAGATATGTGCCATGGTTTCAGACACGCGTAACCATTCTGAAATGATGGCAGGATTTCTTTAATGCAAATCAGCTACTTGTGAGTTAGAATAATGGAGAAGTTAAACAAGTTTTTTTTTTTTTAAGATTTTATTTATTTATTTGAAAGAGAGAGAGAGAGACAGAGACAGAGACAGAGCATGAGCAGGGGGGAGGAGGCAGAGGGAGAGGGAGAAGCAGACCCCCTCTGAGTAGGGAGCCCGATGGGGTCCTCCATTCAGGGCCTCATGCAGGGCCCCATGCAGGGCTCGATGGAGGGGGGCTCAATCCAAGGACCCCGGGATCATGACCTGAGCTGAAGGCAGATGCTTAACCGACTGACCCACCCAGGCACCCCAGAAGTTAAACAAGCTTGAAAATTTTTCAACCCCCACCCCCACCCCAATCTCCCTAATGATACTTTATTCTATTTTGTAAAAATATTTCATTTATTTATTTATTTGAGAGAGAGAGAGCAAGAGTGACAGAGTGGCAGAGGGAGTGGCAGAAACAGGCTTCTCACTGGGATGTGCGTCTCCATCCCAGGGTCCTGGGATTGACTTGAGCCCAAGGCAGAGGCTTAACCAACTGAGCCACTCAGGTACCTCTATACTTTGTTATTTTAAACAGAGATGAGAGACTGTTGGTAATACAGAGAGACCCTGTGCTTGGGGCTTTTTTGCCATCTGTACTGTCCAGGGCCCGTTGTTGATGTGAGCACCCAAATATTTAGGTTGCTGATGCTTTTAAATACTGTGTGTGGTTCTTTTGACACTGGTGCATAGAGATGAGTTTCTAGACCTTCATTAAAGTCATTGTAGTTTATTTCTCCAAAAGGAATATAATACAGATATTTACAGAACAAATAGGTGGCATATTTTATTTATTTTGGTGACAATGAACGTACGTTTTACTTCAAGGTGAGAAAAATTAACAAGAAAAAAATAGCTGTTAATGGAAAAGTAAAAGAATGTTAGAAATGTACAGAGATGGATCACTGGTGAAATCACATTATGTTTTTAATAGGATTTGTACTTATTCTGTGCAGTTGAATCATTCTTATGTGTATATTCCTTGATTTTTTAAAACTATTTCCACACACTCCACAATTGGATCACCATCATTCAGTCTAAAAAATTTCAGGCTGGCTCAAACCTAAATGATTCCAGAAAGATAATCACTTACTTTATTTTTTTAAAAAATTTGTCCAGAAAAGGAATCTCACAGACTCATTTGGGTTACATTCTCATCTTTCTGAAACATCGTTTGCAATTGTATTCCTGGGAAGCTGTCTCTGAGATTGACATCACATGCTGGATTTTGTTAGGGATTGTTTCTGATCAACAATCATAGAAGGAAAGAGAAGGGAAGAAAGTGGTAAGGGAGGGGGAGGGCAGGGAGGGGAGGGAAGAAGGGGAAGTGGGTGGGGAGGAGGAGTGAAGAGAAGGGAGGAGGGGAGGAGGGAGGAGAAATGGGGAAGTAGCAGGATTGGGCAGAGACAAGTGAGAGCTGTGGTACTGTCTCAATAACAGAGTTATCCCATACTTTGGCAAGGCTGCTGGGTCTTTATTACCATTCTGTATACTATACACTGAACTAATAGTTTTTATTGAAAACTGTATACTATGTGTATTCCAGATTCTATGCTATATTTTATTTTAATGTTATGTATTATAATAATATACTATATACTATTACATATACTAATTCTATATACTGTATATTGTTTTATTCTATGTATTATATTATTATATACTATATAGTATTATATATCTTACATATGCTATATTGTAAGTATAGTATATATATCCTATAATATACTAACAGTTTATGCTATATAGTTATATATAGTTTATGCTACATATTTTACTTTATAATTTACACCAGTCTCTAGCTGTCCCAGGAGAAAGGTTTGTAGCTGGGGGAGACTGTTCTCTTTAGTACAGGGCATTTTCCAAAAGTCTTCTAGAGAAGACTGACAGCTAAGGACAGTTCTTCTCTAGCAGCTGGGGGCATATATCCTGAGGTTCTGAAGGGGATATGGCTGCTCATCACGACATCCACTATAGCTTTAAAATGAGGGAGATTATTTTAAGTTCTAACCTAACTTACTCCTATTAAAAAGTTTATATTTTTAAATGTGGGAGTACTGAGTAGCTACTTTTCATTGTATAGACTACATATTTCAATCATGATGAAGAATGAGTTTACTAATATAACTGAAAGCCAGATAAACAATCCCAGTGCACTCTCTTCTAAGCTTTGAAAGCATTTCTCCTGTGTTTCTTTGAATACATTGGTTAAATATGGAACAAATGTATTGATTTTGTATAACATTGTGGCAGATATTATACCAAGAGGACACACTACAAAACAGTGTTCGGAAAACACTGTTATAATTTTAACTATCTGGAGAAGGCTAGCTATTCAGGAGCACAGTATTTTTTCATTTCATGCTGAACTGCGGGCAAAAAAATGTGTAAGCGCGTTTTGGGAGCATAAAGTAGGATCCCAGGTTATATACTTAATTCGAAAAGACAGGCATTAGGCATTCAGGGAAGAATAGAAAAATTAATTTATTTTACTTGAATAAAGAAAATCATTTGGTGATGTAAGAAGCGATGAGATGCGCAGGTACATCAGTTCTCTATGGACTATGCAAGCTCAGTGACCTCCATCAAGTGACCAAGGGACAAGAGACACTTTGTAGGAGTCAAATGAAGCAAGGGCATTTTGTTGACACCTCCATTCATGACACTATTGAGAAACCACTGCTTCAACCCCTCACTGATTCCCCTAACCACAGTGAGAATCACATCATGAGGATTTCCAGTCAATTCTGTGATGGAGACATAGTTTCCTTGTGTGTGTGTGTGAGACTAATTTGATAGGCCCATCTGGCTATATATGAATTTGAATTGAATAGTCTTAAAAAATAGTTAATTCTAATAAATTGGGAAAAATATTTCAAAGATTTTAAAGATTTTATTTATTTATTTATTTATTTATTTATTTGGGAGAGAGAGGATGTGAGCTGGGGGAGGAGCGGGGGGGGGGGGGAGCCAGGAGGGGGAAAGAATCACAAGCAGACTCCGCACTGAACGCAAAGCCCACCTGGGGAGTTTGAACGCACAACCCTAAGATCATGACCTGAGCTGAAACTGAGAGTTGGATGCTTAACCAACTGCGCCACCCAGGAGCCCCATGGGAAAAATATTTCAGATTTCAGGATACTTTAGATAAACTGGGATACATATGACCTTCAGGATACTTTAGATAAACTGGGATACATATGACCTTCAAAGTCTGTTCACACGAGAAATATTAAACTAAAATATCAAACTTCAGTTTTGAGGAACCCAGGAAAATTTTTCCTGATTCATATTTTCAATTAATGTAAAGGAACTGCCCTGTGTGTTGCAAGTTCAGGACACCAACCATTCCTTAGAAGGCCAATGTTTTCAGGGGACCATCCAGTAGCAGAGATGGGTAAACCAGAATTATTAAAGATGATTCATCAAGTTATAGGGAGTTGTATTGCAAAGAAATAAAAGAGGCTCTAAATCTGGTTAGATGAATAAATCCCCTTTAAAAATGATACCTTCACAAAAACTAGTGATAGCAAGTAATAGCTTTAAGGTACAACAGGAGTATAGTTTGCTGCTCACTGAACTTGCTCTGTGATTTATTTTATTTTATTTTTTTTTCAGTGTGTGATAAGAAAATGAGGCTTTGGTGAGGACTTGTAGAGGTTATGCTTTCCACTCTTCTTCTGCTAGAATAGTCTGATAGTATTCGGGTAAGACCTTCTCTCATTCTCTAGGCAGAAATAAAATTGCTAAACTTTTATAGAAAGGTTGCCCTCTGAATAATACTTCCAGCCAAGATTGCAAGTTCTATAAATCTTGTGCAAAAGTGTGAGCTGCTCCTTTCCCGGCTGCTGGAATTCCTATGCCTAGTGGTGGCAGGTGTTTTTAACCCAACATTTTCTGCATCTTTGTCTTTCATTATTTTATTTATTTTAAGTACATAAACAAAGGTCCAAGTGGAAGAAATACAATCACTCTTTAAAGCTGTTTTGTGTCAAAATGGCTAATGAACAATATGATTTCTGTGATCATAAATTCATACTAAAACTATTAATTGGTTCTGCCTCTGGACCCATATACTACAGAACATACAGAATCTTCCTTCCTATCTTTACATTTCTGTGTAAATAAGCAGCATAGTTAAAAATTCTGGGATGAAAAATTAAAATTTATCTTTCTCTTTTATTGTCCGGTCTTTGACTAACCTCAGGTCTTAGAAGTTGGAATGAATCATTAGATTTTCAGTTGACCTGGACGGAAGAAAGAACCTAATTGTACATTTTTTTTTGCAAGATTTTAAATAAATAACATCTGCTGTCTTAGCCATAGATGATTTAATTTTTTAACACGAGCTTCCAACCTTTAATTTTCTGCAAAGCAGCCACATCAATTATTAATTCATCTATATTTCCTCAAAGCAAGTCAGACTTAAGATCCTTCATAAATATTTAAGACTACTGCTGCAAAATAAACAAAAACTTTTACTTAACTTTTAATTGCAAGTTTGAGAACCAAAGATTGCAAAAGCAACAGAAAGCAAGACAAACATGATAAAGAATCCAGAGAAGTAAAAAAAAGTAGACACAAAGAACAAGGAGGCCAGACTTCTGCCATAACCCTCATTGTCTCGGTTTTACAATGTGAATCTCATTTACTGCACATTAACTAAAGGGATAAGTGGATGTGGCCAAATTTAACTCAGGCCTGACTCATGATAGCACTTAATTTCTGATAGCTCACTTTCTCTCTTACTTTCTCTCTCACATACACGTTGCCACACATGTTATATTATACACTCTTTGCCATTAATACTGACCAAGTTACTGAAAGAATAAATACATAGATACATAAAATTGGCCGGCATGTAATTAAAATAAGAATGGCTCTCACTTTCCTTTCTCACTATCATTAGCAAAACTTTTGAGATAGATATTGTTATGGGTTGGATTATGTCTTCCTACCCTCATAAGATAGGTTGAAGTCCTAGCCCCTGGAGGGACCTGTAAATGTGACCTTCTTTGAAAGTAAGAGTTTTTACAGATCTGACATGTTTAGATAAGGACACAGTGAATTAGGGTGGCCTCGAATGCAATATGACCAGTTTCCTTCCTAGAAGAGAAGAACCCCAAGGAGACATAGAGGGAGAGTGCCATGTGACAACAGAGGCAGACATCAGATTGATGCATCGATAAAGCAAGGAATGTCATGGGCTGTGGGCAACTGCAGAAACTAAGGAAGGGCATGGAACACATTCTTCCCTAGAGCCGTCAGAGAAAGCATGGCCCTGCTGACACCTTGATTTTAGACTTCCAGCCTCCAGAAAGGTGAGAAAACGAATATATAGCATTTTAAGCCACCCAGTTTGTGGCACTTGGTTACAGCAGTCCTAGGGAACTATTATAGAGAGTATAAGCACGTTGATTTTTTTCTTTTTTTAAAAAAATTGTGAAATAAAGCATATGTACCAAGCATAGAAGCTATGCACAGTTTAACAAATAATTATAAAGCAAACGTTCATCTGACAACTATCCAGGGTGGTAAACAAAATATTGCTGTGTTCCAAAAAGGCTCTATATACCCCTTCCTTACCATAGCCTCCCCCCTTCTCCTGGGATAACTGCCCCCTGACGGTCCTTTGTTCCATCACCTCTGTAATCATATTGTAAAAAATACGCTTTAAAGTTTATGATGATAGATATCCTTTGAATAAGGATATATTTAGATGAACCAACCTGACAAAAATGAATTTTAGAGCTCTGCTTAGGTAAATTCACAAGTTACTAACTGATAAATAGAAATTTAAACCAATACTCTGTGAAATCATATTTTAAATAGCCATACTCATTATCGATTCATTTGTTGGACACTTATTATTACTGGGGACATTTTGAGTGAACCTTGTTTTTCAAGAATTTTCTAGAATAGAGATTAAAAATAATGTCAATAATCCTAGTTTAACAAAATGCATAATTTAAAGTAAAACTAGATTCTTTTATAGTCATACTTGTTATACACATACACACATTGAGAGTTTGTGAGATTTAGTAATATTCTTTGCAATAGAGAACAGTTGATCAATGCAATGGATTTTACCAATCTATAGATTAACTAGATTGATTTATGAAAACATGAGCACATCGTTTTAGAGAGGCTACACATTTTAATTTTTATTAAATCACTAGGTTTATTTAGATGTGTCTAGTTACTGAACTTGCCCAGTCTATGCATATGAATTCCTTTTGGTATCTCCAAGTATATTTACTGCTAATAGAGGGTAAACAAATCTTTGTTTTGATTTTATAGACTGCTTACTGTACTATGGATTTAAGCATTACAAAGTACTATATGTGAGGAGGTAAAGCAGTTTTCTTTGTTTAGTACTAAGATGTTTGTCAATAGAATCTGTCAAACGTTTTGAGAGCGCTGGGACACAAGTGTTCTCTGCTTTCTGAGAAGCTCATTGTTCCCAGAAGAAAATAATGGATTAGCTAATGATTGTATAATAAAATGATGCATTCTGTAGTCCCAGGACATTTAAAGTGCATTCTACAGTCCAGATAAGAAGGTGCTGAACTCTACCTAGAGAGAAAGAGATTGGTTCGCATAGGGAATGGCATATGAAAACCCATTCTTATGTCTTGAAGAATAGGAATTTGTTGCTAGGGAATTGGAATATTGAAGAAGGACAAAAGGGTATGAGAGTCAGATGCTTAACCGACGGAGACTCCCAGGCACCCCACCTTTGCACCAATTTTTAACTGGTCTTGAAGAGCTATTGGAAAGTTACCAACTTCATTGATTATTAGTTATTAGAGAATATAAGTGATGAATGTGATTTGGCTGACTTGCTCCCTATCACAGGTATCGTAGTGACTCCTCCCTTCATTTACAGAGAGTTCTGTTTCATTTATCTCAAGCATGACAGTATTTTAAATATTTTGGTATGATATATAATTCCCACAGTTTTGTTGCCAAGGGCTGAGAAAGGGGGGAAAGAGAAGGTGTGTTTAAGTTGTAAGTTGTAGAATTGGATATCTTGGGTGGGAATGCATCACAGTTTGGGGATGACCTTGTCAGAGAAGGCTTTATAGAGTAAGCAACTGAGATAACTCTCAAAGGATGATGGCAGAAGGGGGGTAGATGTGATTTTCCTGGAAAGAGAGGAGAATTCGGGAATGAGGGAGAAGAAAGAGCCCTGTGGGTATGTGGATGTATAAGAACCAGTAGAGAAAGAGGCGTCAGCGGGTGAGACAAACAGGGCAGCCAGAGAGAGAAGCAAGAGACTCGGGAAACTGGCATCACCAGCACTGAACGAGGAAGAGATTTCAATTTTTCATTGGTGTATTTAAAAGTGGTAAGGATCATAACTGAGAAAAGCTCAATGGATTGGGCACCTATCCTGTCAGTTGTTCAGCCAAAAACCTTAGAGCCAGCCTTGACTTACGCTCTCTTTGACAAGATAGATATCAATTAATTCATCAGGAAATTCTATTAACTTGGCCTTCAAAATATGTCTGTACTTGGGCTCTTTCTTACCACTACTCTATTTAAAATCCACACTGTGTATCTCCCCCGCCATTCCCAAGAATTTCAATGCTCGTTACCCTGCTCTATTATTTTCCATAATACTTCTTACTTCCAGCAAGCTAGATAGTTTCCTCATTTATCCGTGATGTCTTATGTCAGTGTCCTCTCAACATGAATACTAGTTCCATGAGGGCTGGGGTTCTCTGCCCCTCTGTTTCAAGGGCTTGGAACACATCAGCACTGGGCACACAACAGCTCAATAAATGTTGAATGAACACACTGTAGTTTTGTTGTTAGGTTTGAGTTTATGGTTGGAGCTGTGTGTTTTAGACATATAAATCAAATTCAATTCTAGTATGAATTCAAGTAATATTTAGTTAAAAATAATCTCTTGTGTTATAACAGCTCTGCGCTCAAGAATTCTTGCATCTATCATATTCCAGAAATTAGAGTCCACACGCTATTGCTAGGGACGGTTTTCATCTTGCACTCAAATTAAAGACTTTAACTAAACTTTTAAATCATGAGATTGAAAATATTCCTGGAACTAATACTTTATTTAGCACTACTTCTGCACCAAGTTCTTACTCAGGACACAAAGAATTTTCAATCTACATGAAAAGAGTGCATATATTCAATGGCTCATAATGTGTTCTTTGGGCAAGCTCATTCCACACACATTCTCATAAGTATGTAGATATTTAAATTTTAAGGTTGTGACATGAATCTACAATTTTTCATTGATGCAAAATGCAAATTTATTCCATTATATCAGCAATTCATATAGAATCTCTTGTCACAGGATATTTAAAATATTATTTTATTGCCTGAAAAATCCTAATAAGGACTTTTAGACTCTGATTGTGAGTTAAGAAATTGACCTCCCAGTTTCTTCCTTCCTTCCCTCCCTCCCTCTCTCCTTCCCTCCATCACTTCTTTTTCTTTATTCTGACCCCCACCCCCAATCTTCATTCCACTGAATAGTCGATGCCTACTCTAGGAATGAGCAAATGAAATGACAATGAACTTGTATGCTTAACTTGTCCTGCAGAGTTCACCGCACGCTTTGGTTCATCATTATTTTCTGCACGGAGATTGTGTTTCTTCATTGACTATAATTGCATTCATCTCCTACTGAGCAGCATAATTCTCAACTCTTTCTCACACCTCTCTCTGTTACACATCTGGAAATTGTGCCCATATCCATTCTCTAATCATCAGAGCTGACATCCATTTGTAGTTCCCTCATCATTTAAATCATGTATCTCTTGGGCTCTGGGGTCCATTTATTTTCTCTTGCTTGGCCACTTGAAACTCCAGTAATAGAGACCTCTATTAGAGAAGACTGTGAGCTACATCTTTTCTTATGATTTGCACATGTTGAACTTACTGGGCGTATTAACATCACACCTGGGAGGCACAAACAAATGAAAACAAGACTCGGAACTCCAAGGACATTACTGTTGGTGTAAACTAATAGAGAATCAACCAGAATCAACCCAGCTGAACAGCACTTAGTCTTTGCTCACTCAGGTATTGAATCAAAAAAACATTGAAACTTAGTTTCCTTTCCTTTCCTTTCCTTTCCTGTCTTTTTTTACAAGTTTTGCCATATTTTTAGAGTTCCACAACCCAATATTGATAAATGTTGAATATTAAAATTGATCTTAAATTTTTAAAAAAGATTTATTTATTTATTTTTTAGAGTGAGAGGGGGTGGGGGAGGGGCAGAAGGTGAGGGAGAGGGAGAGAATCTCAAGCAGACTCCCTGCTGAGCCCTATGTGGGCTCTATCTCATGACCCTGAGATCAAGACCTGAGCAGAAATCAAGAGTTGGATGATTAACTGTCTAAGCCACCTGGGAGCCCCTGATCTTCAAATTTTTTTTAAGATTTTATTTATTTATTTGACAAAGAGATAGAGAGGTAGAGAGAGAGCATGAGCGGGGTGGGGAGGGGCAGAAGGAGAGGGAGAGGCAGACTCCCGGCTGAGCAGGGAGCCCAATAAGGGGCTCCATCCAGGACCCGGAGATCATGACCCAAGCCAAAATCAAGAGTCAGTTGCTTGACTAACTGAGCCACCAAGGCACCTCTGATCTTCATATTTTTAAAGAAAAATATAGAGTCCTTTTTTGGCTAGAAGCAAACCAAGTGACCAAGTTTGAAAATGGCATGAAAAAAAGGTGTCCTTCTTTCTTTTTCCCCTTTTCCTTCTGCTTTCTCTTCCTCCTCACTCCTTTTCTCCTTTCTTCACTATTCCTTTTCCCTTGTCTTCTCCTTCTTTTATTTTTTCCCCTCAAAAGAAAATACTTATGTGAATGAAGCAAACATTCCATTTTGATAATTTGGCATTTTGTATTTTTTAATTTCATCTTTTCTCCATGAAAATTTTAGAGTGAATTTGGTTTGCAAATAAAGATGAAATCATCCCACTTTCTTGTAATATAGTGAAGGTCAACAAAATTAGCATATCTATGAAATTTCCAGCTGCTTTTAATATAATATGGTTACAGTGATAAACAGAGCTGCTAAAACCTATGGTTAACATAGTACCTAATACAATTCAAAACAAGTAAGACAGCAGATCTTTATATGTACGTGGTAGATAAAAGTACATAATATTTTTAAACAACATTTTCAAAGTATAAATACAGAAAACACTTGTGAAATTTAATATGATTACATGATAGTTTCTAGAATTTTGCAATTTTTTCATATATCGTGATTATGTTTGTGGGAAATTGATAGTTCGATTGATGATTGCCAAATTCTCTAATTTAATGAAACCAGAATAATGCCAACAATTCTTTTTTTTGTTGTTGTACGATTTTTTTCATAACTGAAAATGGTTATCTATCTGCCAAATAACTGAAAAGCCCAGTCTAAGAATACATTTTATGAGAATGACAAGATAAACTTTTTTTATTCTCTATGCCCTTTCTTTATATCTTGTGAAATAGAGCAGGAGCTAAAAAAAAAAATAACTTTTAGAAATCCATATTATTTTGAAAATCAAATTAATGAGCACAAGTTATTTCAGATCATACCAGAATTTCAATTGTTCCCCAATAAATTACTTCTTACCCTAGAAAAGGTCCTTTGTATGAGATAATAGTCATAAACCTACATGCTCTAGATAGATAGCTGTTTGGACTTGCTTTCCCTTTTGTCATATGAATTGTACATAAAAGAGGGGAGAAAGGAACATGACAAGGTCACCAGTCCTACAGCTTCAGTATTTCTGTAAGTCTATTAACTACAATGCTTTAGTCCTTAAGCAGTTTCTAATTTAGTCACCTGTATTATTTATCTCTTTTTTATTGTTATAATATCTACATCTCTTATAATATTTAGTTATTAAAAAAACAAATCTTAAGTTATGCTCATAAGCTATGGATGGCTGAAATAAAGGTATGAATCTCAGAAATAGAATATATATCTCTTGGGAAGGATATGGGGTAACAAGGTACACAAAATATTCCACGGTTTTTTTTCAATGCTTTTGTTATATCTTATTGCTTTACTATAGTTCTGTGTTTACATTTTTTGTTGTGACTTTATAAAAAAATAAACAGTGTGTTTTCTCTTTTTCCCATTTAATTGCCCCTTTAGGCTTTGCTACAAAAAGAATAAACTTAGAGAAGAAAAACTTCAGGTTTGTTCTAATTTCTTTTTATTCTCCCTCTGTGTAAATCCAAGTCCAGCAAATAGTACAAAATGATTTTTTTTTTCTGAACCTCACTATGGCACAGTCACTAAATCGTATATGTAATGCATTATTATTTGCAGAAGATATTTTGTTAATCAAGGATTTCCCTGGTTCTCTTTCCCAGTCGAAACTTTGTTTAGCTTGCAAAACTCTGATTCAGATTTTTCTTTTGAAAATGAGAATCATGACGAGGGGTAAAGTGGATCCGCTAGGCTGCTTGGAGAGGCAGAAAGTGTAGCAGTTTTGACTGCCTGTGTATCTCCGTTTTTGACACTGTCTACACTTCTTTAAAATCAACTGTCTTCTTCCTATAAGAAAGAAATGTGAGAAAACGAATGCACTACTCAGGCTCTGCTCTTTAATCAACAGCAACGATCAGGTAAAGAAATATAGAAGCGAATATAAGAGTACTTTGTCATTTTAAGCATAGGCGATTTGTGTAACAAAAAGCATAATTGATCCAAGCATGCAATATACCTTTATCGAGAGCCCTGTTATGTGGGCGTGAAGACTATGAAGGTGGGAGCTCTGCCCTCGCACGGCCCCCAGCCTAGCAGAGGTCTGGAAGATGCACACGAATTACCACCAACAGCTAACTAAGCGGTTTCCATGACGGACAAGGGCGCAGGCTCTGGAGCCACCGTGCTTCTGGTTGAGGTGTCACGTGGCAGAGAAGAGTGCATGAAGAAGCGAACATTTCAGACTCCACGTGAGGACAGGGAAGGAGGTGGCTGCTGGAGAAGGGTTGGGGAGAGGCATTCAGAAACAAAAGGCGGAGAACACTCGCGGTTTACCGCAAAGCCACTGCGGCTCAAGCTGATCTGGTTCCTTTGCTGGCGTGGGCGGCTTCCAGGCCGTCAGAGCTAAGGCTGTATTGGTAACTTTGTATTTGTTGAAATCATCCACTTCCAAATTGGCTAAGATTCATTTCTCACAAAATTTGGATCTGCCCCTAAGACTGTGGTTTGGGTAGAAGCAAGAAAGGGCTTGGCACACAGCCTCCACCTTGGGCCTGCTCGGGGGAGAAGAGGCTGGTGGCTCACATCCCTAACTGAATAAAAAATACCCAAAGTGTACTCTTCGTTGTCCCCCGAGCAAAGCTGGAATTGCTTTCTTTCATTCTTATTGCTTCCTAAGGCCTGCTGAGAAATCAGGATGACAGGGCTCACAAAGTTCACTGAGAAGGGGCTGGTTTAGGCCACTTCCAACCTTTCTTTGGTAAGAGAACAGTTGAATATTGAGATTTAGATATGGTTTATTTACTATTATTATTTAGACATTCTTTCTATTTCAACCTCTCACAAACACTATTTACTCATCCATTCATTCATTCTTTTAATACTTATCGAATGCCTGTTCAATTCACTCTCATTATTTTATTGTACCTCCAGTACTCCAAGCTTCTCTGTTTTATTCATGTTTATGAGTATTTGCAGAGGGTGTAGGCGAGGGGGAAAGAAAACCCAAAACCCATTTCACTTTTTTAGAGAACACATGCCCTGCTTGTTTCTGCCTCTGTTTCTTGGATGACAATAATCCTTTTTCCCCACACAATACTTCAAGTGTTTGAGAAGCTTTGGGTATACCTGGGTCATTCACCTATTTCCTATTTGTGTGGTATGTCTTTCATCCCCCTTTAAGGGTGGCACCACAAACCGTCCTTTCCTCCCTCCTGTCCAGCACGGTGCCTAAATCTTTCTACGTGATCATGGAAAGAGGGGAAAGAGTTCCCTGTTAAACACTGAACAGCATCTGGGAGGGCTCGAAGGTTGAGGTTATCCAAGTGAAAACTTCAGATAACGTTTCATTCTTTTTCAGAACCAGAACATTGGGGCAGGGTGGGGGGGGGGTGGCACAGTGGAGCAAACAGACCAGTAAGTGACATGAAAGAGCTGTGGGAATTTGAATCAGATCTTATGTAAACCATTTAATCGTTTTATGCCTCAATTTTGCCATCTTTATTATGGTCTCTATCACATTAACTCCAAGAATCCAGCTGGAAAATTGCAACCATATTTAGCTGTTAAGTTGAATTCATAGGGCTGCTTGACTACTGTGATTCATTTACATCCTCTTGTCCACCTTCACCCCACCCTTCACCACCAGGTTCCCCCCCCCCGCCCCAGTTTACCGACCCATTCCTCCTCTAAGAGACAAAATCCCCTGTGATCGCAGTAGCTTTCTCCCTGAGTTATTTATAGAACAGGTTCATCTTAACGACTATTAGTATAAGAAGCTTAAATATTAAAAATGTATTTTTTGCCCTTATTTATTTTGAATTGGAAGAGGCATTTGTAAGAGCCTTGTCCTTCAACGTCTTTCTTCTCACAACAATTCTGGAGCTTTCCAGTCCTTTGTCTTCTTTTGGAAAAAGCTGTTTTTAATCCAGAAACAATAGAAAAAAAAATGTCCTTAAACGATTCACAGGAAATCCATAGAAAAAGTCAGTTTAAAGGAAATCAGAAGAAATAATATTAATCAAACCACATTTCACCCACTAATTAATTAAATTATTATTATTATTTTTTACAAGAAAGGCCATTTCACGCCACATTCCTTTAGTTTTTACTTTTCTATTAAAGGTGCCCTTCCTCATCCCCTGACTATACTGTTCATTTAGAGTCAGCTCACAGGAAACAGGAGAGGTTTTAAAAGATGAATCCTTGCAGGTATCTTGGTTATGAGAAGGGAGGGTGTTTATGAAGGCAAAATTAGTAATCTGATCATCTGTTACTGTTCTGCCTTAATACAACTTGCAATCCTATTATATTCTGCCATGTGTGAATCCATTACAAACAGTTTTACCCCCATCTCAAGGTTGGCTGTAGGACACAGGCTTTGAGCTAATGTCACACAGGAGATCAGCTGTTTCTCACTGTGGTTCCCCAGCTGGCATCTTGCAAGGAGCTTGTTTACTATTCCACTGCAGAGTGGATTGGTTTATCATTAAAACATTAGCCTAACACAGAGCCTGCATTCTGCTTTATGTCATCAAATACTAGAAAATTCCACACTTTCAGGTGGGATATCTGAAGAATGGAATCAATATCTAGATACGGGAATAGAAATTAAAATGGATTTTGGCTTAGGTCATAACATAGCGAGATAACTTTCCTTCCAACATTTTGCAACTGAATGCAGTTATTTTAAGTGTGTTGAAGAGAAGGAAAAAATGTGTCTGGGCTTTTTATGCTGGTTTTCGTTCTGGAAAAATTGAAAATAGCTGATTTACCATTTTCTTTCTTTCGTTCTTTCTTTCTTTTTTTCTTTTTTCTTTCTTTTTTTCTTCCTTTCTTTCTTTTTCTTTTTTAAAAGAAAAAAAAAAGGCCTTCATAGTTGAAGTATTGGTGACCTTTCACAGAAATTATGCAGGGCTATTTTAATGGCCATGGTGTGGTACAATCAGTTTTACTGGAAGAAAAGCCCTCTGGGCTGCAGGGTAACTAGCTTAATAGCTTTTCAAGAGGTGACATCTGATACAAGTCCTTAAAAATGCACTTTAGGAATTTAAGTATTAAATAGGCAGGTCAGGGGAACTCCTGTAGATGCACTGAGGTGGATGAAGACACATTGCAAATACAGTGGCTATGACCAGCTACACTCCCACCTGCTTGGAGGTCGTCCTGCTTGCCAGCCAGTTTGGATCTGTGACAGCTAGATGTGTTTTTTCTCAACACTCCCAAGTCCCAGATCCTCTGATGAAGATAGTTGCCTTAGAAATGCATCTGCTTTGGGACGCCTGGGTGGCTCAGTCGGTTAAGCGTCTGCCTTCGGCTCAGGTCATGATCTCAGGGTCTTGGGATCGAGTCCTGCATCGGGGTCCCTGCTCACCAGGGAGTCTGTTTCTCCCTCTCCCTCTGTCTCTTCCCCCTGCTTGTGCTCTCTCTCTCAAATAAATAAATAAAATCTTAAAAAAAAAAAAAAAAGAAATGCATCTGCTTTCTCTTTGTTTCGTGTTCTCATTTTTCTTACCTTTTTCCCACTTAACTTGGTTAAAACATCTTTAAGCCTCACCATTAGACTCTGAAGGACTAATTCTACCTGGAGCTTGGAGCGTTTGCTCGTATCAGCCAACATTTCCATTGATAGGAGCCAGGAGGAAATCATTTGGATGGAGCACACTGAAATATTCTCTGACTGTGGCTCTAGTTTAAAGTTATCCCCGGTGTTGGTGTAAGATGTTGGTTTCTGCATGTAAATTTGAGGGGATATTATAGCATCATGCTTAAGGGCTCTCTTCCTTAAGTCAAAATCACCTGGTTTACCATGCATCTCTACCTCTTCTTTACAGATCCAGTTAACACCTTCAAGCTTCAGTGTCCTTATCTGGAACTTAGGAATCGAAATGACATTGACCTCATTGTGTTTTGTGATGATTAAATTAAATATTCCAAGTACAGGCTAGCACAGAGCCTGGCACATAGTAAGTTCTCAATATTTGATGGTTACTATTTTTTTTTTTTACAAAGATGTGTTCCATTTTTAATTATTTTATTAGGCAATTACACTACTGAACTTATTTATCTTTTTTTATGTCAAGAAAAGCATGGCTTCTTTTAGTTGGTATGAACTTAGATTTATTAAAAAATAGAACAAAAATGTTTGATTTCTGGCATGGTGGAGGTAGAGAAGGTGAAGTTGCATGAACCAGTAAAGTGTTCTGGAACAAACTCAGAAGTTGCCTAATCTTGGACTGGAACATTCCAAAGGAAAGAGGCTACATCAAAAGCCAAAAACAGAGCTCAGCATTGGAGGAGAGTTCTTGGTAAGGTGTGACCGATAGGAAAGGAAGAAAATTTCGAATCCTGAAAACAGATGTTAGACAGCCACGAGATATATCAGAAGTACTATTTTTTTTTTCCTCCAGACACAGGGCAAATATAACAATTGGTCACTCATGCAGCAAACACGTAGCAAGTGCTATTAAACACATATCAAGTTCTATTGTTGATTCTGTACCTAGCTTTGTGCCAAGTGTGAGAGATACAATGGCAAGTTATGGTCCCTGTCCACAAGGAACGCAGAGTGTGTAACTTCATTAGTTATAGATTAATATAGTGCTAAGTAAATTCATAGTTTTTTGATCAGAGGAAAGGAGGCATTGAGATAATGATTCTATTATAACAGTAAGAATAACCAGTGAGGATTGCTAACACTATTTTTTTAATATTAATTAGATGGGTTTGATTACTAGTTATCAAACCATATTGTAGAGGTACAGTGATTCGAACAGTCTGGTAGGGTTGTGAGAACAAAGATCAATGGAACAAAAGAGATAGCAGACAGGATTGTCAGGCAGTCATGGCTTTGCTGTCTGAAGAAGACAGTGTTGTGATCTGTGAGTAAGAGAGTCTAAAGCAATTGGTTCTGCTTTTGAAAGAAGGCATTATTATGTCCGTTAATTTTTTTTTTCTCTTTGCCAGACATTTACCTTGTTTAGGAGAGAGAATTCACACAAATGCCAATATTTCGTGCTTAGAAGGTATACAGGAGTAGAATAAATACCTATTTAGGAGCAAAGATTATATTGCATTTTGTACTTTCTTATACATATATTACAGGGCTTGGGGAGGAGAAAACAGCCTTCTCCTAGGACCTCTCTTTTGAGAGATGCAGGGATGGCCTAGAAATGGACCACAGTTCCTCAACGAGTTCCCTTGTCTGAAATGCTAAATGACTGGTTCCCATAGTACTGGAACCAGCCAAAGTCAGTTTAGTCTATTATTGTCTCTTGTCTTGAATTGATTGAGTAAATAATTAAACATCTGCTGAGTTGCACAGCATTTTCTATGTCCCATGTCTGGTGTGAGTCTGGGGAATGAGGATGAGAAGACACAGAACCTTTCCTCAAGGAGCTGAGGGGCATTGGATGCATACTACCCTTCTACCTACTGCAAAACAGAAAAAAAAAGGCTATAAAGTCTTTGGGAGGTGATGCTTTGCTGGCGATTGTTTTTTGTTTTTTTTTTTTACTAGTGGGATATGTAGCTTAAAAAAGCCCAGATAAGTTAAAAAAAAAATCCCAGTATGAATCTTCCTGAGGCCGAGACTTAACTCATATCTACTCTCCAGTTCCCAGTTTCTATTAAACAACTTTTTCTTTGCCTATTGGATTTCACACAAGAGACGCTTTTAAATTGAAAGTTTGGGCTCTTAGGAGTTTGATCTTTCTGGAAGACAATGATAGCCACACACTTAGTTCAAACCATTTATTTATTCCTCTATAGACCAATACCACTCAAAAGAATTGTACTTACTCCTACTTGTTGGCAGGGAACATAGGCACTGTTTTATTTCTTTTTTTTCTTAAAGATTTATTTATTTATCGGAGAGAGAAAGAGAGAGAGAGCGTGCACGTGAGCGAGTGCGAGTGGGGAGAGGGGCAAAGGGAGAGGGAGAGAGAGAATCCTCAAGCAGACTTCCTGCTGAGTGTGAAGCCTGACGCAGGGCTCAGTCTCAGGACCCTGAGAGCATGACCTGAGCCAAAATCAGGGGTCAGCCGTTTAACCGACTGAGCCACCCAAGCACCCCCATACATACTGCTTTAATCTAGATATGCACTGTACCCATTTTAAAAAAAGATATCATAAGTAATAGGTTAATTTATGGCAAAAACTATAGACACTGGCACATTGTAAAATAAACAATATATAAAGGACAAGTTTATGGATGACCTAGAGAGGATTATGTAGCATGGTATCATGCTTTGAGGGTTAGAATCAACAAGAAACACTAAAAGGCTTAGCATATGGGCATACCTGCTCTAGGATACAGAGAGCTTCTTCACTCGGAGAAGTTCAGTCATTAACTTAACATCCTACCCTAGTCTTCGGATAGCTTTGTTTAAAATTTCACATCTCAAAAAAAAAAAAAAAAAATTGCTCATCTTTTCTGTTTGAGCTCATAAACCCTTATGCAGAAATCATGTTGGGTAATTTATAAGGCGTCTGTCTATTGGCCAATATCTTACCTTTCTTCTGGAGAGTGTTAAAAAACCTTTAAATCTTTTCAACTCCTTAGAGCTAGACACATGGAATTCTAAAAGTAGAAAATATTAAGAGCTCATTATGCACTGCTCACCAATTCTCTTGTAAAAATCAGTCCAGAAGACCCCTGTATTTCCAAGAGGGAGCTGTTCACCTCTCTCTCATTGGTGGTAGAACCTAAAGACAGCTGCTGGGAACTCACAGCATAAGTCTCCCCTCCCAGTTTCATGCTCGTCCGCATGGAATAAGCCATGACCATTTGTTCAGGTTAACCATGCCTTTTTACCCTGACTCTGCACCTGAGATCTGGGGACTGAGCCAGAGGGACTAGAATTCTACGAATGGGGTTTCCGGCCTAATCTGATGCCCAGTTTTGAACTCACACCCATCCTTGAGAGTCATCAGGAAAGTGAGACTTTAAATTGAGAAGAAAAAGGAGATAAAGTGGAGGGCATAGCAGCTGCAGGATTTATGCACTGTAGCTTTGGACAATACATAGAAAAGCAAGGCAAAGGACACTCTAGTCTTCACTTACTACTATGTGAATGTGGGAGGAGGCTTCACTTTGAGGGAGAGGGTGGATTTAGCCTACTGATAACAGCATGGTTGCCACAGAGGAAGTTGGAGTTGCATAGTGAATGAGATGACTACTGGTGCCTCTCAGTGTTAGGAGGCCCTCATTGGCAGGGCTTTTTCATTTCTAATGTCTAGATTGCTCTGGAATTATCAGAAGAACTTAGGAAGCAGAAGCCCCACATTCTCAAATTTCACCTATTAACTCCAGCATGGCAGACCCCGGGATTTCCAGCCATTTTCATTCCCCAGAACTAGTAAATTCTCAGAAACTGCTTCTCAATTTTCCTCAGATGAGGGTCTGATAGTATCCTGAGGTCAGACTATAAGATAAAAGGTGCATTATATCAAATACTTACACTTAAAGAACAAGGAGCCTTGATTAATTATGAGCATCTTATCAATATCTTTCCCTCCCATCATGCTCTCCATAGGATGGGTAGTTGTTACAAATTTGAGAATGTCAATGAATAATTTGTAGTAAAAAAGTGAGAGAACTGGCAAAACTTGGAAAGGGCAGATTATTATATCACAATTTGAGTATTTTTTCAAAGCCAATATTTAAATTTTTATTTTTAATTTAACATGCATTAAAATTAAAATTTTTGGTGTATAGCTATATTAATTCTAACACATAGATTCATATAACCACCACCACAATCAGGATGCAGACCTGCCAAACCCTCCTCCCACTCCTTGCCCTGGTAACCACTGATCTGTTTCCATTCTTACAGTTTTTCCTTTTTCTAGAATGTCATATAAATGAGCTCATTCAGTATGTTCCCTTTGGAAATTGGCTTTTTGAGCTCGACATAAAGCCTTTGAGATTCATCCATGTTGTTGTGTATATCACATCTTCATTCCTTTGTATTGTTGCGTAGTATTCCTTTATATGAATGAACTGCAACTTGTTTATCCACTCATCAACTGAAAGACATATGGTTGTTCATTTTAGGTGATTATGAACAGAGCTGCTATAAAAACATTCATGTCTAAGCTTTGCGTGAACATAAGCTTTTAGTTTTCTGGTAAATACCTAGGAGTGGGATTGCTGAGTCATATGGCTACACGTACTCTTAAATGTAAAATACTGCCTATTTTCCAGAGTGGCTGCACCTTTCTGCACCCCCACTAGCAGTGCATGAGGTTTACAATAGCTTTACATTTTTGCTGGTACATTGTCAGGTATCTTAAAATTTAGCCATTCTCCAGTGTGCATAGTGGCACTCCTTGATGGTCAGTGATGCTCAGCGTCTTTTCATGCCCTTATTTGTCACTCATGAACTTCTTTGTTTGCTTGTTTTGTTTGTTTTTGTCACTCACAAACTTCTTTGGTGAAACATCTGTTCGATTTCGCTGCCCATTTTTCACTTCGGTTATTTATTTTATTGAATTTGGGGGGTTCTTTATGTTCTGGACACAGCTTTTTGGCACATAGGTAACTTGCAAAAATTCTGCCAGTCTGTAGCTTTTCTTTTCATTTTATTAACAGTGACTTGCACAGAACCAAAGTTTGGGTATGTTTTAAATTCCCCATACTTTATTGCCCAGTCCTCTACCCTATACCTGAATCTAAACCTTAAGGAAGCACCCCAGAGACGTGGTGTAAGTGGCCAGTAGAGTGAACCACACAATATAAACTATGCCTCTAGGAATAGACACTCTTTATTCCTAACAGAAGGAGGAAGTAATCCGTGGCTAGGAAAGCAGTGTCTTCAGCAGCCTCTTTCATTGGAAAATATTGTTGCAATACAGTGACCAACATTATGTAAGAGTTCAGAAAAAGTTTTAAGAGCACCTTTTTCCATTCCTGAAATTTGTTCTCAGGAGGCCAACACATTAATCTTGAAATTGCTGTCACTTACTGAGACTATTTTATAATGCAAAATTAATGTTTGTCAGCATCCTTTTAGGTTGCTCTGGAGACGAAATGTAGGAGAAAAGGGCATTTTGTCAGGTCTTCACAGACAAGGCTAAGTGGGAGAATTGAAGCAATTACCTGAATAATTCAATAAAACTTCCTCTTTTATTTAATTATTCAAATAAATCCTTATTTTTCTTTCTTTGCACTGGCCATGGAGACTTCTTTGTCATCTAATTTACTTATGAAAAATTACATGCTTTTTTATAACTAGTGGAGGCTTCAAGCTTTTTAATGTTTAAGGTTATCAGACCTTTACAATAATTAGTAGAGATTCTAAAACTCCGCTCTGTAGAGCAGTTTGTTTGTTTTTTGTTTTGTTTTGTTTTGTTTTGCAGTTTTATACCTTCATTTGACAATCAGCAATTAGTTCTCATCCATATTAACTGTCTGTAGATTTTTGAAAGTGGTGACAGGTACGTAGGTAACCAGTGTGTAGAGCTTGTTTGGTGAATCTTCATCCTCGTTACTTTTTCTGGACAACCACACATGGATACGGTGTGGAATATTCCTTATTCCTTTGGCCCAGACAGCTTTGTTGAGCCTGGTGTCAATGCGCACATCTGGAGTTCCCATCTCCTTCATGGCAAATTTCCGGATCTCTTTGAGCGCCCGAGGGGCACGCTTCTTGAAACCCACTCCATGGATGCGCTTGTGAATGTTGATGGTGTATTCTCTGGTCACTACCTCGTTGATGGCAGAACGGCCCTTCTTCTTCTCGCCACCCTTCTTCGTGGGAGCCATTCTGCCGGGCCCTGGTTGGAAAGGAAGCTGTAGAGCAGTTTTGAAGATGACTGAAAAAGCATGATGTCATCTCATGCTTTCACATATTTAATTCTACCCCCTAAAGAAGCTACTACTTGCTCCTAATCTCCAGCTGCCAATATCTGCAATTAGCAACTGGCAAAACAATCACCCTAACGGCTGCAAGAAACATATAGTTTACAACAAAATGTCAAATGTATTTTGGAATGGGGAATTAAAAAGCATCATTTTCATTTCAGTTTTCACCTACACTTTCTCTCAATTAATTAATCATTCTGTTGACTAGTTTCCCAAAGAGATTGGATTCTATGAGCATCCACCACATTTATTTTTAGTGAAGAGATAACGGGAATACAAGGGACATTCAACTGTAAACACAAGATTGAATTACAAAACCTGATATCTAGATGACCTCTGTGGTTCCACCTAACACTCAGGCCCTGGGAGTAAAGTCAAAGGAAGGTTTTATCAGGTCTATACAAAAAAAAAAAAAAAGATCATCCTCACCCCGTGGGAACTTCAATTCTATTTATTTATTTTTATTTATTTTTTTAAATTTTATTATGTTATGTTAGTCACCATACAATACATCATTAGTTTTTGATGTGGTGATCCATGATCCATTGTTTTCATATAACACCCAGTGCTCCATGCAGTACGTGCCCTCCTTAATACCCATCACCGGGCTAACCAATCCCCCCTCCCCCCTCCCCTCTAAAACCCTGTTTGTTTCTCAGAGTCCATAGTCTCTCATGGTTCATCTCTCCCTCCAATTCCCCCCCCGCTCATTTTTCCCTTCCTTCTCCTAATGTTCTCCATGCTATTCCTTACGTTCCACAAATAAGTGAAACCACATGATAATTGACTTTCTCTGCTTGACTTATTTCACTTAGCATAATCTCCTCCAGTCCCATCCATGTTGATGTAAAAGTTGGGTATTCATCCTTTCTGATGGCTGACTAATATTCCATTGTATATATGGACCACATCTTCTTTATCCATTCATCTGTTGAAGGGAATCTCGGCTCTTTCCACAGTTTGGCTATTGCGGACATTGCTGCTATGAACATTGGGGTGCATATGGCCCTTCTTTTCACTACATCTGTGCCTTTGGGGTAAATACCCAGTAGTGCAATTGCTGGGTCATAGGGTAGCTCTATTTTTAACTTTTTGAGGCACCTCCACACTGTTTTCCAAAGTGGCTGTACCAACTTGCATTCCCACCAACAGTGTAAGAGGGTTCCCCTTTCTCCACAACCTCTCCAACATTTGTTGTTTCTTTCCCTGTCCATTTTTGCCATTCTAACTGGTGTAAGATGGTATCTCAATGTGGTTTGGATTTGGATTTCCCTGACGGCTAATGATGATGAACATTTTTTCATGTGTCTGTTAGCCATTTGTATGTCTTCTTCAGAGAAGTGTCTTTTTATATCTTCTGCCCACTTTTTGACTTGATTATTTGTTTTTTGGGTATTGAGTTTGAGAAGTTCTTTATAGATCTTGGATACCAGCCCTTTATCTGTAGTGTCATTTGCAAATATCTTCTCCCATTCTATGGGCTGCCTCTTTGTTTTGTTGACTGTTTCCTTTGCTGTGCAGAACTTTTTATCTTGATGAAGTCCCAAAAGTTCATTTTTGCTTTTGTTTCACTAGCTTTTGGAGATGTATCTTGAAAGAAGTTGCTGTGGCCGATGTCAAAGAGGTTACTGCCTATGTTCTCCTCTAGGATTTTGATGGATTCCTGTCTCACAATTGAGGTCTTTCATCCACTTTGAGTTTATCTTTGTGAATGGTGTTAGAGAATGGTCGAGTTTCATTCTTCTGCATGTGGCTGTCCAATTTTCCCAGCACCATTTATTGAAGAGACTGTCTTTTTTCCATTGCATGTTTTTTCCTGCTTTGTCAAAGATTATTTGACCATAGAGTTAAGGGTCCATATCTGGGTTCTCTATTCTGTTCCATTGGTCTATATGTCTGTTTTTGTGCCAGTACCATGCTGTCTTGGTGATTACAGCTTTGTAATATAGCTTGAAATTGGGCAACGTGATGCCCCCAGCTTTGATTTTCTTTTTCAACATTTCCTTGGCAATTCAGGGTCTTTTCTGATTCCATACAAATTTTAGGATTGTTTGTTCCAGCACTTTGAAAAATGTCATTGGAATTTAGATCGGGATGGCATTGAAGGTATAGATTGCTCTGGGTAGCATAGATATTTTAACAATGTTTATTCTTCTGATCCATGTGCATGGAATATTTTTCCATCTTTTTGTGTCTTCTTCAATTTCTTTCATGAGTGTTTTGTAGTTCCTAGAGTATAGATCCTTTACCTCTTTGGTTAGGTTTATTCCGAGGTATCTTATGGTTTTTGGTGCTATTGTAAATGGAATCGTTTCTCTAACTTCTCTTTCTACAGTTGTGTTGTTAGTGTATAAGAAAGCAACTGATTTCTGTGCATTGATTTTGTATCCTGCCACATTACTGAATTGCTGTATGAGTTCTAGTAATTTGGGGGTGGAGTCTTTTGGGTTTTCCACGTAAAGTATCATGTCGTCTGTGAAAAGAGAGAGTTTGACTTCTTCTTTGCCAATTTGAATACCTTTTATTTCTTTTTGTTGTCTGATTGCTGTTGCTAGGACTTCTAGTACTATGTTGAACAATAGTGGTGAAAGTGGGCATCCTTGATGTGTTCCTGATCTTAAGAGAAAGGCTCTCAACTTTTCCCCATTGAGGACGATATTTGCTGTGGGTTTTTCATAGATGGATTTTATGAACTTGAGGAATGTTCCCTCTATCCCTATACTCTGAAGAGTTTTAATCAGGAAAGGATGTTGTATTTTGTCAAATGCTTTTTCTGCATCAATTGAGAGGACCATATGATTCTTCTCCCTCCTCTTATTAATGTGTTCTATCACATTGATTGATTTGCGAATGTTGAACCACCCTTGCATCCTGGGGATAAATCCCACTTGGTCATGGTGGATGATCCTTTTAATGTATTGTTGGATCCTATTAGCTAGGATTTTGTTGAGGATTTTGGAATCCATATTCATCAGGGATATCGGTCTGAAATTCTCCTTTTTGATGGGGTCTTTGCCTGGTTTGGGGATTAAGGTAATGCTGGCCTCATAGAATGAGTTTGGAAGTTTTCCTTCTGTTTCTATTTTTGGAAACAGCTTCAGTAGAATAGGTATTATTTCTTCTTTGAATGTTTGGTAGAATTCCCCAGGAAATCCATCAGGCCCTGGACTCTTGTTTTTTGGGAGGTTTTTGATCACTGCTTCAATCTCGTTACTGGTTATTGGCCTTTTCAGGTTGTCAATTTCTTCCTGTTTCAGTCTTGGCAGCTTGTAGGTTTCCAGGAAGGCCTCCATTTCATCCAGATTGCTCAGTTTATTGGCATATAGTTGTTGATAATAATTTCTAATAATTGTTTCTATTTCCTTGGTGTTAGTCGTGATCTCTACCCTTTCATTCATAATTTTATTAATTTGGGTCCTTTCTCTTTTCTTTTGGATAAATCTGGCCAGTGGTTTATCGATCTTATTAACTCTTTCAAAGAACCAACTTCTAGTTTCGTTGATCTGATCTACTGTGTTTCTGGTTTCTAATTCATTGATCTCTGCTTTAATTTCAATTATTTCTCTTCTAATGCGTGGCTTAGGCATCATTTGTTGCTTTTTCTCTGGTTCTTTAAGGTATAGAGTCAGTTGGTGAATTCGGGATTTTTCTATTTTTTTGAGTGAGGCTTGGATGGCTATGTATTTCCCCCTTAGGACCGCCTTTGCAGTATCCCATAGGTTTTGGACCTATGTGTTTTCATTCTCATTGATTTCCATGAATTGTTTAAGTTCTTCTTTGATTTCCTGGTTGACCCAAACATTCTTGAGCAGAGTGGTCTTTAGCTTCCAAGTGTTTGAATTTCTGCCAAATGTTTTCTTGTGATTGAGTTCCAGTTTTAAAGCATTGTGGTCTGAGAATATGCAGGGAATAATCTCAATCTTTTGGTATCAGTTGAGACCTGATTTGTGACCCAGTATGTGGTCTATTCTGGAGAAAGTTCCATGTGCGCTTGAGAAGAATGAGTATTCTGTTGTTTTAGGGTGGAATGTTCTGTAAATATCTATGAGGTCCATCTGGTCCAATGTATCATTCAAAGCTCTTGTTTCTTTGTTGATTTTCTGCTTAGACGATCTGTCCATTGCTGCGAGTGGAGTATTGAGGTCTCCTACAATTAACATATTGTCACCAATATGACTCTTTGCCGGAGTCCAGCTCCAGCCAGGGTGGGTCTCTCGTAGGAAAGGACGGCGTCGGCGAATGAGGAGACACAGACACAGGGTCAGGTTGCAAGCATCTCCTCCTGACAGCCTCGGAGGAACTTTATTTATATGTTAGGATATTTTTGTTTTTCCAAATCTTAGATCATTTTCTGGATTACAGCCATAGCCTTCTTTCATTTTTCCTTTGTAATGATTAACATGACCTTTATTGATTTCTGCTTATTGGCTTTCGCTAAAACTAAAAAACAGTACGCAAAGAGAAAGGTGCTAGACATAGCGTAACCGTCTTGTTATTTTGTTCTATAGAAACTAATTCTTCGTGGAATTAGTTTCATTATGATTGCTTAGATAGGCGTAACTAAGGTGAGTAGTCACTTTATCATGAAACCCCAGAAATATTCCCACAATTATAAAGATTGCCATAAACAAAGTGAAAGAGAATAGCAGGAGCCAGCTGTGGAGTCTCCTGTTTTCAGGATCGTCCCCCATACTTGGACTTTGTCAAACAGCATGAGTAGCTTGGCTCGCGCCAACTCTTTATTTTGGTTAACAGTTGGCTTATGTAGATGGCTACTCCCATGTTGGGGGCATAGATATTTACAATTGTTAGATCTTCTTGTTGGATAGACACTTTAAGAATGATATGGTGTCCTTCTGTGTCTCTAAATACAGACTTTAGTTTAAAATCTAATTTGTCTGATATAAGAATTGCTACCCCAGCTTTCTTTTGAGGCCTGCTGGCACGGAAAATGGATCTCCATCCCTTCACTTTCAGTCTGGATGTATCTTTAGGTTCAAAATGAGTCTCTTGTAGGCAGCATATGGATGGGTCCTGTCTTTTTATCCAATCTGCAACCCGGTGCCGTTTTATGGGAGCGTTTAGGCCATTCACGTTGAGAGTGATTATTGAAAGATATGAATTAATTGTCATCATGTTGCCTTGTTTTTATAGATTGTCCCTGTAAATTTCTGTTGTACATCACTCTTGGGGTCTTTCTCCTTTTATAGAACCCCCCCTTAATATTTCTTGCAGGGCCAGCTTAGTGGTCACGTGTTCTTTCAGTTTCTGCCGGTCGTGGAAGCTCTGCATCTCTCCATCCATTCTAAATGAAAGCCTTGCTGGATAAAGTATTCTTGGCTGCATGTTCTTCTCATTTAGTACCCTGAATATGTCTTGCCAGGCCTTTCTGGCTTGCCAGGTCTCTGTGGATAGGTCTGACGTTATTCTGATGTTCCTCCCTCTGTACGTAAGGAATCTCTTTCCCCCTAACTGCCCTTAAGATGGTTTCCTTTGTTCTAAGATTTGCAAGTTTTACTATTACATGCCGGGGTGTTGGCCTGTTTTCCTTGATCTTGGGAGGGGTCCTCTCTGCCTCTAGGACGCGAATGTTTGTTTCATTCCCCAGATTAGGGAAGTTCTCAGCTACGATTTGCTCAAATACATCTTCTAGTCCTCTCTCTCTCTCCATTCCCTCCGGGATTCCAATTATTCTGACATTGGAATGCTTCATGGTGTCACTTATTTCTCTGATTCTATTTTCATGGATTCTGAGTTATTTTTCCCCGGCCTCCTCTTTTCCCTTTTTATCTATTAAATTGTCTTCCAGGTCACTTATTCGTTCTTCTGCCTCACTTACCCTAGCTGTTAGAGTATCTAGATTGGATTGGATCTCATTGATAGCATTTTTAAATTCTGCCAATTCAGCTTTCATTTCTGCCCTTAGAGACTCTATGTTGCCATTAATTGATTTCTCCATTCTAGCCATTGTCTTCACAATTGCTAGCCTGAATTCCGTCTCTGAAATCTTGGTTATATCTGCATCCATTTGTAAATCTGCAGTATAAGTCATAATCTCTGAGTCTTTTCTATTTTGGGGGCTCCTCTTCCTAGTCATTCTGTTGATGGGTGTTTGAGGGAACGTATAGAGTCCAAATTATTGACCAGAACCCAAGCAAGATGCACCTGTTTTCTTGGGACCTTAGGGTTGCTGGCCTCTTGTTTTCCTAGCCTGTCTTCTGGGGAGGGGCCTGCCGGGCTGTTACTCAGGCAACCCTGTTTGGGTGGAATTGCCCTGCCCCCCTGTGGCAGGGGATGGGCTCAGCGGGAATCAGTTTTTGGGGCTTTTGTTCTCTGGCGGCTTTCCCTGGCGGCTTTCTGCATCTCTTCCGTGAGTCAGAGCAGAAGAGACCGTTTCCAACCCTCTGCCTCAGAGCAGAGAGACCTCAGTCTGTTCTTCAGTGAGCTCTCCAGGCCACACCGTCTCCATTTCTGTCCGTGCTGTTATAAATTGCAGCGTCCTGGGTTGTGCGCCCCTCCGCAGCGCTCCCAGTCCTGCCTCCAGGTCGGGGCACGTCTCTGCCCTTTGTGCTTCTAAAACCACCAGCCGCTCCCAGTTCGCCCACGCGACCCCGCCGCTCCGGCTTTCCGCCCCGGGGGCTGCAGTTCGCAGGCGTGACCTCGCCGCTCCGGGTTTCCACCCCGGCGGCTGCGCTAAAGTCCTTTCCCACCGCTACCAGTCTGCGAGTCTGTGCCCGTCCCCAGCGCGCGAGGCTGTCGCTCACCGGCGGTGTAGGATCCCCACGGCCAGGCACCCTCCCGCTGCCGTTTATCCTCAGATATCTGCCCGCGGAATCACGGCTCCCCACTTCATACCTTGAAACCAACTGCCTGCGATATTCTGTTTGTAGAGATCCAGATCTTCTTACATCTCAGGCTGGTTTCGTGGGTGCTTAGAGTGGTCTGGTAGATATCCAGCTCAATTCCGGGGACCAGTTGAAATAGGGTCCCCTACTCCTCTGCCATCTTTCCCTTCAATTCTATTTAGCAAAGTTACAAATGCTTCTGTATCCTCTCCTACTGCTTAACTTGTTCAAATGCATTATGTTCATTCAGTTCAGAAACGTATTTGCCAAGGCAGCAGTCTTTCCTAAAATATTTCTGAAAGCAGTCCTCTGATCATGTTGGTTAAAACAGATATATCATTTTCCCCACAAAATTACAGATGAGACAAAATTGCAATATTTGCTGCTAGTTGATTTGAGGTATGCAAATTAATGGAAAAAGTCTCCGAGATTCTTATAGTAGGTGATTTGTTAATTCAGAAATTCTGTCTTAAAGAATGATATTGTGAAATGGGACTATAAATTTTATTTCTTAATTCATTAGTTTTCTAAATTCATCTAACTGTCATTTTCCACAACAGAAAATTATTATAATGGAAAGGAAAATCTCTCTTTGTCTCTTTTAAGTTAATTCCACTTTATTTAAGGATTCTCAGAATACATTTTCTCTAACAATATTTGAAATCAAAGCAAACTGAGATATATGGAGTCAAATAGGGAAGATAGCAGGGAATATGAGATTATGTATTGCTCAAAGATGAATCTCAACTCCTTCTCCCAATAAACACACACATACACATACACTTGGCCTGAGATATCATGTGGTCTCCTGAGCTTTCTTAACTTCATGGGAAATAAAACTTAACAAGCAAGGTTTACTGGTTTGATATTTGTAAACTATAAAATAAATATGACAATGGACTTTTATATGTATATATACACATGTATTCTAAAGTTAAAAGTTGACCCATTTTAAATTGCTACATTTAGTATAGAATTGTTTTAAAACATTGAATCAGATATGTCATTACCATGACGAAGAGCAAGTAGAGTTCATAAAGGCCATCTTATTTTCTTCCTTAATATAGCTTCATTGGTATGACATTAAGTATTTTGGTTTCTTTTTTCTTTTTTTAAAGATTTTATTTATTTATTTGACAGAGAGAGAGACAGAGAGAGAGCACATGCAGAGGGAGGAGCAGAGGGAGAGGGAGAAGCAGGCTCCCCGCTGAGTAAGGAGCCCACTGTGGGGCTTGGTCCCAGCACCTCGAGATCATGACATGAGCCCAAGGCAGATGCTTAACCGACTGAGCCACCCAAGTGCCCCCAGGCATATTTGGTTTCTTGAAGTAAAGCTTCTGCTTAGTTTCCAACTAAATCTTAAAGTGTCAATTAGAAAGAAATAAAATAATTAAAAATTTAAATATACTATCTGAAATAAGCATCACCTTTAATAAGGAAGTATTCTTCTGTATATACTCTACACCCATCACAATACATGCTAAGATGAAGAGCTTGTTAAACATTTGTTCCAAATAGAATGAATAGAAAGAGGCCTTATGTTTAGCATACCCCAGTTGAGCTCCCCCTGTAATTATTCAATAAAATAGCCATAAACATATAAAGAAAAAAGATTAAAAGGTAAAAATCGTATTTAAAATTTAGGTATATTATGGTAGTGAGAGTGATTGACTGCAAAAAGGATGCACAGGGGAAATTTTCAAGTGAAGGTAATGTTCTATATGGTCCTGGGGTGATGGTTACACAACTCAATTTGTCAAAATCCAAAGAAATGAACCTAACAAAGTGTTAAGTTTAATATATAAAAATTTTTAAAAAACTAAAAACTAAAAAGGAACCTATTTGTAAACACTGTATTCTAGTTGGCAAATTTCTTTCTTATGAAGGCATGGACTAACAATTCTGAAACAGCTTTATAAGGATACTGGGGTTGGACAAAAAAAATGGATGTTGGGTGGTGGGGGACAAGTTTCTCATGGTTAGTGAATGAAATTACAGATAAACAAGAAAGGACGTCTAGAATAAACACTACACTGCTTTCAATATGAGCTCATGTTTAGCTTAATATAGATATTCCTGGATAAATATAGGAACAATTAAAGATACATAGGTTAGGAGAGGTATATATATTCCACAGCAGTGTCCTCTGAGAGGGCCCAGAAGCAATGATATCCCCGTAGTAGCAAGCACAATGCACACCCAGATCTTGGTTTCTAAATATTGTTCTCCAATAAAAGCAACAGGGTTCTTGGAGAAATAACTATTTCTCAGGCAGGGCAGGGAAAATGCAAGATGAGTCTGGAATATTGTTAAGTACCAGAAAGTAAGGAAGTGCTCAAAAAGTAAGAGGTTGGGGGCATGTCAAAGAGACACAGGAACCAACTTGAAAGAGCTCCCAATGGCTAGAGCTGGAACAATGTGAGCAACAAAATGATGTAGTATAAACTGTAATCCAAAGTATATACATGAGCCCATACTGACGAAAATAAATGATTGAATAAAGAAATAAATGGGAGTAAGAGACAAATATTTCTTACAGAAGAATTCAAATAATATATGGAGATACTATTCACTACAGGAGAGGAGCTTAATTCCTTCTACTCTGCAGAATGTGCTAGATTTTGTGAAGTAGGAAATGGGAAGAATGGTAGATTTACTGTGGAGAAACCTTTCAAATGTCACCTTAACCAAGCGATGAAAGTCAACTCAACCAGTGATGTTATGTGGATATTTTGTACTTCCTGATATGATGAGATGTACCTCCACTGCATTCTTTCAAAAAATCCATAATTCCAGTGTGATGGTCAGTTTTATGTTTCAACTTGGCTAAGCTATAGTGCAGTTATTCAATCAAACACTAACCTAGGTGTTGCTGTGAAAGTATTTTATAAATGGGATTAGCCTCTACAATCAGTTGACTTTAAGCAAAGGAGATTATTCTCAATAATTGAGGTGGGCCAGATCCGATTCAATCAATTAAACAGCTTTAAGAAAAGAAATGAGGTTTCCCTAAGGAAGAAGACTTTCTGGAACACAGTATCAACTCTTGCCTGAGAGCTTCCAGACTTCCCTTCTTGATGGATTGCATAACAGATTTTGGACTTGTCTAATCAGCCCCCGTAATCACTCAGCCCATTCCTTGATCTATATATCTATCCATCCACCCATAGATCCATCTATCCTAGTTCTGTTTCTCTGGTGGATATGAATCCAGATCAGGGAACATTCTACAGGATACCTGGCCAGTCCTACTCAGGACATTCAAAATCATAAAAACAAACAAACAAACAAACAAACAAAAAACAAGGGACGATGGAAACTGTCAAAGCCCAGAGGAGACTAAGGAAACATAACTTCTGAACACAATGTGGTATTCTGGATTGGATTCTGCAACAGAAACAGTGCATTAATGGAAAAAATGGTGAAATCCAAATAAAGTTTGCAGTTTAGTAATGTTTACTTCACATTCTGTGATAAAGTAAGATGACAAAAATTGATGAAACTGGGTGAGGGATAAATGGGAACTCTCTTATCGCAGAGATAAGTGCCAATTCTTTGGAAGAGATTGACAATAATTCCTTGGCAAATGAAACTTGGTTGATATAAAATCTTCCCAGGTTTCAGGTCATTTCAAGCCTTGGTTTCATATCACAAAAGGTATCACCTAACAAAAATGAACTGTGATATTATACTTCTCCCCTCTCCCATAGCTATTCTATAACTGTAAACCCAAGGTGTGAACCAAACATAAGCCCAGAACTTCTTCCTCTCAGGTGATGCTCTGTGGGTCAGTTTCCTCAACCCAACCAAGGCAGATAATGAAAAATCCCAGAAAGCAAGTGGGCAGATAATGGAAGAGATGATTGGCATGACACAGAACTTTCCAGAAGATATGGTCTCTAGCGTTCATTAGTAAAAGACAGGAGGTGAGAGTGATATAAGATGCTTCTTGATAGCAATGCAATCAAGAATATATTGTCATGTATTATAGTACTTCTGAGCACCCGTGTATTTAGTCCAAGTCTGACGAAACCTGTGATTTGGCTAGGGAATTGAACACATTAATATCTACCCTCATGCCATAGGTTTGTTCATTTGTGAAATATTTACTGAGCAATTATTTCTGTGTGACAATATTCAAGGAACCAAGGCTACAGAAATATATAAAAGACAAGGTCTTTTCTCTCACAAAAGTAATATTCTAGTTAGGAAAAGTAGAAAATAAACTAATAGAAAAATAAATAAGAACAAAAATCATTTATTGATGAGATCTATGCAAAAGACAAAAATGAGATGATGTAAACATCATTTGTAATTGGGAAGCTATTTTAGAAAGACCTCGCTGAGATAACATTTAAGATTGAATGTGAAAAAAAGGAAAAAATTTGCCATGCAAAGTTCTGTGGGTGGGGGATGGATAACAGAGAAAAGAGCTTGCAAACACAAAAATTACCTTAGGGTGTGCCCAGGACTTCATGGACAAGAGAATATATGAGTGGAGAGGCTTGAGCATGTAGGGTTTCGCCTACCTTTTGGAGGTAAAATCAACAGAAGTTGCTAATAGGCTAGAAGTAAAGCTGAAGGAAAGAGAGAAATTAGGATTGTTCTGAATTAAGGACCTCAATGAAGGATTGGATAGTGTGCCTTGATACTAAGATATAGAAGACCAGGGGAGGATAAATGAGAAAAAAATATTAATAGTTTTACTTTGTTTATGTTAGATTTACTTTCCTTTTAGACAGCCAGAGAGAGAGAGATACTGGATAAGCATTTAGACAAACGAGTCTAGAATCCCAAAGAGAATGTATGTACATCAGTATTCAAATATAGACCGGAGGACCACCAACACATGAATATTTAAAAAAATGGAAATAAATAGAATGGGGTCAAGACAGGGCCTTGAAATATTCCAATATTTAAAAATTGAAAGTTAAAAAAAAAAAGGCATCAAATCATATTGTGAAAGAGTAGCCAGTGAGGCAAGTAAAAATCAGTGGAAGAAAGAGTTTCAAGGAGTGGATGTTCAATTGAGTTGAGCTGAGATCTGAAAGAATGATTTTACTACCATACCAGTGGTTGAAAAAGGACATCAGGAGATTTCATCATTTTTATCTTTTGATAACCACTAAATATAGACAAACCTGCCTCACTCAAGGACAAGAAGGGTGACAAAGAGAGAAAGAAAGGGAGAAACAATAACAAGACCAGGAATAAGTTTCCTCATTCCTTGGGCAGGGCAACAGCGATCCAGAGCCTGCGACAAATGCTACCAGAAAAAGGAAAAGATTAATAGGCATCACATGAATGAAATACTGTGCAGATTATCTACTACAGAATTCAAAATAAACTTTGGAAAACTATTCAGAGCACTCAGAAAAATGCCAAAGTTGTGTCCAATATGAAGTAGGGACATGTTCCATAAGAGGAGATCATCCTGAAATGAATAAACATGAAAATGGAAATTTAAAAATGGAAGTTTTAAAAATTGAAAAAATTAGAAGATTTTACATTTACATTTACACCGAAAGCACTAAAGAACAGAACTGATGCTACAGAAAGTTGATGTTGATGTGGAATAAAAAACTTAAATCTTATCTTTCAGAATGCTGCAAAAAATGACAAGGAGTCAAAACAGTCTAAATAGTCAGGAAGGGAGTAGATGTGGAAGATAGAGATGTAAAGACAACATCTGAATAATCATTAATCCTAAAGAAGAGCTGTGAACAAATGGGGGAAGACCCCCCACCCAAATCATAATATTTTCCTGAACTGAAGGAAGACATGTGTATACAGTAAAAACTGAAATCATCTATATCCACCCTGCTATTATCTGCACTAGCATGGCTTTATTATTCCCAGAAACTCTTGTTCAGGAGTGTAAGAGTGACAAATAACTTTTTGGATTGCTCTAGAAAAGTCTAGGAAGACCCATCAACTCTTCAATAGAAAGTTTTGAAGGAAAGCATACATCCCAAGACACTTTTTTGCCCCCCCAAATTTATTAGACAATTTGGGAAATCTAGAACACTCATACTTAATAATAAGAAGAAATACTACTAATATTTTAGGCATGATAATGGTATTATTGTCCTATTTTTTTTTCCCCAGGACAATTTGAAACTCTCCTCTCAAAATTCCCTCCTTGCTGTGCCTGCCAATCCTATGCTATTATGTCATGATGCTTACCCTGTCCTAATTACCCTCTCTTTTTCCCCTCCACATCAAAAGAGCTACCTTTAGCCAGACTTCAAAGTCTCATAAAGTATCCTAACTTTGCCCTCTCCCCTTCAGAGATGCTATGAAGAGTGTGGAGGTTGTGTGCTCCCCTTACCAAGGTAGGCAATAGACTCAACTTTGCCTTATTAACAGGTTGATTTGGTGATATTTTAGGGAGCCAGCATTCAATAGGGATTGAAAAACCTCACTCCCTTCCAGGAAATAGTCAATGAAAATATATCCCCACCTGGTCATAGAATAAAAAATATTGAACTGCATAGATTAAAATACTTTATAAGTATCTAAGCAGACAAATGTAATTTATCATCAAAGAAAGAAAATCCAGTTTGGTCTTAGGTTGTCTAATGCAAAATGAATGTCAAAAATCAATACTGAGGGCTAAAAAAAATTCTGTGACCTAAGAATATTTTATATAATCAACCTGTCATTCAGGTAATAGAAAGATAATTTCAGGTTTTGTTAGGGCTACAAAAATATGTTATCTGTCCACATTCTTGAAAAGTTATTCAGTGATCTACTTCAATAGAATGAGAGATGAAGCACAGAAGTGCTTAAAAAGATTTTCACTAAAAGCCGTTAGAGAAAAGTTGAAAAATATTTTGTTACAAAATCAATTCAAATTTTAAAAATTATTCGTGAGAGATACATTATGTGAAATTAACATTGCAATGTTATTGTAATTGTAATAACAATAATCTATGTCAAAAACACTAGATTAAATTAACAAAGGCTGAAAATTGGGAACTGCATAATGAAGGAGTAAAAATGTGAAAAACTAAATAGCTTATATAGATGAGACCTAAAATAAAATTTTCCACTTGGAACTGGCGTGTAAATAAATGTATGTTTTAAAGTTTTTGTAAAAGGAAACACAATTAGAATCAAAAGCAAGAAAAATACTTCCCCAAATTATTATGAGTAGAGCATAAAGTGGGGTGAGTAGAAGTGAAAAGTGTTGCAAACGGGTCTGTTAAATGGCAAGCAGAGGCCATCTCATAAAGAGTCATGCGAGCCCTATTAACGTGCTTGGACCCTAGGATGCAGTCTTTGTTTAAGGGAGCTTGGAGCAACCGTAGAGGCAGTAGGACTAGTTAGAAAAGCATTGAAGTAATCCAGTTGAGAAATGATAGAGGCCTGGACTAGGACATTGACAATGGTGACAGAAAGGAGTGTTTTGCAAGATATTAGAAGATTGAAGTAGATATGCTTACTAATGAATTGGGTGGAGGGTTGAGGTAGATGGAGGAATCAGGGATGTTATCAGTGGATGATGCACCATTCCCTGAGATTGGGGATTGGTAGGGAATGCAAAATGAAATCTGGGATGGAGACACAGATGTGGGAGTCACCCACATACACATTCATTTGTTCTAGGAATATTAAACACACACTTCTGTTTGTTGGATACCCTGCTAGTCTCTGGGAATACCATGATGGGTAAGACAGCCACAATTTGTGACCTCATAGAAATAACAGTTTAGCTCAGTGCTTAAAGAAAATCTGAATGTGGTGACTGCTTTTCTCGGAATTATCTGGAGTGCCAAATACTAAGTTGGCCCTAAATCAGATTTTCTTTCTTTCTTTCTTTTTTTAAGATTTTATTTATTTATTTGACAGAGAGAGACACAGTGAAAGAGGGAACACAAGCACGGGGAGAGGGAGAGGGAAAAGCAAGCTTCCCGCGGAGCAAGGAGCCTGATGCGGGGCTCGATCCCAGGACCTATTGATCATGCCCTGAGCTGAAGGCAGACACTTAACGACTGAGCCATCCAAGATACCCTGAATCAGATTTTCCAGTTGAGTCTTATGCATACTAACATTTGAACTCTACTGGTTAAAATAACTGAAACCGTTTAACTGTCGAGATCACCCAAAGGAAGTGAACAGAGTGAAAAGAGACGAGGGTCTCCCACAACATCAGCATTTTTCAGAAGTCTGGAGAAAGTACAGTTCATAAAGGAGACAGAACATCCATGGCCAGGAATTTAAGAGGTAAACCAGAGTTTGTGTTGTGTTGGAAGCCTAAAGAAGGGAATCTTTAGTGTAAGAAAGTTCGCTTAATATTGAAAATGCTATCAAGGAGTCAGTAAGATAAGACCTGAAATATATTCACTGGATTTAGTGACTGTAGTGAGAGCAAGTTTAGCAATTTCAGACTGGTAGGGAGGAAGTGAATACTCCAGGAGTCAGCAACGTGTCCATGAAATCTGTGAGGAAGATGGTGAAAGAGAGGGATCAGTAGCCAGAACTCGAGGGAGAATTTTTTTAAAAAGAGCACTGACTATTACATGCCGAGAGGAAAAAGAAACAGAAGATAAAGGAGTAGAGAGAATTTTTTAAAAATCATGGAAAAGTCTTGTGAGATAAGAACAGAATGCAAGATCTAATATAGATCCAATCTTCGGGAAGCCTGCTTCTCCCTCTCCCACTCCCCCTGCTTGTGTTCCCTCTCTCGCTGTGTCTCTCTCTGTCAAATAAATAAATAAAATCTTTAGAAAAAAAAGATCTAATGAAACAGTCAGAGAAGAATGAATGTGGATGCTGGTGGTTCTGTTTAGGCATGTGAGCACAAAGAGCACAGGTACCTGTCTCTTTGCTCATTCTCTTTATAAATAGCACCTGTTATTGCACCTGGCACACACCTAATCCTTAATCAATACATTCTTAAATGAATGAATGATTAAGGTAGAGGAAGGTGTTAGCAGCTCATCTTCAATTTCTCTGTGAAATATTAGTTAACATTTACTATAAGTAAAGAGGGAGGTGGTGGGGTCAGAGACTGATCAGAGTGAAGAAGCACTGAAACAGACCTAGGAGGGCGACAAAGAGAGAAACAAGCCTTGAAGTGAGTTGTTGAAGGCCGGATGAAAGCAGAGACCATGGAATCATGGTAGCATCTGTTGGACCTAGGTTGGTTTTCTCCATCAGCACCAGTGGGGAGATGAGGGAGACAGCGATTAGGCTTGTCCATTCCTTCCAAAGACAACCTTACAGTTAAGATAGGTCTTTATTACCCTCTGTTGCCTCAGGAATTTCCCTATTAAACTCAGGATGTGACTTAAGATTTACGACGAATATTCTACCCAGCGGCACATCTCACCAAGGAATGTTGCACTTCGTGGTAAAAATCGACTTATTCCATTTGACCTTTCTTCCTGGCAGTGACTCGGCACCGGGCGAAATAAACGTAGTTCTGGTATACTCTTCCCCTGAGGCACCATTCGCCCCATAACACCTTCCCCAGCGGGACATACCCCTCTGAACCTTGGGCCAGAATTCCAAGTCTTCCCAATTTCACTTCTTGCCGTCAATTGAGTTCCTGCAAGTAAGTGACTTTCAATGCAAGCAAATGCTAGATTAGCAAAACTGTGGGATTTCTTTTTATTAGTTAAAACTGCTTCATCCTGATTGTATTCTGTTTTCTACTATTTATCCAGAAACCTGCATCAGATCTGCAAGGCCAACCAGCAGCTTATGCGGTGCCTTTGTGCAAATTAGGGAAGGAAGCCCCTTCTGGGCAGGTCAGTGAGGGAACACAGAGTGGTGCTGGGCAAGGCAGAGCAGATGGTACCTTCGTGTTGAGCAAGAGGGGCCCTGCCTCTTAGGAAGGAGTAGCTTCAAGTCAAGTGCCTACGCTCCGCTGTTGGAGCGGGGGGTGGGGGGTGGTGGTCGACAGCACTCACCACTTTGGCTGGGGCCTTTGTGCAGAGTGGAGGCCCTACTGGCTCATAAACTGAATTGTATCATTTTGTATCCACCAAAGTGTAAAAAGGTAACAAAGACAATGCAGCTGCGGGAGGGGTCACTTTAATGGCTGAACTCAGGACCCTATCTGAATACAAAAGTGAGGGCTCCTTGGCTTTTCTTTCTCTACTCTTTATTTTAAAAGAGAAATAATGACAACATGGCAGTTTTGTAGTTGGAGAGCCACACATCACTTCTGTTTTAGCCTTGTTTAAGTTGCCACACTGAATGCTTTTGTTTATCAACGTGAGAGGAAAGGGAAAAGCCAAAATATGGCACAACTAAAAAAGCCCATTGTTCTGAGTCATAAAACTGCCAGAGAAGGTAAATTGTGCGTCAGTGCATGAATTTATTTAAAGAAGATAAAAGACTTTGTTTCCTCAAACTCTCTGAGAGAGGCACTAAATCAAACCCCAAATCTGAAATAGCAGATATTAGATGTCAGATGCATGGGTCACTCATTCATCTCCCCCTTTCCTTGGTACAATTCGGCTCAGAACAAGGGGAAAAGCGTCAGCTGTACTCAAGACGCAAAGAGCAAGTCCCAGCCCCCCACCGTTGCAGCTGTACCTGAGCCGTGGGCCCAGAAGGCTTTGCGCCCGGCTGCAGAAACCTGATGGCGGGGGGGAAGTTTAGAGGGGGGAGGCCGTGGATAAGGTAAAATTTAATATGGTTTTCCTCTTGCCAATCTCTTGTTTTTCCCTCCTGGTGCAGACCCAAAGCCTTTAGGACAGTTGGAAAACATTGTGAAAAATGACTCTACCTCTCCTCAACTTCATTATTTTTGAAATTGTCTCCATAAAGATGCCGCAAATATCGTGAACCTGTCAGTTCTGATGTTTTAATTGATCCCAGGTTAATTTAAGTGAAACCCTTTAAGGCCCAAACTGATGGGTTTGTTTTGGGATTGTCCTGAAATCCAAATGTGTATAATTCCCCAACTGCATGAATTTCATGCTTACATTGTGGCCCCCCATTTAGGCCCAAATCAAGCATTTTTCCTGCAGTGCAATATCAATTCAATTTCAATCATCTGAAAAATTACTCAATTAAAGTCTATTTTCTGAATGCAAGTGATTGCCCATCCTGGAATAGCTCTCCTTCTCTGCGGCCTTTTCTGCAGGGGAGCTGATAAGGAGCTGGCTGGGCTGGCAACATGAGTGTTGTACAAACATACACAGTCAAGTAAAGCTCCTGGTGTGAATGCCTCTGTACTCACAAACTTTGTGCTCATGTAAGATAATCCTTGGGTGCTTGAGATCTGTTTTTTTTTTTTTTTTCTAATTACGCGTTCATGCATTCATTATATATTTTTTTAAACCACATACTAAATTTTAAACAACCAAAATGGATTATTTACAAAATACTTTCTTTTTTAAGGTTTTATTTATTTACTTGACAGAGAGAGACACAGCGAGAGAGGGAACACAAGCAGGGGGAGTGCGAGAGGGAGAAGCAGACTCCCCGCGGAGCAAGGAGCCTGATGCGGGGCTCGATCCCAGGACTCTGGGATCATGACATGAGCTGAAGGCAGACGCTTAACTGACTGAGCCACCCAGGCGCCCCTACAAAATACATTTTTAAAGCCAGAGTTAGGAAAGGAGTTAGTGCATTTCAGTCTTTAATAAAAACTTAATAAATGCCTATTGTGTTAAGCAGTGGTCCCGTAATGTGTCAGATACAGTCTTGGTCTCAAGGAGCACACAATCTAGGCAGAGGACTGAGAAAAGGATGCACCATAATTACAACATAAAGCAGGTGAGAGGAGTCATTCAGGAGTACAAAGTGAAAAGGGTTTCAAAGAAGGAAGGCTTACATCCTTTCGGAACTATAAAAATTTTATCTGAAACTTCGAAATTTAAGATTGTCTTGAGGGGCGCCTGGGTGGCTCAGTCGTTAAGCGTCTGCCTTTGGCTTGGGTCATGATGCCGGGGTCCTGGGATCGAGCCCCGCATCGGGCTCCCCGCTCGGCGGGGGGTCTGCTTCTCCCTCTCCCACTCCCCCTGCTTGTGTTCCTTCTCTCACTGTGTCTCTCTCTGTCAAATAAATAAAATCTTTAAAAAAAAAAAAAAGATTGTCTTGAAAGAGGAGTAAGATTTTGACAGGCAAAAATATTCCACACCTAAGAAATAGCATAAACGAAGGCATAGAGAGGAAAGGACTTCATGGCAAGTGGATTGTTTTGGCTGGAGAATGGGGTGCATATAAAAGAACATTAGGAATGAAGTTGGGAATGTGCTTGAACCTGGGAGCAGTGTAGGCTAAACTGGAGTGAAGAAGAAGCCATGAGTTGGAGGAGGGGTGGATAGAAAGGGTGTAGCTGGTTCATCAAGTAAACTAGAGTGGCGGTCCAAGAGAGAGGTAAAAGGAACTTTGTTTTGGTGCTAACAGCTGGAAAAGCAAAGAATGGATGAATGTGAAGAACGTGCTAGAGAACTGCCTGCTAAAAACGGGTGACACATTAGATGGGGTGAAAAGAATCAATGATGACTTGAGATTGAACCTGGGGCCAAGGGGTGTTGCCAAACACAAAGATAGGAAAATCAAGAGAAGGAACTGGCTGTGGAGAAGGAAAAAAAAAAAAAACAAAAAAAAACACCAAAACCCTTTTCATTTAGAGATTCTGTTCACTGGAATATGTGGTGGGATGGCCAAGAGTAGAGGAACTCTTCCTATCAGACAAATCCTTGTGTCAAAGGTGCCTTATTGCAGCTATGGATATAAAATGGTGCATTTATGCTTAATGATGTAAGTTTAGATGGGCACATGCAGGGCATTACTAAAGGAGAGAGAAAGGCAAGGGGAAAAGTAAAGTCAAAGGGAGTATCAGGTAGTTAAAATGTCCAATAACTCAGAGAACTTGGGGAGCAGGAGAGCAATTTTTGGTACCTGGGATCACACTGAAGAGAATTTTTAGTACAGAGCTGGGAGTTGGGGTCTAGAAGGAAAAGTCCCGAGTGAGGAAAAAATAATGAGTGAGAGAGAGACAAAGATCTCCTTCTGACAAACAGCTTCTTTTATGATTCAAACCATGATGTGTTGTTAAGGGGACAGGAACTGTATTCAGTTACCAACCATCCCAGTTGGCCGGGACTATCTTGTTTTAGCACTGAGAGTCTGCATCCCAGGAAATTCCTCAGTTCTGGGTGAACTGGGATGTTTGGTCACCCTGCTACTCCTAGTGTGACATTTGGCACTTAGTAGGCTTTAGCATTTGCTGAGTGAACGAAAAAAAAAATGTATATGGCAGCTCAACATCTCTGAAGCTTGGTTCCTTAATTTTGTAAAATGGAGTTAGTAATATCTGTAAGTAGCCAGCACATGAGATTGCTTTGACAACTAAAGGAAATAAGGTGCGTGGAAACATGTGGAGAAAAGACCACAAAACACTGTATCAATGTATACAAATGTAGGATAATTTCTATTAATTTTTGCATATTCTTGATTTATGCAAAAAAAGTATAATATTATTTGTTGAAATGTTCACTACTGTTTGCCCCCCCCTTTTTTTGTCAACTAACCTCTCATTGCCAGTGATCTGATATTGGCACTGAAATAAGTAATTAATTTTGTTTATATGGCACCCAATACCCAAGAGCCTCTAGGCATCTGGCCAAATCCTTTTTTAAATATAGTCATTAAATGGAGGAAGAGAGCCAAACAAATTCTTAAACCAGCAAGTGAAAAAAAGAGCAACTGGTGAAGGGGTGGGGAGAACTAAAAACGAGTCTCAATTTGGAGAATTTCATCCATGCTCTGGAGACAAACACTTCACCCCAAACTTCACAGAAAATTGATTATATAAAGTTATCCACTCTTCTCCTAACCTCTGGATAAGAGTCCCAGAGGCATGGATTTTTAACAAAAATTTCCAACTTTTTAATTCTTAAAAATGCACTTAGGGTTTTTTCACTTATCATCAAATTCTCATACTAAAGCTGGAAGAGACCTTGGAGATCATCTCATCGGACCTTCTTATTTAATATGTGCTTTTTGGAGGAAGAGTCCTGGGTAATGTTTTATTAGCGTACAGAAAGCATAAGGAAGTTTTGTGAATGTAGCTTGGCTAAGTGAAGGGAACCTGCACGCATGAATGAGGAACTCCTTGTAGTTTTCTGCTGGGCCTACTTCAGTAGAGCATAGACAAGGGATGGAGCAGGGTCAGTGACCTGTCAGGCTCTCCATCCACATTCCAGTTCTTTCCTCCTTCCTAGACAGAACCACAGTTCCATGGCCCTGCGTATCTTTTTTCCCTCCAGAGCTGCCCTGCAAAGAAGACTTTTGTTTTATTATCTGTTTTATTCTCCTTGTCTTTTCTCAGCTCCCATTGCTTCTTTTTCCTTTTTTCTATTAATAGCTAGATAGATTTCTAGAAATGGTAGATGTGACATGCTTCTGAGGAATATTATTCAGGGACTTAAATTTTTTTGAAATTCAGTACACTTGAAACTTTTCTTGTGTTATCCCACTCATACTGCCTTTGAAGTTTTCCCTGGGAGATACCCTATGTTCGGAGCATCCCTTGCATCTCAAGTTCTATTTCCACAGCAACCAAAGAATATCTGAAGTGAGACCATCTCCACAAATAAGTTATTGGATAATTTGCAGAATGATTATTCATTTTAATACTCAAAATTCTCTAGTGCCACTGTGCTATGCTAACAAGTTTTAATAAATTGTATGTACAAATTTGACCTAGAAAAGCAAACTCTGAGATGTTTCTTCTCTGTGAACCCAGTTACATAATGTCTGATGCTTTAATTGTACTGATCAAATTATCACTCTAATATATCAATATATGATACTATTAGCAAGCACATCTTGTTTACTACAGTATTTATTTCATGAGTGTATAACTTGTCACATGACTAGCTTGTGTGAAACTATGCCATAAAGATAACTCTTCACTTTCCCTAGTATATTCTTTTTTTTTTTTTTTTAAGATTTTTTATTTATTTATGAGAGAGAGCGAGCACATGCAGAGGGGTGGAACAGAGGGAGAAGGAGAAGCAGACTTCCTGCTGAGCGGGGAGCCCGATGCAAGATTCAATCCCAGGACCCTGGGATCATGACCTGAGCCAAAGGCAGATGCTTAACTGACTGAGCCACCCAGGCGTCCCACTAGTAAATTTTTAATCTTTATTTTATATAGTCTGTTGCTAAAAACAGCTTAAAATGTTATCAGTTCCAAAACATTTCCACTCAAAGAAGATGGAAAACATGAGGGTAACTGTATGGGGTTGTGTATCCAACTCTGAAAGTTGAGGCACTGGTGTCTTCGGCTAAGAACGAAGCTGCAGGGGGGGATTCCACCCCTGCCCATCCTGCCCCCATGAAGCTCTGACACGGCATCATAAGACTTAGGTTCACTTCGGATTCTAAGTCTCTTAGCAATTTGACTTTAAGTGGGTGATCAACTCTGCTAAGCCTGAGCTTTCTTATATATAAGACATATGTTCTAGAGATAAAGCAGGTAAAAACATATTGTAAATAAATTATAAAGCAATATACAAATGCCATATATTAGTCTTTAGCTTTTTTTTAGAACTTCCCAGAATGCTTTTCTAGGTGCCCACTAAATATTTTTAAATAAATGGTGACATGAAATTTCCAGGACGAATATAATTATTTCTCGTAATTAGTCACTTTTGGGGCACTGCAAATATTTCCATTAAAATTTATTTCTTAGAAGAGTACTGGAAATTCAGTGATTTGGAAACCATTTTTACCCTTGAATATCTGGGATAGAACATTCTGAATAAATCTCAAAACTAGGTACAAGTCTACCTTGTCATTGTGGCTGTGGATTTCTGAAATAGGATTGTATTTCATTCTCAAAACCAGTTTTACAGTTTAGTAACATGTTTGGTTTTTTTTTCCTTTTACAAGGAAAAATGTGGTCACAATCCAGCTGCGTTGTTCAGATGCTATTCTCTTAGCCAAAATTTGGTCCATAGGGTTTGAGTATTTTCCTCTTTCAGGTAAATAAAACCAAATAAACACACAGTTATTTATAAATTTTTTTTCCTGTAAAACTTACACTTTATTCTGCTGTTTTTTTTGTTGTTGTTATTATTTCTTTGGCAAAATATTGACTGTGCGGGCACTGTCTGGATGCATTTGAGGAGAGTTCTATTTTTAGGCTTCTTAGAAAAATTACTTCTGTTCTTTGGGAATCATCTTAAGGGATTTATCACAACAATTTTATTATGCAGAGTTAAAATATACACCAAGATGACTTCATACTTGATAAAATAGAGTACCAAAATAGATTTAGATATTTCCATCAATATAAATACATTTCCTCAAAGTCTCTGACTTCTTGCCATTTTCTTCTTTCTCCAACCTCCCCCGCCCCCACCCGTGAAGGTATTAATTTTTTACAAATAAATTAACTATATATAAGCAAGTTCTCCCTGTTTTAATCCTAGTCCCTGGGCCAAAACTCCTTTAAAATATAAATTGCCCTAGGATCTTTGGCCTTTACCTCATATCAAAGACATTTTTTCTAAACCAGTATCAATAATCATGCTGAGTGAACTACATTGCACTCAGTTCATCGCCTACGGAAAAAGAGAGTAATTAGTTCATATTGTCTGACTTTGACTTCTGACTGGAGGTAATGAACCAGTACCAGGCCAGATCCAAATTGCACATGATGGACAACATTCTTACATTTGGTCACAATCTTCTGCCACACTTCTCTTTCTCCTTTTTCTCATTCTTCTGCATTTTTCCTTTCTTTCTTTTCTTTTTCTTTCTTTTTTTTTTTGTAATCACTATTGAATGCTGTGGCAGATGGCATGTCTCTCAGTGAAATCAAAGGCATATGGCAAGCCGTTCTCAACGGTGCCACGCCATCTAAGTTGCAGTATTTATATTTCAAAAAATAATAATTTAGCCTGTGATACCAAGCTCTGAATATAGTCACAAGGAGTACCTAATTCCCCAACACTATGCATTTTGAAGTTTCTAAGAGATTATATAGAAATCCTCTCTTGGTAGTGAGCAGATAGTGAAGTTTAGAAATGTAGCAACTGACTCTTAGTCGGATCAGACAGTTCTAAGAAAAAAGACCAAAAAGGAACTTTTTTTAAAAAAGTCATCTTAGTAAGTTTAATAACTTGAGAGAGAATATGAACTTTTCAAAACGGTTTTCCTGTTTAACAAAGCAGTCATTTAAAATGCAAAGTCTGTTGCCATTTTCTTTCTTTTTCTGTTTGTTCATTAAATTTTATATAAGGATCAGAAACCAGGAGTTAAAAAATTCCTTCAGTTATTTGTAGGTTCACTTCATGAATTCTATATAAATAGTTCATTTCCGGGTATTAGTGGTTAAGTAGAACTAGAACAACAATAATCGAAATTCTAAGAACAGAATTTCTACTCAGTATTTTTTTTTTTCCTTATAACGTAACTAACCTATGTCTTCCCAGAAGACTGGAATCAGACTTAATGTTAACTCACACCGCCATGTCTGTCTGGAGTCCACATTTTTGCAGGCAGAAAATCGGCACCATGTAACAGGGACAGAGGCTGTGATGGCAACCCTGTAATTGTCATGGGCTGAACTCCCAGGGGAGGAACGGGGTGGGGCAGTGAGAAGAAACAGCACCAGAGCTTAGAGAAACTCCATTTTTATGAGTATCTTAATATTTAAAATCTGGCCAGTGCATATGTCTGAATTCGGTGTTAATATTTGCTATTTTATTAAGTAAAAGAATGTTGCAATTTTCTTTTCCTCTGTAGATACCTATTTCTTCTTTCTTTTAATGGAAGTATTTGCTAACAAGTCTCACTGCTCTTGTAGAGCAAATCTCAGAACTCAAGCTGCTACATCATGACCAGTTCCCATAAGACAGATTGATAATAATCTCTTTTCCTCTGCCTCAAATTTGACAAACCCAGCAGAAACGACTAAATATTATAAACATTATGCCTTCTTTTCCCTCAGAGATCTCTCCTCTTTTATGAAGTGCTACACATTTATTTCCTATAAGATTTATTATGTTTTTCTTTGTGCATCACGACTGTGGTGCTAAAACTCAGAAAAGGCAGCTTGATGGATATTATATGTAAAGTCTCATCTCACCCAGTACTGCAGTGTTGTAACCCACACCTCCCCTTGTGTGCAGTCTTTGTACCGTTCAGTATGCTAAGGGGTTTGCAAAAGACACCTTTATTTAGGACCAAATGCTTTTTAACTCTGAAATTTCTTGACTTCTGGAAAAGACCCATCTCTGATGTCTGGTCCGTCTTCCCTGCCTATCTTTTGGCAGGTAAAGGATTAGAGTCTTTTTATCAACTAGATTACTCACATTGACATTCTGTCTTGTTATGATAAATCCTAATGTACATGGTCGGAGCATGTAGCTATACATTTTAATAACTAAATTTAAAAAAGGGCTATTGGGAAACTATTAATATTCTTATAGCATCCTGGCTAAAGGCACATAATCTGAAGCTAATTGCATGGGTTAAATCATGGCTCCTCTCTGTGTCAGCTTTAAGATGGTAGGGAAGTGATTTGACCTCTTGGTGCCTCAGTTTCATCACTTGCAGAATGGGAACAATAACAGTACTTTCCTCACAGAGTTAGTAAAAACGTTAAAAGAATTCAGGCATGAAAGCACTTAGAACAGTGCCTAACACATAGTAAACGCCAGATAAAAGTGAGCTGTTAACTTTTTCAATGCAGCACAGAAAGTAGCAACATGGGATTCAACGCTTATGGATTATTGTTGTGCCATTCGTGTTGGGTTGCCCTTGGTTTTAGTCTATCCTTGGGGGAAGTCACTCAGCCTTTCTCAACCTTACCTTTCTCATCTGTACAATGGAGGTGATAAGAGCTACTTTAGAGGTATCATGAATATAAGACAAAGAGTACATAAAATTGCTAGTCTGGTGTCTGGCACAGAGTAGGCTCTCAATACATGTGTTAGTAGTCATTGTTACTTATATTTGCTAAGCTCAGTTCTCTCTGATGCACAGGGAACTGATTTGGGAAGTAAAATGTATTTGAAAACATCCTTTCTGTATTTTTGTTGAAAGCAAACTTATGAGGGACATAGAAAAATTCAGAAATACGGAGCAACTGATTACGCTAATGTTGCACCTCTTTATCAGTCTGTCCTGACGAAGCAAGAGGAAGCTCAGGCCAAATTCCTCAACTCAAAATTCAGACCGGTGCCAAGGGAGCCATCATCCCTGATGTGGGCTAAGAGTGGTTAATGTTGATTCACATATGGTTTTCTTTTTACTAAATGAGATTATTCCACTGAAATTGCTGCGTTCTCAAGGTCAATGAGAACTTAGATCTTCTGCAGGTGTGCCTGTTCTTAGGGAAGGAGGATTCAGATGGTTTAAAGCACTTGAATTTTAAGGCTTGATTTGGAAGAAGAGAGTAAAACTAACTACATGAATAAAATGCTTGCTCATAATCTTAAAATTAAAGTAATTTAAAAGTATCAATATACATTTTTTATTAACATCATTCAGGAAACTTTTGTCTAAAAATACAACAAAGCTAATTATAGTATATCCATTATATATTAGCTAACATTGTTATGCATTATATAGCATAAGGCCCTTTTTCCTGTTAAATGTTACATTTTACCTGTAATTGACATTTAATTTCCAAGTACTTACTGATGGAAAAAGTGTATGTGTTTTGTGCATTTTCCTCGAGGGAGCTCTGTTTCTATCCTATTTTTGCTTATGTAAAAGTTCTATCTTTGGGACCAGACATGGCTTTAATAGTCTTCTTAGTAGTTTAAGTAAGACAGTTTGGTTACATTGAGCTAAAATGAGCAACAGTCATAGAATTTTACCTTATGTGTACATCATTAGTTGAAAGCTTCAGTAATTTTAAAATAAAAACTTTAAGTTAGCGTTTGCTACCCATCTCTCTTCCTCCCTCCCCAAAACAAGGAAAACACACACACACACATGCATGCACTATAACTAAAGAAAGCCCTTTTCTCTCTTTCCATTTTTTTTTTATATTTCTCTACTTTTTTAAAAACAGTTAATCTCAACTGTTTCCTTTTCTAAATAAGTCATGATGGTGCCAGGAGAAGGATAATTTCAAAGTACTGTAAACATCTATCTAGTGATTTTAAAACAAAACTGATTTTGAGAACTCGTTTTACCTAGTAAGAATATTAATGAAATAGGGGCACCTGGCTGGCTCAGTTGGTAGAGTGTGCAACTCTTGATCTCGGGGTCACACTCTTGATCTTGGGGTCGTGAGTTCGAGCCCCATATTGGGCATAGAGACTAGTTCAAAAATAAATAAATAAAAATAAAATAAGAAAGAATAGTAATGAAATAGTATAACACTAGGATATTAAAATATATTTGTAAAATACTTTAGTTTTTCAAGACTTTCTCATTGATTTGTTGATTCTGGGTTACTGTATTATGATGTTAAGTGTCACTACTCTACGTTTAGATAGTGACTGGATTTTGAGTGGCTTTCCTCAAAGTGTAGTCTAATGACCATTTGCACCAACATCATCAAGACCTCCTTTTGAAAATGTGAGTTTGGGTCACCACATAGGAGGTGGAAACTGATTCTCTGGAGGGTAAGCCCTCACCCATGCTTGTTTAACAGAAGCCCAGATAATTCTCCTGCAGACTAAGGTTTGAGAAACAAAGGGTTAGTCTCTGTATCTTCACCCTCTTGATTTCCTAAACAACCACGGAAAGCTAGTTGTCAGTCAGGGTGGAGACTTTCCAGCACAAGGGGTTTCAACACTGCCTGCATATTAGAATAACCTAGAAAGTTCTCTAAGAATGCCAATCTCTGGACCTGGACCTGAGGAGGTTAAGAACAGCTCTAGTTCTTGATATTTGAAATGCAACATTTGGTAATTAAGTATGCAGTGTCTTATACTATCCTCTTTTTAAGCCATGGTTAAGTTTTTAACCTTCACTGTGACTAGAAGTTCCATGAGGGTCATACTTTTTAGTAATTGTATTTCCCGAAATAATGGTGTCTGCACATAAGAGTAGGTCAAATAATTCTCTGCTTTATAGAGATTGGGCTGGAAAGAAGGAAATAACGGGATGAGTATGGGATGAAGCAATTTCTTAAAAATAGTTGTGTCCTCCAGGGATTTGAACAATTGCAAGTGAAAGAGAGAGAAGCCGACCACTAGACAGGGCCTGAAAGCTGAGAGGGTATGATGAGAACACTGTGGGTCAGTGAGGGTGTCTTTGTCCGCCAGGAGTCTCTGGAGGAGGGCTGTGATCTTTACTGCCGAGGGCACTAGGGGAGCGTTGGTTGCCTTGTGGAGGCCGGTGCGCTGTGCAGGCCAGGCCCCTGAGCTAGTTCAAGCACTGGTGGTGAGGAATGGAATTTTCAACTGCCAGCGGACATAAATAGGCTATTATCCTGACTATTTTGTTAAATATCCTTTATAGAGCAATACTTTTAAAGAAGCGGGGTTTGTTTTTTTTTTTTCATTTAAAAAAATCACTGGTGTTCTAACTAGCAATAACCAAGTGTAGGGAGTTTAAATGAATTTTTGTATGTTTGTGGTATTACATATATATATATTTAAAGATTTTATTTATTTATTTGAGAGGGAGAGAGAGTCATTGCGAGTGGGGGGAAGAGCAGACGGGGAGGGAAAGGGACAAGCAGACTCTGTGCTGAGTGTGGAGCCCGACATAGGGCTCAATCTCAGGACCCTGAGGTCACGACCTGTGCAGAAATCAAGAGTCGGACACTTAACCAAGTTAGCCATCCAGGCACCCTGTGGTGTTTGAATTGTAGAAGAGCTTTTTTTTCTGAGTTTCTCCAAATATTGCTTTGTTTTTTATTTCTTGTTGCTTAGTACGTAAGTGGAAGCTGTTGGAGTTCCTAACAAGATAATCCTTAGATTGCAGGCCCTGAGTGCTCTTAGTCTTTGAGAGGTGTGGCTCTCAGAACTGTAGGTTCCCTGGAGAAGGTATTAGCTAACCAGGTGATTTTAGCCAGAGTAAGAGCTGAGATCCCTGAGTGTCAATAAATTTAAAATAAGAATGGTTGGTGTTGTTGACTAGAATGTGAATTATCTACCTAATGGTAAACTAAAAAAAAAAAAAAAAAAAACTTGAAGAACGTGAGCAAAAGACTAAATATCTGTTCTTAGGTTCAGTTTTAGGACGAATTACTAATTAATTTTTTGGCTACAGGATTATTTTATGATGGTGGCATTTATAAGACTGTCCTGGTACAAGCTGTGAATTGTAGGGGATATGATTCAAGGATTATATAGTGAAAGAAGATAGATTTTCTTTTTCCAGAGTTATTCAAATAGAGTGAAAGAAAAGGCATGACCTCGGGACACATATAGAGTCAAACAACAATATTATATGTATATAATAAAGTTATACTGGGAGAAGAAGAGCTGCAAAATGCCCCTGGGAATTCCTAATGAGAATTAACAGAGAAGTGAAGAAAAATACTTCAGTCTTAATGTCTGTATACGAACATAGATTATATAGAGTATGAGAATGTAAGAAGTAAATAGTGAACTTGAATTTTTGATACAAGTAGGTAAATTCATTTTGTAAAAATTACCGAGTCCAGTTGAGTTATAATTCATAATTAGAATAAGCAAAGAAAGAGGATTCTTTCTCAAAAGAAACTAAAACTGCAAGGAAGAAAGCTATTTTCCAGAATACAACTGTAATTACGATGGCTTCTTTTTTTTCTTTTGCTCTCAGTTCAAAAATGAGTATCACTTGGAAATTTTCCTCTGTGGAAAGCGAGGATAAGTAATCAGAAATAGGTATACCTCTTTAGGTAATTCCCCACTAGCCATTTGCAAATTCAGCATTTTATTGTGATCCTTATAAAACAAATAAATCTACGTCTACTCTGGTCATTTGTTGTGTTCCAGTATGTAATCACACAGTCTGTGTAATTTTACATACACTTTAAATGAAGAACATGTGGTCAGTCTAGAGTTTGAAACTTTTAGGTTATACTTAATGTTTTATTAAAGCTTCAAAACAAAGGAGGTTGCAATTTTCCTTTAATTCATATAAAACCTTTCCTGCCCTCTCTCTCCTAGGGCTCCGGTTTCTGATATTTCTCATGGCTCCATCCTCTTGGTATAAATGTCACATAGCTATTCCTTTTCTGCATTAGGGGTGAAAGCCCTGGCCAACCTCCCTTTTAAGAAAAAGAGGGAAACTGCCGCCAAGGCACCCATTTGCACAGAAAGGCGTGAGCGGAGACTTGACTTAACGCTTTTCAAATAGAAAGGCGTGATCCCTTGGTCAGGGGACTGGTATTTGGATGGCATGTCATCTGTAGCTGTTACAGATGAAAATCAAATGGAAGTCTGGCTCTTTTCCTTCCCCAGTTTCTCTCCTTTAATCTCCACTCCAAACACTACTTGCTGCTGAAATAAACATGATCTTGAGAAGGAGTGCTTTTTTTTCTTCTTTTTATCCCCTTTTCCTTTTTAAAGCAAGAGTGGGCATCTGGATGCTTCAAGCTGCCAGGTGTATCCCATGTAGAACCACAGCTGTTCTCTCTGATAACTGGAGAAATAGACAGCAAGAAGGAGCTAGACATTTGGAGTCAGCAAGAGACAATGCACTGTCATTATTTTAATTACACACGGCTACTGATTTGTATTGTAATTGCAATTTAATATTTTGTAAAAGGTTCATTGTATTCATGGAAAAATACCAAATATGTCATTTTCAATAGTCCTAAAGGTTACCAATAAGAGCGATCCTTAGGCACGTAAGCCAGGAGAGAGAGAATGATGATGATTGCCACAGTTTTTAAAGCTCTATCTTAAAGTCAGTTTAACTGGGAGATTAATGAAACAAGAAATAAAAATTGAATACTTTATCTAGTTAACCTGCCATGATACTGGGTTTTTTTCATAATCACATTCTATCATAAGAGATTTTTATCTGAGTTTTTTTTCCTACATAAGTATACTATTTTTAAATTGTTGTTTTTTCAAAATATAATATTACTAATAAGTTACCATTGCTTTGGGTTCATAGCTGTATTTACTTAAAAACTGATGACTGTAGACATTTGTATTGGGTCACATTTAAAAATTAAAGTCAAAGAAAGCATTTTTTAAAATAACGTATGTCCAGTTTATATGGATCAGTCATGATATACACCTAGATTTCACTAAGCCTCAACATATTATTACAGTTAATCTAGGCTAAGATATCATTAGCATAACAACATGAGCAAACAGATGGCTGATTTAGCAGATTGTCTTCAGGCAATACTGTGTTAATCAATATGAGTACCAGTATAGATTTGACAGAAGATTTTTAGATTCAGAGTTCACACAATGGCAAAATATTTTACTTAAAGCACACATTTCATAATTTTAAACATATATTCACTACATTAGAATATATAAACATTAAAATATACAAACCATTAAATTTAATGGTTGTTTTTAATTATAGAATATTAAATCAGTATCTAAAATGTGTTGGGAGGTACTAGAAATGTGGAATTGAATGAACCCCCAGTTATACTGTTTACAATGCAAATATTTAATCATTCAATCATTTATGAGAGCCTTCTCTATGCAGGCACTACTCTCAAGAAGCTTACATTCTATTGAAGTGACAGAGAATAGACTACCAACATTTCAGTAGGTAATCGTTACTATCAAGAAACGAAAGTAAAGTGGGGGAAGAGCAATGAGGAAGAACAGTGTGTTAGAAACCTCTGTTGGGAAAACTCTCAGATAAAGTCAGATCTTTTAAGCAAAGATCTGAATAAAATAAGAGAGTAGGACAGGCAAGTATCTTGGGCAAGAGTATTCCAAATTAACTTGAAACAAGAGGTAGAAATTTCTTTCATTGGTAAATTACTAAAAATATTTGGTTATTCAAAGGATATTTATTGAGCGTGTTCTATGTCCTAGAGACTGGGCTCAGTAGAAGGGTTACAAGGGTAAGACACAGTACCTGTCATCAAGATATTCATGGAAAAACATAAAAAGGTAATTGTAACAAAAATGCTAATTACTAATATCAGGCCTACACATGGGGCATTTAGATACAATTTCTACATTTTATCTTGGTTACATTATTAACAGTGATATGACACCCATCTCTAACTTGCCTTTAATGAAGACATAGTAATTAATATGGTGATATAATCAGAAGGATTTGGTCTAATTTTGGCTCTAGTATTGTATTAACCAGGACTTTTCCTGTTGCATTAACAAATCCAACTTGAACAAAGGAGCCATTTACTGGCTTTTGCCCCTGGCAAGTCCAACGTCCGGCATTAGGGTAAGCCAGATGCTGTGTAAGCTGTACCTGGATTCAGGCGGTGCCATCCGGTTCACTTTCTTTTCATTTCTTAGGTCTGCTTTTCTTAGTATTGGCTTCACTTACCAGGAGGCTGTGTTTGTATAATGATAAAGAAGGCCAATGGTACCCTAAATATATATGACTCCTAACACTCACTATCCTAAAAGCAGAGAGGTCCTTTTTCTCTCAGCCCCATACTTACTGTCCTACAAGGATCCCATGGTTGGTCACTCTTAGACCAATCACTGTATGCACCCTCACCATCCATTCTGGTGACTCTCTCATACCCGCTAGTTAGGTCAGGACCAAGCAGGCCCTCGTGAGCGACAGATCTACTAGAATCCTATCCAGTGTGGAAATGGGACAGTAGCAAAATTAAAGGCAAAGAGTACTGTGCTGGCAAAAACAAAAAATCCTACTACAGGTAGAATAATTCTGTGACCTTGGTCAAGTCATATCATGCCCCGAGTCTCAGTTTCATCATCCATAAAAGTGCCAACTTCATAGTGTCAAATTAGATAAGGTAATGTGTGAAGAAGGTTAAGCACATAGAAAAAGGTGCTTAATAAGTAACTATATCGTCATTATTGCTGATAATAAAGAAATGCTACATGACTTGTAGCAAATTTTAGCTAATGGAGACCAAAATTTCAGGAAAGATGAAGTGTACACTCTTCTGAAAATAAAGCAAAGTGATAGGGCCAGCCAGAGTCAGATACTCTGCGTTCCACCAAGAACCCATCGCCTGTGACTACAAAGCGCTGCGTATTACAAGATGTAGCTGTGAATGGAATTTAAGCCTAAAAGATCAGAAAGCTGCCTTCTCATTGCTGCTCTTCAAATATTGTAGGATTCTTGACATTTTAGTGACTTAAAAAGAATGCAAATTCTCTCAGTAACATTTCTATTCAATTAAGTTGATAATTTAAATTGTAACAATATACACATCAGACTGGCAGCTTATCACTCAGCTGATCCTTGAGGGATTTCATCACAGAGCAGGTCAGGATAAGTAAAGGGGCAGAGGCACAGAGTTAATTTGGGTGCCCCCAGAAGCAGTCCCACGAGAAGCATGAAGAGTCTGGTAGAGCTTTCAAATCCTGCTGAAGTTCTAGCCCCCGTGAGACAGCGGAGGAGGGAAGGTTAGGCAGGAATGTCGCCCTCAGAAAGTTTTGGCCAACCTATCCACAGTTCCTGAGCCAAAGGACCCTGTCAGAGGAGTTTGTATCTCTCACAAATGAGCCTGCCTTCATGTCTCTGCTGCACCCAGTCGTTGCCTGGAAGCAGCCGGAGGGGAATATGGGCTCAGCCAACACCGTGGTGGATTCAGAGAGCAACAGCCTGGGTCCCTTGGCCGGTTATCCTCCTGGGGCTGGAGAACTCCAAAGCACCGTCTCATGTCTGCCACAGCCACCCTGGGTGGTAAGGAAAATAGGGCGTCCAGCTATGAAAGCATATCTGGTTCATGGCCAAATGAGGAAAAGAGAAATTGGAATTGGAAGACAGTATTTCTCTCTCCTAATGCTACCTAGGGTGGATTCTGCCGCAAGAACTGTCTGCCAGGACAGGAAGGATGGAGATATGTTGCCCCGGGCCACTCATAGGGTTGGGATGGCCACGCAAGGTAGCTGGCCAGAGTCTGGCCGACCAAAGGTGTGGAGGAAGTCTGGCCAACACATGCAGAGGAAAACCCTGCCTTTCTCTATCCCATAGCTGGGGGGGGCTGTGCTTTGATGTCTGGCTTAACTTTTGCAATTTTCTTCTCAGAGGTTCTTCCACCTCTAACTTGTCTCTGAACCATCTATTCGAGAAGCTGCTGTTCAAATAATTTTTCCTGATGGCCGCCACGACAACGCAGTGAATGGCGAGCGCGGCTGAGCCGCGGCTGGCACGGGGGGCTTCTTCTGTCGCTGCTAGTAGTGACGTGGCAACGGGCAGTTTCCGGATCCGGTCGAGACGGTTGAAGGATGACGTCTGGTCTTACTAAAAAGGATGTCCTTCGGTGTGCTCGTCCTTCAATTTGTTCAATTTTCTTTAACACCTTAACTGAAGGAAGAAAACTGAAGAGAAGTGTTTTCCTTAAAAAGATGACCTATGCGAGAGTTTGAACTTCTGCATTTCTCATTTTAAGGATCTCTCAGGAAGCCTGACACCAACCTGGACTTTTCAGTAGAAGATGGAAATACTTGATATTCTGTGAGCTTTGGCTTCGTGTGTGTGCGTGCATGTGCGTGCGTGCGTGTGTAAATACGACTTCTCCCAAGGGATAAGCAATTTAGCTGTTGTGCCCACTGTTTATTTGAAACCAACCTAACAGATAATAAAGGGGAAGAGTATTTCTCAGTGTTTTTTCATCTCTTTGGTGAAGAGAAGGGGTGAGACATGTACCAGCAATGGTATTTAGTGTTTACAACTCTTTAAAAACTGGAAAGATAAAGTTAACTTCCTCCCCTTTTCATTCCCTGACTTCTTTCTACTTCTCTAGACTTGTCTAGGTGATACGTATTTTCTCAGTTTTGTGCTGATCGATTGTTGGCCTTTCCTTTTGTGTATGTGCAGTGGAGTAGCAGTTTGGGTTTGTTAAGATGTGAATGAGAAAAGGGAAGATAAACTTTACTAATTTAAAGGGTATGGACACTTTTCCAACGAATTTCGTTCCCTTCTGAAAGACAGGAACTGTGTCTGTTGGTGGGATACATGAAGTGCAGGTGATTACACTTTCATCTCTTTTTTTTCCCCTCCAGTTTGGCCTTTTGATATGTGGAATTGGTTCTAGAATAATTTTCAACTAATTTCCAGAAGAATATGTCTTCTGTTGACTGACATTCCTTCCCATTAGAATCATAGAACAAGTTTCTTTTTCTTTTTAAAGATTTTGTCAGAGAGAGAGAGAGAGCACAAGCAGGGAGAGCTGCAGAGGGAGAAGCAGGCTCCCTGCTGAGCAGGGAGCCCGATGCGGGGCTCGATCCCAGGACCCTGGGACCATGACCTGAGCCGAAGTTAGATGCGTAACCGACTGAGCCACCCAGGCGTCCCATAGAACAAGTTTCTAGCTTTGAGCCTCTTTCAAGGGTGACAGACATTGAAAAACTGTACACGTAAAAGGGGTGAATTGTATTATATGTAAATTATACCACAATAAATAGGAATTTACAAAAAAAATGACAGACACTGAGTATTTTAAGAGAACTAATAAAAAATATTTTCTTAGGGAAAAAAAAACAACTTTTAAGGTGGCTACTGTTCCATTTTAATTCTAGGACAATAAAACTGCAAGTGCCTACATTTCTGTTTTGCTTTTTATCATCAGTGATTTTGAAAGACAATTTTTTTAGGGATGCCTGGGTGGCTCAGTCGGTTAAGCCTCTGCCTTCGGCTCGGGTCATGATCCCAGGGTCCTGGGATCGAGTCCCACATTGGGCTCCTTGCTCAGCAGGGAGCCTGCTTCTCCCTCTGCCTGCCTCTGTCTCTCTCTCTCTCTGATAAATAAATAAAATCTTAAAAAATATATATTAAAAAAAAAGAAAGACAATTTTTTTAAAAAAACATTTTTATTGCCTACTGGAGAATTTTCACTTACTATTTTAGTCATTAAAATCTTTCTAACCAAGATCATGTACAGCCTCTGTAGTCTGAAAGTCTTATAAATCAATAATAAAAATAATATTAACTTCTACTGCTTATATGAATTCCTTCTAGTACTTATTTACATTTGAACAAGTATTCTAATTATTATCACCAACATTAAGAAAATTAAATATCTATAATCACGACTTATGGATCACTTCTGGTCCTGGCTTTTAAGGAGTTTTATGGGTGGCAAAGAAACTGAAATTTACTTGAAAGCATAAAAACTTTGAAAGCATAAAAACTTTACTTTTTTGACTTTAAGCTTAACTATTTTGACAAAAAATGACTCTAGGTTCTATGACAAATGACCTAAAAGTTACATATTTCAGAAATTACTTACAAATAGAGTGACCATATCATTTATCTTCTAAAACAGAACACTTCTGAGAGTGAAAGAGATTCTATTAGGCAACAGGCTTGGATTGGGACTGAGCCAGGTAAAACAGGATATATAGCATCAGTCAGTCTACTAATGAACTAAAAATAAAATATTAGTAAAATTGATATAGGAAAACTTTTAAAGAAATCTATGTGAGAAGTATTCTTAGTAAAGAATTGTTCTGGTGTTAAGTCCAGGGCACATTTTAGATTTCGCGTTAATACTTGAAACTGATACACGAGAAATGTGATATTAGGCTAGTCGAATAATCGGCAGAACTCAGAATAATGCGAGTGGGCTGAATGGGCCCATTTTAGTTATTTCCAAAGGGTTCATAACTGAGGTGCCCCACGGGCCTCATTATCAGGCCATTTCTATGACCTCACCGAGGATCTGATGATGACATTAAGAGGGAGCCTCCAAGGTGGTCCTGGGGCGGGGGCAAATGTCCTTCTATGAAGGTAAGTTTTAGCTTACATGTGATATATCTGTGCTACTGTATCTCTCACCCCAAATTGCTGATATAGTTCATCCGTGTAGAAATCACTCATAATCCATTAAAACAGAGGGAGAGAAATGAAGGGAGTGATTGGGGTGAGGGTGAAGTTTAACTAAATTGAAGATAACTTTTAAAGAAAAAGATAATACATTGCATTTGAAAAGGCATTTCTTACTCATTATTCCTTGCTGTTAAGTAGTCCTACTTATCATGTATTAAAAGAGACAAGGCAATTTCCCGCTGAATGTGGGGAAAATCAAAAGGCTATAAAAAGAAAATAATTTAGTGTCAAGGCACCCTATTGGATTCGCTTATGTGTTTGTATATCTGTCTACAATATCATTTCTCAAACAATAGCCCCCGCATCAGATACACGGAAGCCTTTCTAAACGCAGAAGACATATTTTTAAGATGGTAAATGCCATTTTCTGTCTGGCCAACTGCTGGGATCTGATTGGTCATTACCCTATTTCAGAGGAAGCTTCAAGAGCTAATCAGGGGCTTACCAGCTATGACTTCTATTGCTGCTGCAGAGAAAACTTAGCAATAAACTGTCAATTCAGGATTTATTCTTTGTAGGGGTGTGCCTCCTGCTTCGAAGATTAATGAAGAATTCTTGGTCCATTGTTTATTAAAGATATCGCCATTCCATAGCATTTTAATTGTAAATCCACTCTTTGACATCCTAACTAATGGTTCCTGCTAAATTAATAAAAGCAACATATTAAGTTTAAATCCCAGATAAGGTAAAGATTGCTGTTTTAATATCCCATCCATATCCTTTATCTTTCTACAGGGGCTTTCAGGCCAGTAGTTTTAATAACATGCATGAGTGAAGATGCTCTTTTTTAACTCAAATGGTGGCGAAGAGTTTTTCCTTTATATTAGCAGGCAATCAATTCCAATAGCTTTTTAATGCTTTCTTAAAGAATCAATTTTAAAGCAGACACTCTTCAGGGGACCCTCTTAAACTTCTTCACAGCCGGTCTCCTAATTTTCTATTACAATGCAATCTAAAGCAGCTACAAAAATAATGCAGATAATGTTTGCTGGGTAATGATTTCCAATTTCCCCATTCCATGTACCCTGTTATTAGGAGGATCATCTTGGTTGTGTAAATTAATTTTCAGTTCACTTCAGGGGAACATTACAATGATTTATTCAGCACCGGTGTCAAAGAAAGTGTTGGGAGGATTTTAGCAGTCTGAGAAACAAAATCAGTTTGTTCTGATTATCACCATATTAAAGGGAAAAAAAGGGGAGAAACAAAACATCTGCAAAATGTGTGTCTTGGCTGTGGCAAGCATGCTAGAACCATGATTTGATGTTGGGTTGTCACTTTGTAATACATGAACTCAGCAAAAGAATGGTGTTTTGTGATCCATCTCTACTTGGGGATTAAGTAGTGAAATAGCCAAGAATATTCTTTCATGGGATATTTCATTTAGATTCTTTCAAGACAAGAGAGCCATTTATTCATCTTTGCTTGGAAGAGAGAAGTAATATTCAAGCTCATAATCAAGGAGCATTATTCCTAAACACAGTGTAATTGGCCAGTTAGTTTGACACAAAACTTAAAACAGGAACTATCAAATCAATGTCTCATAACTATAAGAAATACAACTTTTTTCTTTACCGTAATTTATCTCATATACATTTTTCCAGGATTGTTTGTGAACTATGGTCTTTATAATATTGCAAAAAGGACATCATTTAAAAAGGTTTTATAAACCTTTTACATCGGTGAACTTGTAGGGGTGTTGGTCACTGGAGTCAAGTTTAAGTGGGTCCAGGCGTGCATGCAAATTGACCTCCTGGCTCACTTCATCAGATCACTTTCCTTCATTTGACACATACCCAGGAATCTGTATTCTGTGCTGTGCAGCAGACAGACAGCTAGAGACAGGCTGAAAAATGAAAGCAAACTTTTGTAAACGTGAGACCGCAACCTGTAACTCAACCTATGAAGAAGAGTTTCATGGTATTTTAAGGACATACAATATTTTAAGTAATTTAAGTTTAATAATTTAAGGAATCAGTTTTAAATTTAACTGGGTCAGGAGGCTGGGGGGGAGGTTTCCCCAAGAAGTGATGATCGGGGTTGTTGACGTCTGACCTGAGAATAATATGAGCTAAGCAGGGGAGGAGGGGAAGGAACACTATTCTGGGATAAGAAACAGTATCAGTTTGGTGTCTTGGAAAAACACTGTGGCTGCATTGTGGGAACATACTGGAGGAGAGGCAGAGAAGATGCAAGAATTCAGAGGGGAGACTGTTGCCATAGTCCAGAGAGAGATGAGGCATGCCCGGATGGTTGTACTGTCTTCCCAAATCTCTGCCCACCCATCTGTGGGCAGCCAGGGTGGACAATCCTTTCTCGATTATCATGTAGCTGCTGATGAAAGCACAGATCCGCGTGAAGTGACGTGAAGTGAAGTGGGCTTAATTTGATTCCTGAAACCAGGCACCTTCAGAATAAAGATTGTGCAGACTTAGAATCCCTGACTGAGCAGTGGAGAGTCATAGCTTGACTGACGAAGATTTTTTTTTTTTTTTACTGTTAAGTTCATATATACCATTTTGGGGGCACCACTGAGAACTGTTCTTGTCTCAGTAGAATATGGTCGTTAGTAGCACATAAGTGTACTGCCTCGGCCTGCTTCTGTTTCCAGGTAAGGAGCCCAGCTCGTGTGGCCAGGAAGAAGTGGTCTGGTGAGGTGATTAACTGCTCACACCCCATTGCTCAGCCTGACGTATGTGCAGAGCCCAGCTCTGTCACTTACTACGACTTGGGAAGCTATGTAGTTCTTGAGTCTCAGTTTTCTCATCTGTAGAGTCGGGGCACTCAGGATTCACTTCTAAGAGTCTGTGAGGAGTAGATGAGAGAGTGTTTGTGAAGCTCCAAGTGGAACCCCTGCCATGTAGTAAGCAGGCTACACCTTTTTGCTCTTGTTAATCCACGGTTGTTTGCCTAAGCAGTCAGGACAAATAGATGTTTGAGTACCAGCTGGGAGTGATGTTGGCTCAGGGTCACCGTCACGAGATTGTCAATCGAGGTTGGCACAGGCTGGGCAGTAACATGCTACTCAGAATGCAGGAGTCCCAGGGATCCAAGAACCGGGCCATGGCAAGGCAAGGCCACGGACGTTTGGTAATAAAGGACACAGGATAACTGTTGGAGTGCAGAGTGGCACCAGAATCCCCTGGTTAAGATGAAGTTCTTAGCAGGGTCACTCGGTCTAGAGCCTATGGTTTCTGCCTCCTTTATATGAGCTCAGTGCAGGCAAGTTTTAGGAGTCCTGTGCTCAGAATGGATGCACAGGGGCTCCTAGTCTTGCCTGATTAGACCTCTCAATCAGTACTGCCTACGGAGCTCCAGGAGAGGGTGAATACTTGAGACCAGCTACTGGCATCTGAACCTCTGAGCACTGTTGTCACTTCGAAGAGCTGGGCAGGGGCCTGGCCATAGGAATCTGGAACGAGTCCTCTCTCCTTCATTGTTGAATGTACTTAGAACTACTGGTGTCGCTTTGGGCCTTGGGTTAACACTGGAGTCAATGACCTCAAAGGAGCCCAAGCGTAGGGACATTACTTGTTACTCATAGAAATGTAGCTTGTTGCATCATCCCCTTTCGTCTTTTTCAAAGTCATAAAGCAAGGAAAGGGGTGGGTTAGGCTATCTATGAGACTGAAACATGAGCTCAGTGGAATTAATGTGGAAACTCAAGATTTCCTCTTCAGTGTGATTACCTTTATTTATTTATTTATTTATTTATTTATTTATTATTTATGCTTTCTTGACAATGCAAACATAAATGAAGAATTAATGTGTATGCATGTATGCATGTATCTGTCTACTAAGTTGGGCAGTTCAAAAAAAGAGGAAGGTATTTTTAATATTTTAAATTTTTATAAATGTTAAATGCTGTTGTGGCAGGTAGAACTATTGTATATTTGAAAACTGCATTTATGAGAGTTAGCGGTATAGATTTTTTAAATGCCAGCAATTTTTCCCCATGCATTCCAAATCCATTATCAATCTTGTCAAGAGAGAAGAACCTATCATGACTTCAAAGGACATGCAAACTACATTTATTAATTTCCTGATTCTTTTTGTGTTTTAAGAATAAACTGACAGCTTGAGTTAGAAGTAATCCTATCTAAATATTCTGTGTGTGGGGGAGACATTACCTCCATTTACTTAATCTTTCAAAACCATATAAAAGTAAAATCTGTCCGCTGGTTCATTAATGCATCATGAGAAAATGGATATATGAATTGTCACCAAATTAACAGGGTAAGTTTCCCGTGACCTGATGTAAAAATGTAAGCCATGAAGCTTTTACAAAATTCACTTACGGGAATTCTGATGACCACCTCAAAGAGACAGATAATGAAGGTGGGTATTTTTCAGCAAATACGAAAGATATGTGGGAGATCATCTGACTTTAAAAAATAGGCTATGACATACTTGAAACTCTTTTTCGAGGGGATCTAGGGACAGTTCAGGTAAAGAGAAATTCAACTTCTGAGTTTGAAAACAGAACTAAATCAGGTCTATTTGCCGTTCCTTGGGAACGAACTATCCTATATTTGAAGACACATTGGATGGTGAAAACAATCAGTGGTTTTAACAAGTAACAGGACAGATGCCTGGAATTCCAGGAAGTGGTTTGCATTCAAACTGTTTCTCACAGGGGCAACTATTTCTTACTCAAGGGTGAATTGTAAAGTTGCAGCAAGGATTTTAAAAATATGTATTTATTTATTTTTGTTATTGAATCATGTTTGGTGAGTTTTCTAAGAAAATGAATCGGAAATATAAAAAACCTTTATAAATGAATTATCCAATAATCAGATACAATAACTGAAATAATGAAAAAGTCTAACGAAGGACTCAATTTTGGAGTGTAGAGAGGAAGAGGAGGAAATCGAGGAGTGTGGAGTGGAAGAGCAAATCTCTTCCTCCTTTTCTTCCTTTTTCTCCTAAATTCCTCTTTATAGTCTACGACCTTCTGAATTGAATATATAAGTGGGACAGTGGAGGACAAAATTCAGAATAAACATCTACCAAGAGTAGTGAATGACTAGATGTTGTGAGTCATGTTATGGCATAAGTTAGTTATTTTAAACACATGTTAAATTTAGTTTTGAGCTTCAACAAAAACAAAGTAAAATATGCTGAGGTTTGGCTTCACATGGTCTTAGAAGGGTCAACTTTTCCCCACACTGAAGACTAAGAAATGATGTGATGTCAAATAATAAATAAAACAATAATAATTAAAACATTATACAGCACTATTATGTGTCAGGCAATGTTGTATGCTATTTAAAATTTATATGTAACCCTCACAACAATCCTATGAAGTAGATGATATTATTATTCCTATTTTAAAGATGAAAAAAAGCTGAGGCACAGAGTAATTAAGCAACTTGTCCAAAGTCATCCAGTTAAAAAAATGGGGCTTCAGGATCAATGTTCTTAACTATAATGCTATACTGCTTATATATACACCTCAACTAGATGTGTATGTATGTATGTGTGTATGTATATGTACGTGTGGATACCGATCTATCTATACATGGATATTATTAAAAAACAAAATTCAACTGAGTAAATTTGAAGATCTAATTGGTTTTATTAAATGATGCATGAATTGGCCAACATCCCATCTAGCAAGTAGAGAGGTGCTTTGAGGAGTTGTACAAAAATGAACGGTTTTTATAGGAAGGAGGGTGGGGCAAGGAACTTATTAGCAAAAAGAAAGAATGGTTTCAGGAAAGGTCACCTTCTCTTAGAGGGTCTTAGTAGGTGGATTACCTCATCTTCCTTTGGTGGATGGAAAGAAACTATGTAACAGATTACCTCATGGGTGCTGACCAGAAAAATCCAGTTTGATTGGCTTAAAATTCCACTCCTGGAGAGGTTGAAAGCACAATTAAGTCTTGGCTTGCTGTCCTGAGGGCAAGTGACTCCACCTTGGGCCAGTGGTTTTCTGGTTAACAATAATATAGATGTAGCTATCCACGTATGTGGAAAATATTTAGCAAATCAATAATTTTGGATTATTTGTTGTCTACTCAGCGTTCTGCCTCCTCTTTCTAAGGTCACTTTTGCACTGCTGAGAAGCCAGGAATTTGTTCAGCTTGGAGTTTGCCAATGATAGGTTCTGGGTGAGATTAGAAGGTGGGATAGAAGAAGCCAGAATCCTGTAGAGGCTGTTGCAGCCAGATGCATGAACAGATGTGAGGTGTCACGGAGCCTCCTCAACAAGCCTTTGAGATGCACCCGCTTTCCTACCATAGACAAGATAGTTGATGGAAGCTTTTCAGAGATTTTGAGAAATGTAGAAGCTTCCGTGAGCTATTAAAAGTCACCTACCTCTGACCTTCTGACTTAAATATTGGTGGAGGCTTCTCTGACTACCCCCTACCCCCACGAAGCTCTTTCAACCTTTTTAAAACCTTGAATCCTTATGTTAAATATGTCATATCAAGAATGCAAAGAATGGCTGTTTTGTTCCTAACCATGGTCTTAATAAAATACTGAGGTAGTTTAGTATAGTGGTTAAAACCATTAGCCGTTGAGTCAGACGTATTTAGTTTAGTGTTTCAATTCTACTACAAACTGGCAAAGTTATTAAATATATCTTAATTTGCTAAATTAAGTATTAATTTGTAATATATGTAAAATCTTAATTTGCTCAGTTGTAAAATATGGATAAAAATAAAAAAACGTATCTTTGGTAATAGAACCTTAATAATAGTACCTCTTTTAGGTAATTCTGAATATTAAAAAGAAACATGCAAAGCACTTAGCGTAGTACTAGATGTTACTGATTATTATTGTGATTTACTACAGTTGCTTAGAAACATTGTTCAAATTTCTTATATCATCTTTTCTATAAATCTGGGAATTTAATGTTACATTTTAACTCTCCAAGTTAAGAGGTAACTAAGATACTATAATGCAATCTGGTTTCATTCAGAGTATTCTTCTAATGAATAAATTCAGTTTTCCTAAATTTAGAAAATAATATAGGCTCATTGTTAAGAAGTTAATATGGAAATGTATAAAGTCTAAAATGAAGGAGTTTCCACCACCATTGAATAACTACTTTTATAGTTCTATACTTTTTATATGCACATGTATGTTTATATACATTTAGATAAAAAAAGAGATCAAATTATATTTGTTTTTCCATATTTTTTTTAAACTTAAAAATGATGTATATAGAGAGCTACCTTAATCTTTCCAATGGCTTTCCAATGGCTTCTTTTATATATATATATATATATATATATATATATATATATGATTTTTTATTTATTCATTTGACAGAGAAAGACACAGCGAGAGAGGGAACACAAGCAGGGGGAGTGGGAGAGGAAGAAGCAGGCTTCCCGCGGAGCAGGGAGCCCGATGAGGGGCTCGATCCCAGGACCCTGGGATCATGACCTGAGCCAAAGGCAGACGCTTAACGACTGAGCCACCCAGGCACCCCGGCTTCATGGTATTTTGTTGTATTTCTATGTCACACTTAAATTAATTAACCTTGTGTCTATGAATATTCATTTCCCATTTATCTGCATTATGAAAATGTTTCAGTCAGCATCCATGCAACTTTGTGCAACATCTAATAATTTGCTTAGAGTGAACACTTGAAGATGCAGTCTTTAGGTCAAATCAGTTCCTATTGTTATGTGCCCAAGAGAAAGTTTGAATAAGATTTTACTTCCAACAAGAGAACATAAAAGTGCTTGTTTCTGTAAACTCTTGATAAGCTTCTGGGTAGCTGGTGATAAAGGTACTGTGTTTACAGTATCCGGGATTCATGGATAATTAAAATGTCCCTTATCCCATTTGTATCAAGCATTCATTGTCTTAAGTGAGTCTCTGGCAAATGCTGGAAGGAAGTCAGTTCTTAGGGAAATTCTCTGATGAGTGCCCTAAAGGCCAGGATTCTTGTTGAATCAAGAGAAACCATATGCTTCAGATACCAGCGGCACAGAGCACAAGTCTGACATGCCACTGGGAACATGTGAGAGCCTGATTTGAGCTCAGCTGCAGGATTTTTTCCAATCAAATGGAGGTGGGCTGTGGGAATGCTGAGAAAATAACTCGTTAATTTTTTTTTTTTATTATTGTCTTATAAGAACTTGAGCACTATTTAGTTGAGATGTTTAGGTTCTGTGCCAGGTGCAGAAGTGAAGAGCTGATTTTGGTCTAATAATCTACCTCTGTTATGGAAACAAAAGAAAATGATTCCAACACCTCAATAAAAAGGTGAGATTTTGAGTGAGAGTAAAACGTCATTGCTTATCTAAATAGGTCAAGAGGCTTTTAAACAGTTAAATGAATCAAGCTCTTGGGTGGAGTCATTTCATTTTAGTTTAAACTGTTGCAAAACCATGTCCTTACTGACTGATGACAACAGGAAAACAGGCAGCAGCTTTTTAGGGCCATTTCTTGACAGCAAAATGGGAACATTGACCCAGGGAAAGGCAATAGTCTCCTTCTTGCTTTGACTGAAGAGAAGGTCCCCACTTCATCAAGACCTGCATCTAATAATTTAATACAAATTAAAAGTGTAACAAGGGCTCACGGCTGCTTTAGGCCACTTGGAATTGAAAATTAATTTGTAAAAGAAAAAAAAGAAAAAGGAAACAATTCCTTCTCCTACAGTTTTGACAATAATATTATATGCAGCCTAGTCTGTGATACCTGCTTCATAACTTGCCTATTTCTAGGAAATCAGAGGCAGCTGGAATGAAGGTTTTCTTATTAGTTTAACATAGTCAGACTTGATTTTTATTTTATTTTTTTATCTATACACTTCTTTAACTGATTCTCCATACATTTAATTAGTACAAAAATGGAGTCAAAATCTAAGAAAAGAACTCTGGAATTGGAAGGATTTTGGACAAGATATTCCCACTAGACTGATATTAATTTGACTTCTCTACCTCTCCACTAAAACTAGTTTGAAGACTGTGGGTGTCAGGAAAGGACTGTCAGAATAGGCTTTGCAAGAAGAATTTTGTCAGTTTTAATTTAGGGCATTTTGGCAAAAATTTAACTCACATGCTAGCGATACATAAAGAGGCTATACTTTTGTAGAAAAAAAAGAACAATGAAAACTGATTTGCTTAGACTCCTAAATAAAAGTCATTTTTAAAAATTTTCATTTTTTTTTAAAGATTTTAGTTATTTATTTGAGAGAGAGAGAGCACAGAGGGAGAGAGAGAGGGAGAAGCAGTCTCCCTGATGAGCAGAGAGCCAGATCTGGGGCTCATCCCAGGACCCTGAGATCACGACCTGAGCTGAAGGCAGATGCTTAACTGACTGAGCCACCCAGGTGTCCCTGTTTTTTCATTTTTTATAACCTAAACGTTAGCATTTATTTTCAAGTGGATATTAAATACAAATACACTCTCATTTTGATTGAATTTTTTTGAATGAAATACTTGATAAGAAAAAAATTCATTATTATTAAAAATAGCAATAATAATAATAATAGTACCTTAACTTCCTTTAAGGAATACCTTTACCATTTTGTAGAATTTTACATGATCAATTATTTACTGTTGGCAAAAATTTAGTGTACGGTTCAGGCAGACAGAATTGTTTCCATTCTAAAAAAGATGGTTCTGAAGCTCTGAGAAGGTCACTGACTCCACCTTCCTGAGGGTGGGGGCAACCTTCTTCCTTCGTGTACCTTCAGTGCAGTGTTCTCAGCGTGATACAAACTCAAACAACTGTCGTGTAAGTGACTTGCCTGAGATCACGTGACTCACAAATAATTTCTTTGGACTCACACTTGGTATTCCTGATACCTAAAAAATCTAGAAGAAACAAAACAATGTTTAAGACTTAATTGCAAAATTAAGCTCTTTTTGGTCCGATGTCTAGCTGAATTAAGGGCGTAAGCCTTTTTCCGCCAAAGCAGTTCTCTTGAGATTCCCATGAATTAAAGTGAATCAACTGAAGAATGTGTTTCACTGAGACTCCATTTAGTGGATGCTGTGCGAAACGGCTCAGAACTCTTCAGGACAGGGGCGCTTGGGTGGTTCAGATGGTTAAGTGTCTGCCTTCCACTCAGGTCATGATCCCAGGACCCTGGGATCGAGCCCCGCATCGGGCTCCCTGCTCGGCAGGAGGCCTGCTTCTCCCTCTCCCTCTACTGTTCCCCCTGCTTGTGCTCTGTCGCTTTCTCTGTCAAATAAATAAATAAAATCTTAAAAAAAAAAGAAATTCAGGACTGAGTCTTCTTGTCCGAGGGCAAACCCCTTACTCCATGCATGTAACCAAACGCTCCTCCATGCTGAAGCATAAAGGTTCTGCCTCTTTGGCTCAAGATAAGACAACTCTCAGGGGCCATCCTAGTTCCAGAGCTCACCTGTTGCAATTTTATCACAGTTCAACTTCTCCCTCTGCCCAACCTGTTTTGCTTATCCCTTACAAGTGTTGCTCTTCGGAGAACTTCCCAATAATCTCCTGCACACAAATCTCTGATCTCAGAATCTGTCTCTTGAGTAGATGATTTAAGAGACTCCGGGCGTGAAATTAGGTAGGAGTGGGTGGAAGACGGGGTTCAGCTGAGTCCATGGCTTTTATTAATCTCAAGGCCTTTCTATGAAGTTTCTCTAACAGGGTAGTTAGACTTCCTCCATGGTGTCTCAGAGCTTTGAGACACCAAAACAGAGAAGCATCCAGTTCTCTTAAAGATTGGGCCTAGAAATAGCATAGCAATTGTTTCTTCATGCTCTGTTGATCAAAACAATAGGTCAGCCCAGATTGAAAAGGAAGAGAAAGAAAATAGAAGTATGAAAGAATTTGAGTTTATCTGTTACACGCACCAACTGAAATATGCTTTAGTGTGAGGGGGGAAATGTTTTTCTCCTGTCCCTCTCCAGGGGAGTGCAAAGTTAATGTCCTATGAATGTTAGCCTGATTAATTTTTCAGTGCCAATAGAAAGAAATTAAGACATTCACTTGGGCAATGGCTGGGGCGGTGGGTGTGATGGGGAGAGTAATGTGTGAAGAAAGGTAGACCAATTATTTCTCTTCTGTATTAACTATTAGAGGAATATCCACCAGAGGGGTATAATTTCCATCCATATTTATATTTGTTGTCTTTATGTATATGATAACATAACAAAGCAGGAGCTCAGGTAGTTAGAAGTTATAAACCTGAGATCTGAAATCAGACAGACTTGGATTTCAGATCCCGCTTTGCCACTGAATGAAGGTATGACCTGCCATGAATTAACCTTGGAGTCTTACTTTTCCCACCTGCACGGTGGGAATAATGATGCCTACTTTATGGATTTTGAAGGTCAAGTAAGATGAAATAAGATAATGTCTATAAGGTGTTTGTATTGGGCCTGTGGTATAATAAATACTCAAGAAATTGTGACTCTCAAAAAGAAAATAACAGGGGTCAAAATATTGATATGAAGCAAAACAAAATGGTAAAAAAATTAGGGGAGAAACAGTAAGGATAAAAACATGAGTAATATTGAAAGACTCTACAGATTCCTGTTCATTTGTAAAATGAAGAAAGATAGACTTGAACAGCTCAGTAATAATGAACTATGTGGAGTGCTTTTCCCAATGCTTGGCAGATGACAGACACTCCACAAATTCTGCAGAATTTTAATGATCATGAAGATGTGAAGTGGGAAACCAGCTGCATTTGAAGGGGACGGTTAAAGGACAAACTAGAGGGTGGAGAATCAAGCAGTGTCTTTCTTTCCCACAGTAGCCAAAGTGAGCTGGCTTGTTTTTTAGTATTCCTGATTCCAGCATTATTCAGATGCAGGTTTTAGGGGGAAAACATATCTATCCACATTTTTTAAAAGACTTTATTTATTTATTTGAGAGAGAGAGTGTGTGTGTATGAGAGAGAAAGAGAGAGAGAGAGAGCACGAGTGAGGGGGAGGCAGAGGGAGGAGCAGATTCCCCGCTGAGCAGGGAGCGAAAGCAGAACTCCATCCGAGGACCCTGAGATCATGACCTGAGCCACCCAGGCGCCCCTCTATCCACATTTTTAAATTTTTTAGTGGAAATTTTCTCTCAGTTATTTCTCATTCTTAGTGCTGATTAACTACAAACCCCACTGGTGGTAAAAATCTAGACTTGTTACTGGGACTATGTTTCAAAATTTTTATTTATTTTGCTGTCTTCTTGACAAGGAATGGCAAAAGGAGAGAAGAGGAAAACGTAGGTCAAAGAAAATCTGTGTGCCAGTCCATCTCAGCCATTAAATATTGATAATTTTACATTACAGTTCTAAAACAACAAGGAATTATTGCTCCATATCAACCGGGCTGAAACAGAAACAAGTCTGGTTTCCTTCCCTTGTGGTTAGCACAGTGTGTTTGGACAAACAGGCAATTAAGTTCTTAAAATATGAATTAAAATGAGGCTGAGACTGGGTGTGTTTTCATATTGTTCTACAAGCAAAGACATTTAATTCACTGGGGTGGCTTCTCTTATTCTGACTCTTCTTGATAAACGTGCATTATACTCAATGTTCATACAAATTTTCAGCAAGTTCAGGAGAAAGATTGCTTGTTTGTAAAATAAAAAAAAAAACTTATTTTCTTACATCTCAGTATTGATATGGTAGAAAGCAGATTCGTTCAGTGGAAAAGGTCAGAACAGCTTGATCACATGTCAGTTGCACCCGTTACCTATTAGTGCGATCTCAGGAAAGTCACCTCGTGCATTTGACCTGCAGATAGCTCATCTCTAAAATATGACTGAAGCTAATTCACAGCAGGGCTGTGAAGCTCAAATGAAATTGTGAATGGAAAAAAAGTGTTAAAGGGCTATAGAAAGCTCCTTTGCCTTAGGACTTTAACACTAAATCCATACACGTTTTTATAGTATGATAGCATCTATTTGCGTACTCATGGCCACACATATTTTGGATGTAAACTTAAAAAAAAAATCAACCAGAGCATCTGTATGCTGCAAAATAACCTATTTGTTTGAAATTATATAGATATTTTATCAAATAAAACACATGTAAACATATATAATTTTAATGCCATTTAGTTTTGTATATGTTAGATACACATATAATACTTATTATATGCAAAATTGAATGAATTAGTAAAATTTAACTTTTAAATTATGTTTGAGGTTGTGTTCTCAACCAGTTACCTACTTTTCTATGTTCTTTCTTAAAAGTTGGTTTTCTGTAGCTTCTTCTGTAGCTTCCTCTCCTCTTTGCTCTCCTGTTCCATTCTTTTTATTTCGTCTATTGATAGGGTCAATATTGTTTATGAAAAATAATTGGTTAAATGACCTTGCTATCTGGGTCTGCTTCAGAAATCCTACTGTTTCATACTTTTAATAAATGCAAAGTGGTGATGTTGGTGGAGGATTGAGGGATTCCATATTTCAAGCAAGTTCTATACAAGAGGTTGTTGAAGGTAGTTAACAAATGTCAAGTAGTCTAAGCATGAATTATTCAGGATTTTCCAAAAGAAAAAAAAAATGGAATAAAATTTAGTCCTCATTCATCCAAATAGTCCCTTTGATCGGAGAAATTTTGATTACATTCTTTTAATTTCCTTGCTCCACATCGCTTACTGACTTTGTCTATATCTCCACACAATTAACAAATTGGCTGATATTTCTGGCTATCTTCACAATTAATTATGCATTGATCAACTGATTGGCCATGTAGCAATTTGATTTGGTTGTTAAGACAGCTACAAATACTGGGTTGACTCTGGTGCAATTGTTAATTCAGCTGTACAGACATGGTATGGGGAAAGAGCTTTTGGGATATGTATAAAATGCCTCACATTCTCAAATGGTCATTTAAATGGTAAGCCAGAGACCAAAATGAAGTTAAATAATTCTTGTTTTCACAGATTGCACATTAAAAATAGAATTCCATATGGAACATAATTTAAGGTGCTGACAGAACAAGAAAAGGTTGGCTTGGCATTCTTCTGTCCAAAACAGGTGGCCATAACTGCTAGATTAATAATGAGGCATACTAATAAATATTGCTGCCTTTCAGTGCTGAAGAAGATGTTGCCTCTTGCAATTACATTGTTCTTATCCTGTGTTGATTTTGGTGGAATGATCAAAATATTTAGGTTCTATTCAATATCATTATTAATATTTTTTTTTCTTTTCTGACTTTGCACTATTTAAAATTAAGAGAAGTTAATTGTTTTGAAATAGAAACTATGAAGCCTTGGTCTCTGCAAACAGAGATTGTATTGTTTAAATGTCAAAATATTTACTATCTGGCCCTTTAAGAAAAAGTTTGCTGACCCCTGCCAGAGCTACTATCAGCCTCTAATCAGAGTTCAAAGCTCTTTTCTACCCACAGTCATCCCTCCATTCCATCTAAAGTCTGACTGCTTCAGATCAGGAACAATAGGAATTCCTCAGAGACAGCATGGTGCCAGGGTTCCAGAGGGCAGAACTTTGGGTGGGATGAGCAAAGGAGTTAAAATCTCTAGTATTTGCAAATGCTTTCAAGTTTGTTTGGATTTGGGCTTCTCTCTTTTTATGTCTGTGTCATACAGGGATCCAAAGTCTTTTCTCCTTTGAAAAAAAGTGTTTCCTTTTCTAACCTCCTCAGAAAACCCACTAGTAATTAGGAGGATGGAGTCTGCAGTCCAGGAATACTTGAGGGGATGTGTTCTCTTGCTGTTCTAGGCCTTGAAATTATTATTCTAGGCTACATCATACTATTAATATGGAAAGATACTAAACTTAGGTTGTGTGTTTACAGAAAAAGAGCAAAAGTAAATATCTGACACATGTTCATATAGGCTGAGGATTCACCAAGAGTTCTGTGACTCATCTGGGTTCCATTCTAGTTCACTGGAGCTTAGGATTCCATTCCAAGTTTTGAGGTCAAACTCCAGTAATAAAATGTATGTATTTGCTGGTCTTTTCCAATGGTCGTTTCCATCTGTAGTATGGAAAAGCCAGGAGCCTTTCTGTTAAAAACTCAAGATTCTCAGCCAAATTTCCCCATCTTTACTAAACTAATGACATTATCATTATTATTGTTGTCATTATTGGTACAGTTCGTACCCTCAGGTGATTCCTAGTCTGGTGATAAAAACATAAATGCAAACACCTAACCATAATGAAATGTGGTAAGTGATGAACTGCTTCACCAGAGAAGGTAACATTTCTCAGTGGTGTGATGGAGGTGGATCTTTCCAGCTCTAGGATTAAATATCCAGGAATCTTGACAGCTGGTCGTTAAACCTTTGGCAGCTTGAAATTGGCCATGGTGGGAATATCAACACCATGGAAATTGGCAAATCAGGACTTTTTTTTTGCTCAGGGAGCAAATTTACCAAAATAACACTGCATTTGAGCTAGAAAAAGGAGGGAAAGGGTGACATCATTATAAACAGAGGGGACAGACATTATGATTAAGATGCAATTTATCAAAACATCAGTAATATTTGATGTTGGAAAAGATTTTTTTCTCTTAATGCTTGACTTTATTAATTCGATTTTATTTATTAAAATATGAAAATCATATTTTCTTATTCTTTTATATACTTAATTTGCCACAGATAATGCAAGCAAAATTTTCTCACCACAATTATGTGACTCATTCAAACCTGGCATTTTCCAAAGATGTTTTCTTGTCTTCATTAGCTTGGACTGCTCTTCTCCTAGGTCCAGGCATTGCCATTCTTTGGCTCTAGAACCAAAGGCAGATTGATTTGCACAGATCTTAGGATGTTTCTGTCTAATGGTGATTAATCCAGAAAGGATAGACTTAATAATTTTTTTCTTGAGGGGGAAGGCATGTCAGCCAGTGCTCCCCAACATGTACCTCTGACAGCTTTGGGGATAGAAGCCCTAGAACAGGTATATGGCCAGTCTCTGGCTGGCTTAAAAAATGATTCTTTGGCAGCTAGAAAAAAAAAATCACACGTTTTTCTGATCTGTGTAATTTTTGTGGCCAGAGTTTAGGTCAGACAAAGAAGGGTAAATCAAAGGCTTTTGCTACACCCGATTTGGACTCACCCGTGTCGCTCTGCGTGTGAGGCTGTATCATACGTTGTGGAGCAGGACTTCTCAGCTGCTGTGCCATAGACATGTTGGACCTGGTAATTCATCGCTGGCAGCGGCTGTCCTGTGCATGGTAGCATGTTCTGCAGTCTCCCTGGTCTCCATCCAGGAGGTAAAACCAACACGGTGACAACCGAAAATGTCTCCAGAAGTTGCTAAATTGCCCTCCCTTCTTCCTATTGAGAATGACTGCCATAGAGTCTAAGAACATACTTCTAAATCTGTACTAAATGCTATGTATTTTATGAAGCTTTCTTCAAAATGGAGTGATGTTCTTTTGTCTGAATTTTTTTGTACAATTGCCATTTTTTTTCTCTATCTTTATGGGCATTTAGCAGAATGTTAAATGGAATTGCACGTTTTTATTCACTGATTAATCTGCCAAATATGCATAATATATGTCATGGTCTCTGCTGGGTCCTGGAACAACAAACTGAGCAAGACACTCTCTCTGCCAGTTCTTAACTTTTGGGGCTTCTAGGATTGATATAAATGACCATATTTATCTTCTTGAAATTTCTTGTTCTTTTGGCTTTCTTAGTAACCATTTCTTCTGGTTCTCTTCCTACCTTTTGCCTAAATGTAGGAATTATCAGCCCTTTTTTTAAAAAAGATTTTATTTTATTTATTTATTTGTGAGAGAGAGAGAGAGAGAGAGTGAGAGAGAAAGCACAAGAGGGGTAGGGTCAGAGGGAGAAGCAGACTCCCTGCCGAGCAATGAGTCTGATGCGGGACTCAATTCCAGGACTCCAGGATCATGACCTGAGCCGAAGGCAGTCGCTTAACCAACTGAGCCACCCAGGCGCCCTCTCAGCACTTTTAAAATGTTAATGTCGTTTACAAATTTCCAATGAAGGGAGTAAAGCATATGGTATTCCTTAATCTTATTTAATCCTGGAGCTCCATTTTTCTCCAAACAGTCTCATGAGGTGATTAGTCCAAGTTACGGGCTTTGCAAAATACTCATCTACAGATTTGTCTTTTACTTAAGGATGGATAACAATGATGTTTTTCAAAATAGCGTCTTCAGCTCTGATGTTTTACATAGCCCTAGACCCATATATTCAGTTTCTCCTGAATATCTCCAGATTAAAGTCTCACAAATATCTCAACTCAGTACTTCTTCCAAAGCGTCCATGACCCCCAAAATAGAGAGTAAAATGTCTCTTTTTTCTCTGTACTTTTCACACTATGCTGTCATAAGCTTAGTTCAGTGTAGGTTGGTCATTTGTTATAATTCTGTCTCCCCTGGTAGACTGTGAGAACCCATATGCAGGGCCCACGCCTCTTCTTCACTCTTTCCAGAATTGGGAACAGAATGGGTGCTCAGGAGATATTTTCTTTAAAATTGCATTTAAAATGCAAAAACCCTAGAAAAAAAGTTGGCATTTCTTAGAAAATGTTTTTGCTTATTTCTCTACATACTTACACTGAAGTTTAAGGGTAGATTTGGTAGCTCTAGGCACCCAAGATGAGATGCTCAAGATGAATAGTAGCAAGTGAAAAAAGGACAGAGAAGTAGAGTACTTGAATTTGCAAAGACAAACTTGAACGATTTAATAATACTGGATAGTGCTAGCAGTATCTTTGAAAAAGTTTTTAAGTCTCTTTTGTTTTTATTTTTGCTTTTTTGCCAGTCGTAAGGATTTTGCAGGTTGGCTTGGGGCCAGTGTGATGATTAAACATTTGTTTCTTAAAAAGGGAATTGATTCTTTTGTTCTGTGTTTCTCAATTCAAGATTAAATTATGAGGGGATTTGGAAGGATATACTGAAGTTTCATCTGGTTCCATGAAAACAATATGTTACTCCATAATTATTCCTTTGTAATAGCTCAAGAAAGTAATAGTTCTTTTTTTCTTTTCTTCTTCTTTTTTAATTAAAACTCCATACAGTGCTTCTGATTAAATCCAAATCAGAGCAAACATTATGACTAGGTTTTGGGGAGCCCATCAAATCTTCTTGGCACAATTCTTTGCTGGGCCCAGAAATGCCTTTTCTCTCTCTTTCCTTTAGAGATGGGAGTGTTATGGGTACATTTATTTTTGTGTGCAGGTGCAGTGAGACAGAGATGAGGAAGAGAATCTCACTAGGAAACAATATTAAACGAGCACCTTGAGGAAATTGCGAAGTAGTTTCTACTTTAGCAGGATTTCTAATTCCAGGTATCTTCCTTTGGAACTTTTGTATTACTTTGATACCACTCATAAAGTGTTCCATTTCTGAAACTGCTAGATCCACAGAAATCAGTAGCCTTTTTTTGGGCGATGTATAGAAAGGAGACCATAGAATACAATCTGTTGCAAATAAATGGGTTGATTTTCTTTTCTCAACTATCAATACAGACTTTTCTTTGTCAAGAAAAAGTGAGTGCTAGTTTTGTGTTCTTCTAAGTCTTTGTGAAAAAAAAATAAACCTCCGAGGATCAAACCTCATAGTATTGATACAATTACTTTACATTTTTTGATCCTTTCTGTGTCTATGATTACCGTCATTCCAAGTTCAGATACTACAATCAATAAAATAAGATAACTTCTTTTTTGTTTTATTGTCTTAGACACTCAAGGTCACTTGGCATTATAAGAGACATAATTTGACCAAACTAGACCTATATGCACAATGTAATGAAGTATTTTATAATGCAGTTATCTAATAATGCTAAATGTACATTGAAACATAACTCAGTGGTTACATTTATTTAAAGTAGGTGGGATAAAGATGATGATTTATTTTATTTTTGTTTTTCTCCCATTGCTTTCCCTCCCTCTTCTTTCCAAGGATGATGGTTTATGAAGGCAAATGGCAGGCTACAAAGGAGTGATAATGTGATACGTTCGCTTCAATATTCACCATCTGTACTCGGAAGGTGAAGCCAAGAGCACAGGACGTACTTTGCTTAAGTTATATACATGGTATGTATGCCTATGTCGCACATGTTATTAACTAATTAATTAAAGATTTATTTATTTATTTTAGAGAGAGAGAGCACGGGGGAGGGGCAGAGGGAGAGGGATGGAGAAAGAAAAATCCTTGGTGTGGCTCCATCTCAGGACCCTGAGATAATGACCTAAGACCTGAGACGAAAGCAATAGTCAGATGCTCAACAGACTGAAACACCCAGGTGCCCCTCGCACATGTTATTTAAACTACATAAGTTAGCTTATTTGATGGTTCTTTTTCCCAAAAGTAGATTTTAGACATTTGGCAAAGTTTTAGGAAAGTTAAAAGATAACATTTATGAGTTAATATACATAAAGCTCTTAGAAAAGGACAAGGTGCAAAGTAAGTAAGCTCTCTGCATTTGCTATTATTGTATATAGAATATTTATTGTCAACTTAAGGATGTTAGTTAATATTAAATTAATATTAAGCATGTATTATGTGTAATACACACACACACATGCACTATAAGATTCACAAACACAGTAGACATAGTGTATTTCTTTACCATTGCACGCAATGGTAAAGAAAGGCACTAAAAAGAAAATTAAGAATATAAAGCAGAATGGTAAGTGCTGAGTAACATTAAGAGTTCAGAGAATGGAGAGGTCCTTGTGGTCCCAGGCAAGATACAGGTTTATTGATTATATGGAGGAAGATTGGAAGAGGTAGTAAACATTTCAGGAAGGTAGAGAAAAAAAGAATGGAGATAGGCCTGCATGAAATATTTATAGTCTGGCTGTCTTGGATGCCAGGCTAAGAAGATGAGATTAGAAAGAAATGCCAGAATCACAAGTCTGGATCTTGGCTCCATTTAGTCATTGGAATTTTCTGAGCCGCGATAAGCCAGGTTGATATTTGTGTTTTAGGAGGCTAACGTGGCAGTCATGTATAGAGAGGGATGTTGTGGGAGAGAAATGGGAGGCTAATAAAGTAACTAACTGGTAAGTAGGAAAACAGGTAGCAGTGGAAATGGGGAGAAAAAAGCTGAATGCAATGGACATTGCTGAAGAAGAATCATTATGCTTTATTGTTTCTATACAATGTTATCATTTGCATACTATACATATTGGAGTAAATTCCTTTGTTTATAAAGAAATCATATCAGAATTCTCAGGGATTATGGTCAATTTTTCATAAACACTAACTTTGTTTCTATGACTAAAAAAATAATTTTGGAATCTCTCTTTCATCAAGTGCTCTGTGTGGAGACATATACTGAGAAGCCCAATGGAGAGGTCCATATAATGAGGAACTAAAGCCTCTTGCTAACAGCTACATGGGTGAACTTGGAAGCAGATCCTCTAGGCCCAATCAAGTCTTGAGAGACTACAGCCCTGGCTACAACTTTATAAGAAACCTTGAACAAGAACCACTCAGCTCAGCCATATCTGGATTTCTAACATTCGGAAACCGTGTGAGATAATTTTTTTTTCCCTTTAAGACACTAAGTTTGGGGATAATTTATTACACAGCAATAGGTGACTTATATAACCCCTGAATTTATATCTCCGATCAGACCTCTGTCATGAACTCCTGATATATATATATCCAACTGCCTACTTTCTATCTCTACCCAGATGTTTAATGGACATCTTGACCTCAACATATTTAAAACTACACTTAAATTCTTTGCTCTCCTCCCCGCAGAGCCCCAGCGTAACTTTCCCATGCTAGTTGCTAGAAATGGCTAAGTTACTAAATCTTCAAAAAATCTTTGACTTCTATGTTCTAGGCTTTCCTCCAATCTATGAGGAAATCCTTTTGGCTCTGTGTAAAAACTATATCCTGATTTGACCCTCACCACCTCACCACCACTCTGCTACAAGTCAACCTCATCTCTTTCCTGGATTATTGCAAGAAACTCCTAATCATCTTTCAGCTTCTATCCTTGTCTCCCTGCCCCACTATATATTCTCAACACAGAAGACAGAGTTATCCTTTAAAACATGTCCTCATTCTTTAAAAATTTGAGTCAAATTTGTAGTTCTATTAATGGTAGAGTTGCTTGTATTAGACTAACCTTTCAGCAGACAGCAATTTTGAACATTGGACAAAATATTTTTTAAACAGCTATCTGAAGGTACTAGAGAATTATACAAAGTAGGCAGACACTGAGAGGGATTTGACATTTGAAAGAAGGGTACCATATCATATAACAGTCATGTTTACGAGGCCTTTTTTTTCCCCCTGGGGGGAGTATCTAATTAATATGTGGTGCAGTTGAATGCAACTAAGCAGAAGTCAGTCTTACTGACTTGTAATTTCAGAGAACAGAGTTAGGAGGTATCAGAATGACTAGAAGCTAGGAGGATAAAGCCTGGAGAAGGAGCCACTTATGAAGGACCCCCTCAAACCTGTGGCTGATTCCCTAAAATTCATATACAGAGAACATACACTAAAAAGCCCAGAATAAATCAACAACTTGTTTGGAAACACTGAGCATAGCTTACTGCTGTTGACCTATACAGGAAGACAGAGTTCGGAGTTTCTTGCCAAGTAAAAAGTAAACCACCATAGACTTACCATTGGAACCTATGAGATTCCTCATAATAGATGCAAATATCATGTTCCCTGATTTGCCCAAATGCTAGCACAAATGTGTTGGCGTGCACTCTCTGTCTCTGTCTCTGACTGTCTCTCCATATATTGCCTCAATAAAGTACAAAATCAAAACTTTAAAAATTCAGTGTGATCAGCCAGTAATTTAACTGGCTCTTAAGGGAAAAAAAAGTCATCCCTTCTCAAAGGAAGATAACAGAATCCAGAGTCTCTATGCACGATACCAAGTGTACAATAAAAATTTATTACATATAGCAAAATGTGAGCTACTTTCAAAAATGAAAGCAATCAATATAAATAGACCATGAAAATTAGTAGACCATTAATAGTCAAGGACATTAAAGTATCTATCACAAGGACTTAATTTAAAAGATGGTCATAAAGAGAGTGAACAGATGGGAAATATCAGTAGAGAAATGGAAACTATAAAAAACTAAATAGAAATTCTTGAAATGAAAATTTTAGCATCTAAAAAAAGTTCTGTGGTTGGATTTAGCAGCAGATTGGAGTTAGCATAAAAAGTTGTGGTAGGCAGAAGAATGCCTCCCTAAAATGTCTACATCCTAATCCCTGGGATCTGTGACTATGTTACTGTGCTATTGTGATTTATAAAAATATAATGATCTTTGTCCCAGTTTCTGGTGGAGCTCCTAAAACCCTTGGAATTTCCTAAATGGCAAGAGTGATAAAGGTGAAATGGGTGTCTTTTGTTATTCATAAGAAGTCCCTTTCAACCACACCAGAGTTTATGTTAATGAGTGACTTTTGAAACACCTCCCCCAAAAGGATGAGGGCTGTTTCCAGGAAAACCAACTTGGATTAGAGGGTTGGAATTTTCAGTTCTACCCTTTGACCTCTGGGAAGGGGAGAGGGGCTAAAGATTGAATCAACCACCAGTGGCCACTGATTTAATCCATCATGCCTAAGTAATGGAGCCTCCATAAAAACCCTAAAGGACAGAGTTTAGAGGGTTTCCTGGTTGGTGATCACAGGCAGGTGCTGGGAAAGTTGTAGCCTGGAGGGGGCATTGTAACTCCCTGCCCCTTCCCACATACCTTGCCCTGTGCATCTCTTCTATCTGGTTGTTCCTGAGTTATATCTTTTTGTAATAAACCTGCAATCCAGTAAGAAAATGGTTTGCTGAGTTCTGTGAGTCTCTCTAGGAAATCAATCAAACCCAAGGAGAGGGTCATGGAAACCTCTGATCTGTAGCCTTGGTAATCAGAAGTATAGGTAACAACCTGGACTTACCACTGGCATCCAAATTAGGGGTAGTCTTGTAGGACTAAGACCTTAACCTGGTAGGATCTGATGCTATCTCCAGGTAGGTAATGTCAGAATTGTGTTAAATTGTAGAACACCCACCTCATACCACAGAATTTCTTGGTGTGTGGAAGCACTCTCCAGCCCTCCCCCCCCCCACACACACTTGGTGACCAGGAGTGTCAGAAATATTGAGTGTGGGTAGTAAAGTAGTCACATAGGAGGAAGCAAATTTTTCCTTTTTAGTTACTTTTACATAGTGAAAGAATTTTTCACGTGGAATTAAGCTTACAAACTTCAAAATAGGGAGATTATTCTGGATTATCCAGGTGGTCCCAGTGTAATCACATGGTCCTTTAAAAGTGGAAGTAGATCAGAAGTTTGAGATGATGGAAAAAGACAGAAAGATATGAAGTATGAGAGACACATGACTCAATGTTGATGGGTTTGAAGGCAGAGAAAGGGAATCCCATACTAAGGCAAGCGAGTAGCCTCTATAATCTGGGAATGATCCTTGGCCAACAGTCAGCAAAGAAATAGGGACCTCAGTTTCATAAGCACAAAGAACTGAACTCGGCCAACAACCTGCTTGGGTTTACCTAGTGCTTCCAGAAAGGAACACAGCTTTGCTGACACCTTGATTTTAGAATAATGAAAACTATGTCAGATTTCTGATTCACATAATTATAAGATAATACCTGTATGTGGGTCTGAGTCTCTAAGTTTATGGTAATTTGTTATGGCACCAGTTCAAAACTAATACAAAATGGTCAATAAACTTCAAAGTAGATAAATATAAAGAGAAAGCAGGGAAAAGAAAATTATTTTTAAAAAATACTGGCCAAAAATTTCCCAAATTTGATGAATAGAAATCCCCAAAGCTCAGATTAATCTCAGCAAGATAAATATAAAGTGAACCACACCTAGACTCATCATAGTAAAACTAGTGAAAACCAAACATAATAACAAAATATTAAAAGCACTCAGAGAAAAAAATAAATTACATACAGGGGAACAATTACAAATGATGGCTGAATTGTCATCACAAACAGTGAAGGCCAGGAAACAATGGAGGGACTTTACATTTTCAACAAATGGTACTGGAACAACACACAAAAATAAAAATAAATAAATTCAAGATAAATTATAGCCTTAAATGTATTAGCTAAAACCATAATGTCTTAGAAGAAAATACAGGAGGGTGCCTGGGTGGCTCAGTCGTTAAGCATCTGCCTTCAGCTCAGGTCATGATCCCAGGGTCCTGGGATCAAGTCCCACATGGGGCTCCTTGCTCAGCAGGAAGCCTGCTTCTCCCTCTCCCACTCCCCCTGCTTGTGTTCCCTCTCTCGCTGTCTCTCTTTCTGTTGAAAAATAAATAAAATCTTAAAAAAAAAAGAAAATACAGGAGAATATTTTTGTAGCCCAAGAGCATACACAAAGATTTCTTAAAGAGGATAACAATGCACTGAACATGAAAGAAAATAATCACAAATTAGACCATCAAGATTTATAATTTTTGCTCATTAAAATACATCAAAAAGAGAGAGAAAAGCTGAACCATAGACAGGGAGAATATATGGGCAATACACATATCCAACAAAGGAATTTTACCCAGAATATTTAAAGAACTCCTTCAAATCCATACTAGGAAGTCAAATAACCCACTAAGTGAGTAAAGGAATTGAATAGATATCTCACAAATGAAGATACATAATGGTCAAAAAGCATATGAGAAGGTGCTGACATCACAAGTCATCAGGGAAATGGGAATGAAAATCACAATAATATACCATTCTATATCAACCAGAAAAACAATTTTCAGTGTCTGTGCTTGGCAAGGATGGAACTCCTATACTGCTGGTGGCACCATAATGTGATACAACTGCTTTGGAAAACCTATTGTTAGTTTCTTATAAAGTTACACATGTAACAGTCAGCAGTTCTACTCCTAGGTATTAACCTAAGGGACATGAGAATGAAGTAACTTGTACAAGCATGTTCATAGCAGCTCTATTCCTTATTGCCAAAAAAAACCCCAGAAATAGCTGAAATGTCCATCAAAAGAATTATAAATAGCAAATTATGGTATTTGTACAATGAAATATCAGTCAGAAGCAAAAAAGAATCGACTACTGATACAAACAACAACATAGATAAATCTCAAAAACAATACCCTAAGTGAAAGAAACTAGACATAAACACCCACATACAGTTTGATTCTATTTATATGAATTTCAGTGACAGGTAAAATAATCTATGTTGAAATAAATCTATGTATGAAAGAAATCCATAGTTGCTTATGGAGGAGGAGATTGAAAGTTCACAAAAGAACTTTCAGGAGTGATAGAACTGTTCTATATCATATTTGGGAAATGATTTGAGTATTTACATTTATGTACAGCTTACTGAATTGTACACTTCAATATGCATTCAATTGTATAGCTTTCACTTTAATCATAATCAACAACATAACAAAATGAAAAAAATAAAAGCTAACATCAATCCTCTGTTAAAAATGCTATGACGTCTTCCCATTCCACTCAAAGTCGAACAAAATACAATGGACAAAAAGCCCTGGGTCTGGCCTCATTACCTCCTGATCTCCTTCATGTACTTGATTCCAGCCATGCTTCCCTTCCTGCTGTTTTCTGAATAAGATGCTTTTAAGGACTTTGCTTTAACTGTTTCTCCTGCCTAGAATGCTCCTCCTATCAATATCTGCTTCACTAATTTCCCTTCTTTTACATATTTTAAGTATGTGTTCATATCTATTCTGAGGACTATCCTGATCATACTATTTAATGCTTCAACTTGTTCCTCTCCATGCTTGATCCTCTTATTATTCTCTACTTTTTTCTTTAATTCATAGCACTTATCACCTTCTAATATAATGTCTTTTACTTATTACAATTACTGTTATTCTCTATTTGCCTACTTATAATGTAAACTCCACAATGGTTGAAATCTTGTTTTTTTGTGTTTTTTTGAAGATTTATTTATTTATTTTAGAGAGAGAGAGTGCAGGGTGGGGAGGTGCAAAGGGAGAGGGAGAGAGAGTCTTAAGCAGACTCTACACTGAGTTCGGAACCCCACATGGGGCTGGATCTCAAGACCCTGAGATCAGGACCTGAGCTGAAACCAGGAGTCAGAAGCTTAACCTACTGTGCCACCCGGTTGCCCCAGAAATCTTTGTTTTTTTATTCATTAATACACCCCAGCTTCTTAAAAGTGTTTGACACAAAACCAGTGCTCCGTGAATGCTTTTTGTCAGATGAATGTATGAATAGGAGGCAAAATAAAAAAGTATGAAGCCTTCACTGTCCCGCATTCAGTAACATTTGTTTTTTCAGCTCCTACTGTGGTATTATGTGCATATAATTGAGAGCAGAGGAACAGTTTTCTGTTTTCAGAATTTTAGGTTACTTTAGAGGCATTCGGGGACCAGGGTGCCTGAAGACTGTGAATTCTTTTTTTTTTTTTTTTTTTACATACTTACTCAGTCTTCAGGTATTGGTTCTATTCCTTGCAACATTGTATATAAAAATCTCTGGTTAAATTAGTCCACTTACATTTCACAATTTTATTCTTCTTGTCAAAACACCAATATTCAATACACTAAGATAAAAATAAAGCTGTTTTATGCCTAATTATATTTTAACCTAAACAGTTTTTTTTATTATTATTTCTTGTTGAAACATAGGTACTAGATAACTAAATATCAAGACCAAACAGAATGAACTGAAAGTTATCTTATTATGAAAGGTATAAAATAAATTATTATATCAAATTTTCTGTTTTCCTTGGAATTTTATGTATGAAAATAGACATAACTCAATTCCATATTATCCACATGAACTTCATAACATAATTTTATAAGACTGCTAGATACGGATTTTGAAGAAAAACATTATCTTGACATTCTCTCTGGTATATTTACTGAAAGCGGTAACAACAAAACAACAACATCAAATCTTTTCTTAAAAAAAAAGTAAGAGAAATTTTTTCATTTCAATTATATGTACGTTTGCATCTCATACTACTTGGAAGAAGAAAAGGAAGAATCAACAATACCATAATATTAATTTTATCATTTTGAAACTTCATATGGAGTGTCATATGAAGATACATATGTCCCTCACATGTATCTTTCTTGATGGAAAACTGAAATTAGGAAATTTGAGCATATGGTATCTGGTGCTTAATGAGTTTTAATTTTTTACTCTTCAGTCAAAATGGTGGTCAACATTAAGTGACTTTTCTTTCTTTTTTTTTATTTTTTATTTATTTATTTGGGGGGGAGCACAGAGGGAGAGTGAGAGGGGGAAGCAGACCCAGCTGATTCAGAGAGCCCGATGTTGGGCTCAATCCCAGGACCCTGAGATCATGACCTGAGCCCATGACCTAAGCCATAGGCAGACACTTAACAGACTGAGCCACCCAGGCACCCCTGAAGTGACTTTTCAAGATAGATTCTCATGAAGCACTCTTGGATCCAAGTCATTGTCTTTTAGTTCTGCAAATTACTCCACAGCTCTTATGTACCTAATTATGTCCTTGGGGTCCTTCCTTCCTCCCTTCCTTTCCTGAACATTTATCAGGAAATATATTACTGTACTGGGAGAGTTGGAAATAACATGATTTCTACCTATGAGGAACTCACAGACCAGTGTGCAAAATAGACATGTAAAAATATAGTTACACTATAAATGGATGTTTGGAAAGTAGATGTATATGTGCATATATTCACACTGCAGTGGGAATGACTAACTTTGAGGCCAGTAGGAATTTGTTGAGCAACTTAAAAAGGAATTCTGCTTGACATCATACAATGCACAGGACAGCCCCCTGCTCCCATGACAATGAATTCTTATGTCTAAAACGTCAATAGTGCCAGGGCCGAGAAACCCTTAGACTCATGTGATCAAATTTGCTGGAATAATCTAACTTTTTTTCTTTTGGATATGTTCCCAACCGCTCTATATCATTGTGTATTTTGTTATGCTGGTGAGGGTTAGTATTTTATCTTTGAATATTTTACAGTGTCTACTTTATGATCAGGAGAAAGTTAGCTAGTTAGAGGGAAAAAAAAAACACACACTAATACCTGGATAGTTTCTACTTATAAACCCTTTTACAATGTACCTCACAACGTGAGGGTGATAAACATTTTACCAATAAGAAGTTGTAGCTAAGAAAATTTCTCTAGTTTACACACCCAGGGACCTTAAGTCTTTTGATTTCAAATCTCATTCTCTTTGCACTATTGTCTATGAAATTCCAGGTGTTAACAAATTCAGTACAAAAAAATAAAGAGTTGGGAGGATAGAATATTCTTGGCTTTCATTTGGAAATTATTAACCCATTAATAATTAACTATAATATCTCTATCATTGACTGGAAATGTTGCTATCAACAACATTGAGATTATTGGCAAATTATAATCATGGACTACAGAAATGGATTATAACAGGATTTTGATCATTGTGATGTGATTATATAATTTCCTTATTTTTAGAAATGTACATGAAGTATTCAGGGATAAAGGGCATGATAGCTGTGACCTACTTTAAAATGGCTTAGATGGGCAGAGTAAATGTGGCAAAATGTTAACAACACATGAAACTAGTTTATAAAGGAAGACTATTTCTGCAAATTTTCTGTCCAGATTTTCAAGTTATTTCATAATAATAAAGTTTAAAAAAAAAAGAAAAAAAAACATTGGGGGCTTACCAAATGCTAAGAAGACATTCTGATTGATATTTGGGATATAAAGATGAACGGGATGCAAAGATGGATAATTTCAAGAATCTTTAACCCCCTGTGAAAACAGGATATTAAACAGGAATTACAAATGCTGTCACAAGGGCTATAACCTTAGTAGCTCTCCTCTGCTTTTTCTTAAGAGTGATTGGTCCTTTTCCTTTGGTTACCTGCCCTCTGAAAGGACAGTAGAGGATTCTCCACTTTGGCATGTTGCCCTAGGGCTAAGCCTTGCCCTTCATTCCTGGTCACAGTTTTTCCTATGTAATGGACCATCAAAATAATTACGCTTTCAGCCCATGGCTGATGGCCTGTGACCTACATTTGCTGCAGAAGAAGAATCTCAGAATACTTAATCTACGTGTGGGTAGATTAAGATTGTAACTATGGGGTTTCGTCTTCTAGCGGGTGAACACCAGCTAGCCTATAACTCTAGTGCTTGACACTCAAAGAATATTCTGTTCACCCAGACAATTCCAGGATCTCACTCCAGTGTTTTCAATGGGGCAGGAAAAAGGAATGGCTCAGTAAAGGAGCATGTCAGAATAACTGTCTACAGGAGAGAAAAAATGTGGCCCTTCTACACCTATACCCTTTAGGAATCACCATGCATGGGAGAGATGCATAGAGCTGTGTGTAGTGATGTGAAAGAGGACAAGGCAAAATACAGTTTGACATTCACGGATCTAGTCTTAAGTTCTCATTTTATAGCTAGGAAACTTTTACCAAGAAAGGTAAAATGCCTTTACCAAGATTATGCAACTATTAGGTTGAATGATAGGAAATTGACATTTTTTAACATAAAATCATGGTAATTTCACGTAGTTCAAAATACCAGTGGTATGATGGTGAAAAGCCTGGTCTTCATACTCCAAGAGAAGGGTCTTTCTAGCATGCCATGCTTTTGGCTTGATAATATAAAACAAAGTACTTTGTGAAAGGTTCTCTGATGGAGGGTCCTCTGTTTAATTAAAGCATTTTCTTGATAGCCAGGGCCATCACATATGGTCACATTCATTGTGGAGAGCACAATTTCAGGAGGCATTCTACAATGCAAGTGGCAGAAATTGTCACATCTTCCATTGGAAAAAACATGTTACACCCATACTCTTTTAAACCTGTTTCTTCTCCTAGATATCTGACATCAATATCCATTAATTATTTCTATCCTCATTTCTTTATACTGACCCTCCAAATCTCAACTTTCTTGCTTTTTGGTATTTCTTTTTTTATAGTTTCTTGTGGACTACTCATTGCCTTTGATTGGTAGCTTGTTTCCTTCACATAGCTCTCCCTCCTGTCCTTCTCCTTAATAAGGATCACTTCATCCTTCATTCTCTTTTCTCTGTGAGTTATGTCATCAGAATGATTCCTTGTTCATCCTAAATTTAAATTTACCAAATCAATTCATGTTTATAAGATAGCTCATATCCAAAGTGCAGAAATGGAAACACAAAACAAATAATATAAGAATGGGCTCTCTTCTCCCTAAGTAATTCTGAATAATTAGATCATTGGCCAGGGTTTGAATTATATGTTAAAAGCCTATTTCATTTTTTGAAAAATAAAGGCACTGGCTGGACTAATATGTGCCAAGACAGTTTTCTAGTTGAAGTGAGTGGAGACGAAAACTAAGACAACCTACAGTGTGAGCCAGAAGAAGAGTTAGAGAAAGGATCCGGAACATGTACTTAGAAAAGTACTGAATAAGTTAATTATGTGAACGACAGATCAGCAAACATGTAGGGACTTCAATTAATCCTACCAAGAGTTTTCTTCTATAGCTATCATGCCAGCATTAGCTTCAACTGAGTGGTAACTATGCCCCTGCTATTAAAAAAAACCCTACTAATTCCAATATACATTCTTATATGTAACTTTTTTGGTGTTCAAATGTTATTTGAAAAAAAAACTGAAAAAAGTAAAATTGAGTAAAACTTTGATCTTCTATCTTTTTATATCTGTATTTCACTCTATTTTTAAGTTAAACCACTAGAATTTATTTTTCCAGCAAAAGTAGGACCAATTTGATGTTTTATTGATTTAAAAATACCCTGCTTTCTCAGATTTTACATGCGATGTTTTGATGGAATGACTGCTGGGTTCTATACTTCAGCACGGAGCCTTAGTAATACTCTTGGGGATGGAAGGTCTGTAGCTCTTTTGTTGCTGCTGTATGTTTATCATTTTTTTCCTGACTAGGAAGTCAATATAAATAGATATATGCATTTTATTGCAGGTTACCCGCTACAGGCTGGAAATAGTATTGTAAGACCTAGTTCATTTATTTTCCTTCCTTTCATCAAGATCCAACATAGATAGAAACATTTGGAAAGAATAAACATTGGGGAAAATAACCATGACTTATTTTTTTTTTTTAATATAAAAGCCTGTAAAAATTCCCCTGTGCTTTGCTGTAGAACTTTATGGTACCTTTTGTTTAAGCTCATGGATTTATTAGAATTTACTAATTGGATATTCAGTTCCAATACCCTATCTTTGTAAGAATTTTATCTACATTCCATTTACTTATGAAAAACACATTTTCTTAATGTATCTACTTTAACAGCAGCACTCAAAATGCCATAGGAAAAGAATAAGGGTGCTGACAAGGGCTTTGCCTACAAGGAGATTTCAGGTGGCATGCTGTTCAACAAGATACAGATTAAGATGGCCAGACATCCTGGTCTGTCCATCCAATTTTAATTGAATTCACTTTAAAAAATAGTGGTTTTTTTTTTTTAATTGAAGTATAGTTAACACACAATATTACTTTAGCTACAAATAGATTTTTAATGGTCTAAAAATTATTAGACATTGAACTGGATTCAGCAAGAGATAGAGATGGGATATACTTTTTCCCATAAGTAGTTTAGTTTGATTGGGTTTGGAGGTGGCAATAAAACTTGTACATATGTAACTATTATAGGAGGCAAAAATAAACGGGTTTTGTAAAAGAGCAATCAGTTCAATGCTATAATGTGAAGAGCCCGAATAGGAGGGGATGGCATTCTTTTATTTATTTATTTATTTATTTTTAAAGATTTTATTTATTTATTTGACAGAGAGAGACACAGCGAGAGAGGGAACACAAGCAGGGGGAATGGGAGAGGGAGAAGCAGGCTTCCCGCGGAGCAGAGAGCCCAATGTGGGGCTCGATCCCAGGACGCTGGGATCATGACCTGAGCCGAAGGCAGACGCTTAACGACTGAGCCACCCAGGCGCCCCGCATTCTTTTAGAACCAAGAGGGTTATTAAGTCTTCATAGAAGGAGCTATCTTTGAAATGAACATTGGAAGAAATGAAGTTTATAGAAGGAAAGAAAGGAACAAAGACATATTAGGAGGAGGAAAAAGTGTGAACCAAATGCAATTCTAATTTCGCCAGCAATTGGGAGACTTATGAAGGCTTTTGATAAAAATTGGAGTAACATTTTAGGAAGAAATGGAATAAGGGTTTAATACCAATCTTTTTTTAATCTGGACCCAACCCCTTATTTACTCTGCCACTTTTTTTCTATGCACTAAGACAATAAGTAGAACCTTGGGAAATTCTAAAACTTACAGCATGGACACAGAATTGTAAGTAGGACAAAAAATGGCTGTGAAGAAACAAAACTATGAGAAAAATACTAAGGGAGTCAGCAAAAAGAGAACGATATAAGGAGCACCTCTCAACAAAGTTTTTGAGCCTTGCAAAATCCTGATACGAAAACTTGAAAAGTACAATAAGAAAGAAAATTACAGGTCAATGTTCCTTATGAACATGGACTAAAAAGTTCTGAGTTGAGTTATATAACGGACCAAGTGAGATTTATTCCAAGAACGCAAAGATGGTTTAAAGTTTAAAAATTGAGTAATGTAATTAATCACATTAATAGAATAAAAGTAAAAACCAACTACCTGATAGTCTCAATAAATGCAAAGAAATGTTTGATAAAATTCGATACCCATTTGCAAGAAAAACTCTCAGCAAACTAGAAATACAAGGGAACTTTCTTAACCCAACAAAGGATATCTACAGTTCAGAAGCTTTTGCTGCAACTTTCATGGAAGGATGTGGTGGCCGAAGTCTGTTTGAAAGGGAATGACAAGGTGGGGGACTCACTGTAAACCAGTTTTTACAAGGCTTGGCTATGGTGGGAAAAGGAGAAAAAGGGTGATAGTTCTAGGATATTAGGAAGGGTTTTTTTTTTTCTTTTTAATTTTATTTATTTTTGTTATTTTGAAAGTGGTAAAAAAAATTGACCTATTTATCACTTCCTAAATAGACCATGCAGTTTTATTCCTTATGTTTTACCCATTAGATGCATTTGGGTACTGAGAGCAAAGAGGTACACACAAAATATTTAACTGAAGAGAGCTAAGGAGGGACTATTTACAAAGGGATGAGAAAGAATAGGGAAACCAACCAAAGATGTTGAGGTCCATAAGGACTTGCAGTATTAAAAAATTGTTACCAGAAACCAATGAGTGTTATAGCTGTGAGAATGAAGGGTCTGACAAGGTTACTACTCTGAACTCACTTTCTTCCCATCCTCCATTATCCTGCAGGTGTCTACCATTGTCTGACCCCAGCAGAAGCCAGAAGGGAGGACAAGGAAGCCTGAGTAATGCAGTCTGTAGGGGTCATTCTTCCAGGTCACAAAGAGATGGGCAGAAGGGAGATCTAGAGAGCAAAGATAGCTGGTCTCTCTTCTATTTGCATGCATGCATCTGTGACAAAGAATATCTATTGATACAAAAATGTGACAGACACAGTAATAATCTGTATTATTTACCTCATTTACTCATAAAATCATTTGAAGTAGATAGTATAGCTAACTAGGCTTAACATGTTGAGTAACCTGTCCAAACTTACAGAGCTGGTGGTTGGCAATTTTGCTGATTCCGTTCTGCCTCCATCACTCCATACTCCCATTGTGCTTTGAGTGCAGATCAGATAGAGCACTGCAACATTGTATTTGATAAAAATTGAAGCAAGAAAAACATACATGTAGCAAGTGATGATCTCAGAATGTCAACAGTAAAGCACCTCATCATGGTGCCTTTCATCACTAGTAAAGTGTGAGAGTTTCTCTGAGACAAGGGGGTTGGTTTGGGTTCAGACTTGGTATCTGTCCCAGCGACAAATGGAATGACAGCGAAGTGTGGAGTCCTAGTTCTATATATTAGGCAGGTCTGTTTCTGTTGCAAATGATAGAAATCCTCCTTGAGGTAGTTCAAGCAACAGAGGATAATGCATCAGTCCATATAGCTAGGAAGTCAAAAGTGAACCTGACTTCAAGTACAGATAAATAAGAGTTCAAGGGTTCATAGAATGTTATCAGGGTTTCTTCTCCTTCTTATCTCTTTGTTTTTCTTGTTTTAGCTTTTCCTTGTCTATTGGTTCAATTTTTCCCTTCTCTAAGTTCCCGCTACTGCCATGGACAGTCTTAAGTTTATATGGCCCTGTTTTAGCACATCCAGTTGAATGAAAACTACTTTCCAAACCCACTTATCAATTTAGAAGGCATCTGTTTTGCCTTGCTTATTTGTTAAATGCTTACCCCAGGGTCAATTACTGTGATAGGAAAATTTGTCACAATAATTGGTCATGCACGGGTCACACGTTCACCATGAAGAATGGAAGAGGGAGTAACTGTGGGATGTTAGAAAAATAATGAGATTTAGTGGGAATTGTGCTAGGTAGTTCCTAAAAATAGCTATCACAGCCTTTACCCACTTTCTTTACTGAATCTATTTTCTTTTCTTTTTTTTTAAGGTTTTATTTATTTATTTGACAGAGAGAGACACAGCGAGAGAGGGAACACAAGCAGGGGGAGTGGGAGAGGGAGAAGCAGGCTTCCCGCTGAGCAGGAACTTCCGCCGGATGTGGAACTTGATCCCAGGACCCTGGGATCATGACCTGAGCCAAAGGCAGATGTTTAACGACTGAGCCACCCAGGCGCCCCCCAAATCTATTTTCATATTAAATGCATTCTTCTTTCAAAGCATTGTTTGTTTGTTTTGTTTGTATTCCAGGTCCTCCATCAATCTTCTCAGGTAATAATTAGCATGATTCTAATCATTACCGTGATTAGAACTATGGTATTTTCACTCTTATGAAAAATCCTTCTTACCATGGTTAATTCGGCACAATGAATCTATATTGAAGCTTACCTATGTTGTCACCCTAATGAGCATAGGAATGGCTTCATATTGATTGATGTATTAGATTAATCTTCACCTTTTTTCACAAGACTCTCAGTCATTGACATGTACCTGACAATGCAGATTACTCTTCTCCTCTGTCTGTCGTGTCAATATTCCTTAAACTTTTTGAGTCTACAACAATCTGATGAAAGCTGAGGACATGCTCCCTAGAAAAATGTCCATGTAAACATAGCATGGATTTTTAAAAATTGGATCCTCGGGTGTTCACAAGTTTCTGATGTGGAGAGCAACTTAGGATATGGGGCAGAGCAAAGTAGAGGCCCACCCAGAGAGTTGGTGCCTTAGTTAAGGAGTATGCAAATCTGTAGGCTTTATTCTGCAAGCCTTCAGAATGTTTTAACAGAGGTGAGACATATCAGATTTGCATTTTAATTGTATTACTTTGTTTATAGAGAAGAAATGAATTTGAAGTTATGGACAAGGCAGGAGCAAGAGAGATCAGTAAAGAAACTGTTTTAAATATATAGGAGGTCAAATAGGCAGGACTTTATAATTTATGGTAAATGGGCCTAGGGTAAAAGAACTCCAGAATGGATCTCCAGTTCCCAGATGGATTGTGGCGGCATTAACCGAAAACAGAAATATCAGAGGGGGAGCAACATTGGCAGATTATGGTGAGCTCTATCATAAATCCCTGGAATTTAAGTATACAAATTAAGGTGGGACAGTTGGATATGCAGGATATATGTTTATGATGATCGTCTGGAATCCTTGTGTAGAACAATGCCTCTCAAACTTCAGCATGCATAAGAATCACTTAGGGGGCTTGTGGAAACAGGTGGCTGGGCCCCACCTCCAGAGTTTTTGATTCAGTATGTCTGGAAGGATGCTAGAGAATGTGCATTTCTAACAGTTTCCCAGGTAATGCACATGCTGTTGGTCTGGAGGCCACAGTGGGAAGCACCTATGTAGAAGATTCCTATTGTTTGGAGTTTCTGCCCAGCTTTTTCTCTTCTTGTGACAGTATCCTTTCAACCCCTGTCCCCCCAAACTTCCTTTGGGAAATTGCTCCTCTCTTATGCCAACCATTTTATATTTGGTTTTCTGCTACTGTTCATTCATGTGTGATTACACATGGAGAGATCTATGTAGAAGACCAATTTCATAGACACAGAGACTAGAGTGGTAGCTCCCAGGGGCTGGGGACAGGGAGAAATGGGGAGATGTTGGTCAAAGAGAAAGACTTCCAGCTATATGATGTGTAAGTTCTGAGGATCTAACGTACAACGTGGTGACTGTCGTTACTAAGACAGTATTGTATCCTTGAAAGTTGTTGAGAGTACATCTTAAGTGTTCTTAACACACACACACACACACACACACACACACACACACACGAGTTAACTATGTGAGGTGATGATGTGTTAAAATTATCTTTATCTTGATAATCATTCCACTCTATCTATCTCAAATTATCATGTTGTCCATTTTAAACATACACATTTATACTTGTCAATTATTCCTCAATAAAGCTGGAAAAAAATTACAAACCAAATGAGACCACCACACAGAAAGAAGAAAGAAAAAATGAATAAAAGGAAAGAAAAAGGAAAAAAAAAGAACTTAAAATAAAAACAAGAAAAAAAAGTAACAAGACAATCTTTGAATCCTGTCTCTCCCTAAAGCTGGGTCCAACTTAGCAATTTCTCAATTACTTGAGCAATAAATTCCCTTCCTCTCTTACGCCAGATAGAATGTGATCCTGTCACTTTCTATGAACAAGTCCTAATATATCTTTCTTTAATTTTTTTTTTAAAGAGTATTTGAGATCTGCTTCCCACGTGTTATATTCAGGTTAGGAAAGCAAATTGATAAATGTTCCTTCCCTAAAAAAACCTGATATTTACATATTCACAAACCAAATAAAATCAACATAACACAGATTTCATTTTCATACTTTAATTTCTGTTCCTGTTGCTACAACTTTAATGGAGACCACGGGTGTTGATTCGGTTATTTTGGCATAAACACCAGTCTAGTTAGAAACATAGATGTTGGTAGAATTAGCCATGGCACATGTGCTGGCATGGGCAATGTGTAATAGTTGTCGCTCTGATGACGGTGTTGTTTTTGTTATTGATTTAGATGGAGACATTCAGAGCTCTCCCTTGTATTATTTTGCAAGCAGCACTGATTAACATGTACAGATGTTCTTACTATATTTTCTTGTAGTACAATGAAATTAATAGGAAGGAGATCACCTGAGGCACATTAATTAATAGTTAAGAGAAAAATTTTAACCTATTTGCCCTCTACATTCCTTCAACTGGATAGATGATAGGTTTCCATTAATAAAATTTAACATGCTGCTATGCTGTTGGTAATGTGAATTACCTTTCTCTTGGGAGCCAGAAAAACAGTGAAACATGCAAAACCTCCTCATCGTACCAGATCTTGTTTTTGTTTTTCCCTGAATTCTCCCTTGTTTTTCCTTGAATTCTCATTGACAATGACTTGAAAAAGTTTTCCCTACTCCTTATATTACTGACTATGTAAAACTGTTAATACAGTTATAATCACTGTTTTTTTAAAGATTTTTTTAATTTATTCATTTGAGAGAGAGAGAAAGAGCACAAGCCAGAGCACAAGTTGGGGGAGAGGCAGAGGGAGAGGGAGAAGCAGACTCCCTGCTGAGCAGGCTCAATCCCAGGATCCCAAGATCATGACATGAGCTGAAGGCAGACACTTAACAGACTGAGCCACCCAGGTGCCTCAGTTATAATTGCTATTAATTCCTCCTTACTGTTTATGGTCTCCCCAAGGTCTTAGTGACAGTTGAAGAAGAAAAATGAATGCTTAATATTTATCTTGTTCAGATAGAACACTCCTAATCCTAAGAAAAAACTGGAGTATTACCTTTTGATGAAGCCTACTATCCCAGTGATGAACAGGACCTTAATAATCTACCATTACTGAATGGAGATAATAAATGATATTTTACTTATTTTCAAGGTATCATTTAACAGAAGCTTTGGAGGGAGGAGATATTTTATGTCCACAGTAAAAAAAATAAAATAAAATAAAAATCAAGGGTTAGGGACAAACCCTGCAGCTGTTATTCTCTGGTTACTTTATTAAATTACAGATGCGTGAAGCTCTACCAGGCCTGCTTAATTTGTGCCCCTGGCTTCTCTTTAGGAGCGAGGACAGATAATGCACATTTCCATGATATAGCATGAACAGGAATCTTACTTCATTTGTTAGTTCAGTAGAACTTGAACAGAGTTTTTTTTTCAGATATAAAACAGAGTTTCCCACTGAGCTAACCTCATTTCCTAGGATTCTACCATTGCCCTCACCATATGTCCCACTGCATTATTACAAAGACATCCAACTGCTGAGGTTATTTCTGTTTCCAGTAAATAGATGCTAGTTGTATTCCTAAAATTATCTCTATGCAAGTTAAATTTGCCTGTGAAAGAATTATTAATACTAATGTACAATAGTTTTGATTATCTAAGTTCCATGAGAAGAAATGATATGTATAAAAAAGAAGGATGGGGGGGGGCACAGGGGCAGGGGACCAGAAAGGGAGATTGGAAGCAGAATATAAATGCTAGGCTACGGGGTTCGGAATTAGTTTTGGTTCTGTGGAGAACCCAAGTAGTTGGCCTGGATCTCCGGGTATCACTGCAAATTCAAACTAAGCCATATGTGAAGGTTTCTTTGAGAACTTCCACTGCCAGCACCATCACCTGGCCCTCCACCTGATGTGAGAGTGGGGACTGCCTCCTCTTTAGCCCAAGGATGATGCATTTCAGATTGCATGTTCCCTTTCAAATAGCCCCCCACTCATCCTGCCACCAGCCTCCCTCTCATATATGCAGAAACAGCTAGTGTCAGCCAGCTTTCTCTTGCAGTAGGCTCCCACAACTTTTCTCGTGATGTAGGGCACCAAAAACATGATCTGTTTTTTAAGCTTTGTGCACATGCAAAGTATCCATGAACAATTGTGTAGGACTAGTGATGAAGAGCAAGAATTCTGGAGTCAGGAGGCATGGTTTCAATTCCATGCTCTGACAATTACTTGCTGTGTGACCCTGAGAAAGTTATTGAACACCTTTCAGTCTTTGCAAAATGAGGATACCGGATGAGCCTCATACAGTTATTTCAAGGAGTCAATGAGTTAATACCTGTAAGGCACTTATCACTGCATAATACACAGTAATGTCTCAATAAATGTCTGAAATATTTCTACAGGTTTTAAGCTGATGAGAATTTTAATCAGATAATATAGATTAGTGGAAAAAGCAAGGGCTTCGTAGTCAAGCAAAGGCAGTTTCAAATCTGGGCTGGGCTGCCAGCAGCCATGTAAACTTGGGTCTCTCTGGGCCTGACTCCATAGCAGAAGACCACTCATCAGGCAGATTCGGGCTGCAAGTAACAGAATATTCCAAATGGCTTAACAAATAAGGAAAGACGCTGTCTTGTGGAATCAGAAGTCCAGAAGCATGGGGTACAGTGTGTCACTCTCTGATTCTGTCTTTACTATTCTTTGGGTTCAGCCCTTCTCTGTCAATTTTGTTCCCAGTCTGGCTCCTCTTATGGTCCCAAATTGGTGGCTGTGGCAAACTGGGTGAGATGCTCCCTGTTCCTATCTAATGAGAGAAAGAGACGTTCTTAGCCAGCCATGAAATACAAGTCCTTTCTTTATGAATCATTTTAGGACATGCAATTACCCTTAGACCAGTAATAACAGTCAGAAAACAAGGACAGACTAATTAGAATCCTCCTGCGGGAGAGATCAGACAGAAACCTGAATAAAATCAGGGTTCCCTTTTAAAGGAGGAAGGGGGGAATGGATAAAATGGATATTGTATGGGCAGTCATGTATGTCTGTCACAATTTGTTTGGAATATGAAATACGATAATGTAGTGAAATATTGGTACCAGCTGCTGCACCAAAATACCAATTCCTTTTTTTTCTCTTCTGCAAGTTTCTTATTCATAAACACTTATCAAATTAAACTGAGGCTTTATCTGGCACTGATGATGGATTAGTTCAAAAATGAAGGTTGGGGGGAAAGCTGGGGGGAGAGACTTAAGATGAGTTAGAACAAATTAGGAGGTTATTATAATAGTTCAGATAAGAAGTAATAAACCCCGAACCATGGAGGTGACAATTAAACTGGAAGACAGTGATGAATGTGAAAATACTATAGAACTGGAATTTATAGGCTTGCTGACAGATTGGTGGTAGGAGATGGTAGGAGAGGAAGTAACTTGAAGATTTTGAATCTGGTTGCCCGGGAGAGTGCCAATAGCTTTTTAAAAAAGATTTATTTGTGAGAGAGAGAGAGAGAGAGAGAGCAGTGGGGAGAGGCAGAGAGAGAAAACCTCAAGCAGACTCCCTGCTCAGCGTGGAGCCCAACACTGGGCTTGACCTCACAACCCTGAGATCATGACCTGAGCCAAAATCAAGAGTTGGATACTCAACTAACTGAGCCCCCCAGGTGCCCTGAGAATGCCAATATCTTTAATACCATGTTAAGAAGACCTGGTTTGGAGGGAATGGGATGTCTTTGATTCATGGGGTGTTTTGAGTTCAAGGGTTCACAGAATGTGCAAACAGATAATTAATGAGATTTTTAATTTAGTACAGAGACATTGGGTCACTCAGATAGGTGTGCTAGATTTGGTGACATTTCAGAATTATTGTGCATATCTAATCAGAGAGGGTGAAGGAAAGAAATTAAGAAACAGCTACATTTATAGACAGGAAGAGAAAGAATGATCAAAAATACACAGATACAGCACAATAATAGATGCTGAGAGATAAATTATTTCAAACAAAGGGGTATTCAACAGTGCTGAATAGCACAGATGTTTCAAGGAATTAAAAATAGAGAAAAGAGACAGGACTCAGTGATTAGAAGGGCAATGTTACCTTTGAGGAAGCAAATTCAATAGCATCAGTAGTGAAACTGGAGAAATTTGGAGTGATCAGGAAAAGACTGCAGGAATACTACTGTTTCAAAAATTTGGTGATAAAGGGAGAGACATGGTAAGGAGAGGATGCTATGAGGTTGAGGGGTGTTTTGTTTAAATTCAGAAAGAACTGAGGGAGATTTGTTGGAGAAGAAACAGAATCAGGATAAGAGAAAAGAGTGTAAGGAGGCAAGAAAGTGAGAGAGGCAATAATAGAACATCTCCCGCTTTTCCAGAACTTACTACGTGACAGACGCTGTTACAATTCCATTTTCAAAGGCAGAAGCTGAGGTTGTGGGATGTTAAATAAGGGATGCAGAATCATGAAAGTAAAGGGGGCAGAGCTGTGCTAGGAGTCCACATGTGACTGTAGTCCCTGGTCTCTTGGCTGTGCTGTGATGGGGGCTCCGGAGGAGATGGGGGCTCCGGAGGAGACGGGGGCGAGGTCATCATGGAGACCAGTGTGGAGAGACATTCACTGTGGCAAAGAGGAGGGGCCCTTATTTTTCAAATCCAGAACAAAGGAGAAAGAGAACATGAAGGTGGGGAAGAAATTGAGGTGGAGGAGGAAACTGGGAAGTGCTAAGAGAAGGGCCTTCAGAGCACAGGCACCGGGATGATTTCTCAGCCTTAAGAAAATAGAAAAGTTTTCTAACAGTTGATGCATACCTTGCCCTTTCACCACTTATTAGGGAAAATTTTACAGTTGTTATATATAAAGTCTTTCCTTTGGTAAAGAATGGTTTGTTCTACATCTTCAAAAAGAATTGGAAACCTGTAAGAATGGCATATAAATGTAAAAGTTAAATGCCTTATAAAGTCATAAAGTGACTGTTGGGCCCATTAAAATCTAAAGTTGGTAAATAGTTACATACATTAGTTCCCCTGTATCTATGGGGGATACATTCCAAGACCCCTGGTGGGTACCTGAAACTGTGTATAGTACCAAACCCTATACATACTATGTTTTTTCATATACATAGATATTTATGATAAAGTTTAATTTATAAATTAGGCCCAGTAAGAAATTAATAATAATTAATGACAAAATAGAATAATTATAATATCCTATGATACAGTTATGTGACTGTGCTCTCTCTCTCTCAAAATATCTTGTATGTATCCACCCTTCTAGTTGTGAGGACGTGAGATGGTAAAATGCTTACGTGGTGACATGAAGTGAGGCAAGGGGTATAGGCACTGTGATGGAGCATTAGGCTACTACTGACCTTCTAGCACTCTGGCAGGAGAATCATCTGCTCCCAGACCGTGGCTGACCTCAAGTAACTGAAACCAAGGAAAGTGAAGCCAAGAATAAGGGAGGACTACAGTATAGATCTTTCTTGACTTACAATGTGGTTATGTTGCAATAAATACATCATAAGTTGAAGATATCTTAAGTCAGAAATGCATTTTATACACCTAACCTAAAGAACATCATAGCTTAGCCTAGCCTACCTTAAATGTGTTCAGAAAACTTACTTACATTACCCTACAGGTGGGCAAAGTCATCCAACAAAGTCTATTTTATAATAAGTATTGAATACCTCATGGAATTTATTGAATACTGTATTGAAGGTGAAAAACAGAATGGTTGTGTGGGTACAGAATGATTGTAAGTGGATCCCTTGTTGACCCCAATGACCATGTGGCTGACTGGGAGGTACCGCTCACTGCCACTGTCCAGTATCTGAAGAGAAGATCACATCCTGTATTGCTAGCCTGGGGAAAGATTCAAATTCAAAATCTGGAGTACAGTTTCTGCCAAAAGTACATCACTTTGGCATCATCATAGTATCAAAAAATCATAAGTCGGAGGCCAAATGTATATGTTTTCACCAATGGTATAAGAAGATGTTATGATGTTGGCTTCTTTTCTTTTACTTTCTTTTACCTAATAATAACCCTATTCGGTCAGCTGGGCACTTCTCATCATTGCCTCAGTAGAAAGAAAAGCACAGTAGAAAGCAAAGAAAACAAGGGGTTATTGCTTCATTTTGGAGGTTTCAAAAATCCAGACCTCGGAAAGTGAATATAAAATTTGGAAAATGCAAAACGATGAAAGAGAAATAAAAAGCAATAAAGTTCTGCCTCAACTTGTCTGCCACCATTGTCTACCTCTAGACTAGATGACTGTTTTCTTTGACACTGGTGGAGGTGTGGAGGAGAGACAAAAGGGAAACCAAGAGTGAGTAGACGCTGTGGTCCCTAAGAAACCAGGACCTGTGGTCCCTAAGAAACCAGGACCTGGTGTACATGAAAAGAACGACCTCCCCACAGAGATCTGAAAATTGAAGAGCAGAAGATGCTTCTCATGGGCTCCCCCAGAGAGGAAGTTCTGGCTGAGTACATCTATATAGTGTATCTAGACAGATCTACAATTGATTTAGAGTTTTTTGCACTCCACTGGTATGAGAAAATAGTATTACTCCTCTGTGTAGGAAAGGAAGGTGGCTCTGGGAAACTCAAGCGGGTTTCCCCAGGCTCAGAATGAAGCATGAGAGACAGATTGACTTCATGGAGGAGTTGTAGGAGTGAGCCAAAAAGGAGAGAGCCAGTTCTGAAGCATACCAAGAACAAGGGATGACTCAGGATTCTGGCATGGACAGATGACGACCTAGGGCAGAGATGCCTACCTCTTACTCCTGGAGGGCTTGGTACTCAGTAAATGGTTCTTACACTACTCTCCATCCAAATTCACTTTGTGGATATTACTTAATATCTGCAGTGACGTACCCACTGTGGGAATACTCACACAGTAATGACAGATTCATAATTTTCGTAAGAATCAGGTTTGAAAAGAATTTACATTTTATAATTTCAAAGGGCTAGAAATAAGTACATGGTATTTTAATTCACATTTCCAGTGCTACCTTGAAATTCAACAATATTATAATAGCCTAGTAGCAAAAATGTTTCTAATATATTGTTATTATTTGCCATATGAAGTCATAGAGGAAGTAAAAAATCCTCAGGTACATGGATGGACCAGCACATTTGTAACCCCAAAATGAGAATTTTATAAAATTCTCCAGAGTGCTTTCCTTAAAAATTAGTTGTAATGAAGATAAAGGGAGAGTGTATTTAATGGAAACCTTTACTTCCTGGCATTTTGAATTAGGTCTTATTTCATGTGGATAATTATTTTATTTCTCAAGAAAATGTAAATTCTTGAGGGCAGAGTTTGGGTCCCACCCCACAGTTCTGGCAAAGAAAAGGAGACCTGTGTTCAAGGTAGGGCTCAGCTCTGCGCAGATCCTGGAGACCAGGCAGGAAAGCAAAGAACCCAGCGCTGCCCCAGCCAGCACTGACAGAAAGATGAACTGTCTTACAGGACAGGAGCCAAGTTTGGAGCCAGAAAAGCAGTACAGGAAGTAAGTGCAAAGGCTCTGGGGACCATCGTGGTTTGAAGGAGCTGGGGAATCTCTTTGGGGTGGTACCAACCACAGTGAGAGCTGATGCAATCAGCAGATACTGCACCGTATGTGGGGGGTCACACACCTGGGATTCAAACCCAGAGAAGCCCAGGGTTGTATTTTTCACATCTTTACTTTAAAAAGGAATTTTTATTGGAATGAAACACCTAGATTTTACATATGGTAAATCTAGTATGGTGGTATGGTAGACAGATCCCAGCGGTTGGGAGGGAGGAGGACACTGTTTAAAGTCTGACCCCAGGGAAAACAACCTCTTGACCTATTTTCCTCAAGTGTAAAATGAAGTTAATCATACTTTTTCTACCTTGCAGCATTAGTTAGATGATCAAATAAGAGGGTATATCAGAAAGTATTTTAGAAAACTATAAAGGGTTACACGTATTAGTCATTATTTTTGAAGTTATAATCTTAAACTATTAAACTCTGAATTGCCTTAAAGATGTAATGAAAGGAGGGGGTGCCTGGGTGGTTCAGTCGGTTAAGCATCTGCCTTTGGCTCAGGTCATGATCCCAGGGTCCTGGGATGGAGCCCCACAGTTGTGCTCCCTGCTCAGTGGGGAGTTTGCTTCTCACTCTCCCTCTGCCTGCCGCTCCCTCTGCCCCTCCCCTGCTCTTTCTCACTCTCAAATAAATAAAAAAAAAAAATTTTAAAAAAAATGTAATGAAAGGAAAAGCATACATATTATAGAAAACTTTTCAGAAATCAATTATCCAACCAAATGATTGAATAACACTTCAATTCCTTTCTTTCTCTTTTTTAGTTATTCTGTTAATTAGTATACTTTTCTGAGTAGAGAGCTGGGGAAAAAGATCCCACAGTCCCTGGAGGATGGCCCACAGGCCCACTAGGATCAGGTTCTGTCCGTATTTTCAGCCTTAGCTCCTGCCTCCTCCCCACTTACTAATCAAATAGTGACTTAACATCTGTGGCCAGAAGTAAGGCAGTTCATGCTTCCCCACCTTCAGCAACTACTCCTTCTTCTGCTTTTACTACTTTTCTTTTGGATTCATATTAATTCTGCAAAACCTACTTAGGTATCTCCTTCTCAGCAAAGCCTTTCCTGACCACCTCTATATTTTCCTCTTACTTGTGATGCCCTCTCTCCTCAGGTCCATTCTTTCCGTCTCAGAAACATAAGATGTCAGGGAATCTATTTACGCTCTCTATTTAGGGTATGAACCAGAGTTCCTGCAGGGCAGAAATTGTATCAGGTAAGCTTTTCACCAGAACATCAGCTCCAAAAGAGGTGGGGCTTGGTTTTTACTCGTTGCTGTATCCCTGAAAACCAAAGCAATGCCTGGCATATAATTAGTGCTCAGGAAATACTTGTTGTGCGATAGGTGGTCTTTTTAGCAGGCTATGGGGAAAAGATAGATAGTTGAAACTCTTAACTAAAATTAAGATTTGTTATTTTCTATTTTAAGAATTAAGTGCCCTTCTACACGGGGGTAAAAAATAAATATGTTGCATTTCAGTGGAATTGTGGACTCTTTTGTATTTTTGTGCCAAGGAAATAACATTCAAATTCATTGGGAATAAAAATGGGTGAAAAAAATGTGATTTTGCTGAAAGAGGAATGATCATTATATGCTCTCCCTGCCATGATGCTTTAAAGCTATCACAGGTTAGAACATGGATTATACCAAGAGTTTTAGCAAAGTAAAGTAAAACAAGAAATAGAAAATCATCTTGATAATTGAAATAAAAATTACATTTTAGGCTTATATAGAGAAGTATCCCTAGGAAAAAAAAATGTGCTTTAGTTCTAAACTGCCATAGGTAATTTCTTTCACTTTTAACTTTCTTTTGTATTTATAAAAAGTTTTAGCCTTGAGATCATTAAAAAAAAAAAAAGTCATGCTTATTCTTCTCAGAGAAATGACTACGTGTCTTATTGGGGGTTTGAAAAGTTTGTTTTCCAGATCTACCACGACGTGCCCGGTCCTCAGTGGCAGAGCGGATAGGGCAGCATTGATTTGATTTGAGTGTGAGGCCTGATAAACCCTTTTATCAAGTGCTGGCAATTCAGTCAAATAGCACCTGCTACAGCTCAAAGAGAAACTGCTAAGCTGAAATTAATGCTTATGTTTCTCTTCCAAGCAACTAATTTCATTAACAAAATTCGATTTCTTGGAGCGGTAATTGACACAATCTGGTAATTCAGAGACCTGTCATTAAAAATTAAGCATATAGGGAAACAACATGAACTCAACTTCCGCTACCAATCCACTGAGAGCAAAGCAGCCAAAGCAAAAATCTCACAAAGAAATGTCAGTAGCAGAATAAAGATCAAAGGTGAATCTTCAGTGAGGCCGCACTGAGTCTTTTTGGTCTTAGCAGAGTGAAAAGGGCTGCTAATTACTTTTCTCTCATTGTAAAAAATCTGTCTCTATTTGGAGAATGTGTAGACTTGTTTAGAAAAATAATGAAAAGTTTTTTTAGTGTTCTCTGGAGAGGCAGAAATACATTTAATTTTACCTTGCCTAATAATAAATGAACACCTTTTCCAAGTTCCTCAAAAATCCAGGAACTCCCAAATTCCATGGTATGATTTTTTTTGACCTCTAGAATTTTTCTCATAAGAATTGTCTTTTTGCAAGTGAAGTTCTTAAGTAAGATAGAAAGAGATGTGCTAGAAGAGTCAAGGAGAATCTTCCCGGGTTCACAGGGAGAAAAGTTAGTGCCTTGCTACTCTGTGCCTTCACTCTTGTTCTTCCTCCCATTTTGAGGCCTCTTCTCTACAGCCCTTGTGTCTCTAGCCACAAGATGACTGTTTCGTAGAAGAACTGTTCCACCATCCCAGCCTGACTGATTTAGCCCTTCTCGTTGTCTCTCTGCATTTGTTTTTGAAACCACTTATTTGATACCTCATTTCATACTGTGTTTAATTGTGGTTAATGCTGTTACTGTTTATTGTATATTTTCAGATTATTCTACAGAAATAATGGCTCATTTTGTGGCACTAAACGTGCGTGTGTTTGTTTGCCTAGCTCTCTACCGACATACGGTTTGTCAAAGGAACACTCAGTTATGAACTTTTAAAAAAGAAACAAAGGGTTGACCTACAATGAAGGGCTAGTTCTCCAAATAACACAATGCCGAGGCTTTAAAAAAAAAAATACCTTGCAAGATTAGGAAGGTTTCTGAGCTCATGTCAATCTGTCCGAAGTGAAAAACAGCAACTTTGTGACATGATTATTGTACTCACAAAGGTCAAGACATGGCGTCAACATCTGCATAGAAAAGATGAGGCCAAAATTGTTTTTGTCGGGGCACCCAGGCTTATCTGAAATGTTCAAATTTTTATTATTTGAAGGATCAAACCAGTTAAAATTCCTATTATTTTTTTTCCCCTGGAGTATAAAGAGTTCTTTTTTGACTGGAATATATGAAGTGTTTATTACTCTTATTGGAAGCAGTGCGAAGTGTTAGTTTTCTTTCTATCGTGACTTCTCACAGTTAAGTGCTCCCCACTACAGTGCCAACTTGACAAAATAATCTGCTCAATAATTTTTCTAATATTGTTATTTATTATATTTATTAATATTTATAATATTGTTCTAATATCGTTAATATAATATTTTGTTTCATGTGACCAGTTTATTTCAAAGATTTGACTTCTCTTTTTTTTTTAAAGATTTTATTTATTTATTTGAAAAGAGACAGAACATGAGCAGGGTGAGGGGCAGAGGGAGAAACAGACTCCCCGCTGAGCAGGGAGCCTGGTGTGGGGCTCGATCCCGGCACTCCAGGATCATGACTTGAGCCGAAGGCAGACGCTTAACTGACTGAGCCACCCAGGCGCCCCTTGACTTCTTTTTAACATGACTAAAATGTCCTTTAGTATTTAACTTTAAAAGGTGATGTTTCTCTGGAGGTATTTAAAAAACTTGAGGTTGTCACTGAAGACTTTCTTTGTTCTTATCAATCCTACAGAGGTTGAAAAGGAAGAACCTTCCTATTATTCTCTACCAGCTATCTCGTGCAGAACCTGTAACTGGAAGGATGTCATCTTTCTCTGAGATCCCATTTTTCAAACTGGTGATCCTGGCCTGCCAGAAGCAACAGTCTTTATTACTTCTAAGTCCGGGACCTTGTAAGTCATGAACTGGGTATCAGGCAATTTCTCCTGGGAGGACTATGAAGGCATCCCTTGCACATGTGAAGTAGGGTCTATCCTTCAAAGTAGTGGGCTTATCTTCCCCAGTTAAGCAAGATTTTTGGGTTGGTCAAAGTGACAAATTTGATTTATTCAATTTTATTCTAATAGGAGAAAGAATACATTTTTATTGAACCCATGTAAATAATTACATGGTCATGAAACAAAGTAATCTAGTAAAATTACTGCTCATACAGTTCAACCACTGTTACTATTTCAATGACAAGGTCAGCCACTGTAGGTCATTATTTTCTTCTGAATTATTTTTTAATTTCCTGATGATTTATTAGTGTATAGTTTATATTGCTATTTTTTTGGATTTTTTTCTTTTGAATTCTGAGGGTTTCATTGGAAGAAGATGCACTGACACTCTGTTTTCTTTAAATTTGTATAAATAAAATGTTACATTGAGGGTTAGACCAAGATTAAGAGGAAAAAATAGAATTTTAAAAATCTGCATTAAAAATACAATATTACTCCTGTTAAATCAGACAATTTAGTCCATTGAGTCATAGGTAATTGATTCTTATTTGGTTGGACTTGGGTCCACTCCCACTGAGTCATGTGCTTCTAGACCAAAACAATCTTGGAGTTCCTGACTCAGTTTTCTGAATCAGTTTAAAAGGGTCCTTCCATGGTGATGATCTGGGTAGTCTGAACAAATAGTTTATTCCTTGTAATAACAAAGGTCAAAACCCCTGCTATAGTCTTTCTGACTATCTGAGGTTTTTCTGATGTTTTTTCTGAGACACTTGATTTTTTATTTCTATAGCTGAACCTTTAGATTAATGTAAGCAAAAAGAAGAAAGTTTTTTGTGGATAAGGCTAAATGCCTGTGGTTATTTTATTATAATAGCTAAAAATATTAGAATGGAAGAGAATGGTCTATTCTGTTGAAGTATAATACATAATCAATTTATAAAGTTTTAATAAATTATCATCTTGATAGGGTGAGGCTATTATTAAATCTTTAGAGTCTTTAATTTGTACCATTAAGTACATTATGAATGTCACCAATATTAATAGTCTATACTATAATAATATAATATTATAATAGGTTGTAATATAATAGGCTGTAATACATCTCTAATACTATAAGTAGGTATTTAAATTTAAAGGAAACAGGACTTCTGGTTTCTGGTTCCTCATGTAAGGAGCTTGGAAGTTGCCACACCATCCTAACAACAAGTAAAAAGCTGAACCAACTGGAAAATCAATAACTCTTCTTAGATCTATAAGAGAAGTGGCACACAGGGCAAACTGCTACCTCCAAAATTGGAGAAACAGGCAAATACACAAAATTACAACTTATCCAAGCAGAAACCCATGAGTAGAAAACGGGATAGGAAAAACTGAATGGTAATTGATGAATTGCTGGAGGCTCAGAGATAACAAGTCTGAGACTTAATAACAGCAAGGGGACCCAGTCATAGGGGGACCCCTACACTTTTGTCAGTTTTACCTCCAAGAGCTACACCAGATTCTCACAGTAAATTCCCTTGTGCTTCTGCAGGGGGAAGGAAAAAGGAACCAGCTTGAAATTCAGGAGAGCATTCTGTTCTTCTTAACAAGGTCTGCCCTCAGGAGAAACTATTTAACTAGAGTATAGCCTGTGGTTTTTAGTCAGAGCCTAACTGACTGAAGGGATGGGAAATATCCAACTCCAGCTGGCTCTCATCATCCTGCCTGGTAAGAAGGGGAAGAGTGGGAATGAGAAGCCCAAATGAAAATCACAGTATGGAGGTACAGGCTCACTAAAAGACTAATCATAGGACTATATAGACTACTGAACACTTCCCCTCCCCCCACACCTCATTACTAGAGCAATTCTTTCTACCCAGTGCATCATGTCTGGCTATCAAGAAAAATTAAAAGACATACTATAAGGCAAAAAAACCCTCACAGGTTGAAGAGAGAGCAAGTCAGAACCAGACATGGCAGGGATGTTGGAATTATCAGACTAGGAATTTAAAACAACTTTAATTAATATGTTAAGGGCTGTAATGGGTAATATCAACAACATGCAAGAACAGGCCATGTAAGTGGAGGGATGGAAATCCTCGGAAAAACCAGAAATACTAGAGATCAAAACACTGTAATGGAAATGAAGAGTGCCTTTGATGGGCTTATTAGTAAACAGGTCATGGCTGAGGAAAGAATCTCTGAGCTTGAGGATATCTCAATAGAAATCACCAAAACGGAAAAGTGAACAAAGACTGAAATAAAACAGAATACTCAAGAACTGTGGGACAACTACAAAAGGTATAACACATGTGTAATGGGAATACCAAAAAGGGGAGAAAAAGAGAAAGAAACAGAAGAAATATTGGAGACGATCATGACTAAGAATTTCCCCAAATGAGTATCAGACACCAACCACAGATCTAGGAAGCTCAGAGAACACCAAACAGGAAAAATGCCAAAAAATTACACACCCACAATATCATATTTAGATTACAGAAAATCAAACTTAAAGGAAAAATCCTAAAAGAAGCCAGAGGGAAAATACACCTAACCTACTGAGGAGCAAAGGTAAGAATTACTTCTAACTTCCCCTCAGAAATCATGCAAGCAAGAAGAAAGTGGAGTGAAATATTTAATATGATAAAAGAAGAAAAAAACCACTGACCTAGAATTCTGTATCCTGAGAACTTACCCTTCAAAAGTGATAAATCAAGACTTTCTCAGACAAACAAAAATTGAGGAATTTGTTTCGGATAGTCTTGCCTTGCAAGAAATGTTAAAAGAAGTTCTGCAGAGAGAAGGAAAATAATACAGGTTAGAAACTGGGATCTATGTAAAGTAGGGAAAAGCATCAAAGAAGGAATTAATGAAGGTAAAATAAAAACTTTTATTTTTCTTATTCTTAGTTGAATAAGTACTGATCTGAAAACAGTTTGTTCAAAATAATACCAACAATGTATGAGATTATGTATGCTTGTGTCTAAAGATATATATAATATACACATATTATATATGTATTATGTAATTATATATGAAATATATATACATGCTATATATATAGTATATATGCTTATGTATGCTGTACATAAGTGAAAGGAATGACAGCAAAATAAGTAAGGTAAATCTAAAAATATATATATTAATTTATTGACAGTAACTTTGTCAGTCTTTGAACATGAACATGCTTATGTTTATTTTTAAGTGGGGGAAAACCACAAAAACTTACATATATTTATATTAATGCCCTTTACCTCTATAAAATTCACCTAAGAAGGCTGACTTTTCTCCTCTAGAAAACAGAAATAAACAGGACAGCTCTCCTAATGGTATTGAGCTGCTAGAACATCTGGAGAATGTCAAACATAGCTAATTATTTTTAATATGCCTCCTTTTAAAAATGATGGGATAAATCTGTTACTTAGTGGTCATTTAGGAAACTCAAACATAATTTACATGTTAAAAAAAAGTCATAGTAGTTTTATTATTTTGAAATTGGAACCTGAAATTGCAAAAGACAAAGTCAAGAAGAGTCGTCAGAAGAGATAAGAAAAGAACATATATCACAGTATCTAAGGACAGTAATTAACGGGCAATATTTTAAAGCTGCGGGGGATAGCAATTATTAGAATGAACTAAACATTTCCAAGAATAAGGCACTTCAGTTGGAATGATTTAAGAGTATGCCAAAAAAACACAATTATTGTAAGGGACATTTGTTGTTTGAGCAGAGTATAACTTGGTCCTTTTACAAAGAAAGCACAGATTTTACTTTTGCTTTTTGGATATTAACTATATAACAACATTCAATAAAGGATTCGTGAGTCTTTTTTTCTCATAAATAAACTGATCATATTTATCCAATTTCATCAAAAATTTCAACACATTTTATCGTTTCCTTCAAGCTCATTATTTCTAAGTATCATAAACCCAGGCAGATGAGGTTGACTTCTCAGACCTTCTACATTTAGGCTAACCTCCTTATGAAATCCTTATGATCTGTAGGATCATATGTACTGATCTCTTTTGATTAAGACATTACTTATTAGTTATTAATTTAGTTAAACACAGAATTTTGCATTTTTCTAAGTGATTTTGGTTTATCTGATATACCAAACCATGAAAGGAAGTTTAGGAAATTCAAACAGACTATTCATAAGAAAATACATCCAAGATTTGCACAAACTAGAATATTGTGCTAATAGTATTTTCATGTGGTGGTATAATCAGGAGGAACATATGGAACTATTTTTAGACTAAAGTTATTAAATCAGTTTAATTAGTCCGGTTATCTTGAGGAAAACTACATGACATGGCTTTTTTTTTTCTTATACAGTGATATATCAGGTATTAAAACTTTAAAGTTGTGCGTGCCTGGGTGGCTCAGTCGGTTAAGCGTCTGCCTTCAGCTCAGGTCATGATCCCGGAGTCCAGGGATTGAGCCCCACATTGGGTTCCCTGCTCATCAGGAGCCTGCTTCTCCCTCTCCCTCTGCTGCTCCCCGCAGCTTGTGCTCTCTCACTCTCTCTCTCTCAATCTCTGACAAATAAATAAATAAAATCTTAAAACAAACCTTTAAGGTTGTTTAAAAGTAATGTTTTTCTTCTTATAACCTAGTCACTAAGGGTATTCGTTAAATTTACAGGTCAAAACTTTTTATTTTTATTTTTAAAATTTTTTAAAGTTCATTTATTTATTTATTTTTAAGTAATCTCTATACCTAGAGTGGGGCTTGAACGCATGTCCTCGAGATCAAGAGTCACATGCTCTTCTGGCTGAGTCAGCCAGGTGCCCCAGGTCAAAGCTTTTTAAAAACAATAAAAAATTTTATTTTGAGATAATTTTATATTCATACACAATTACAAGAAGTAATTCAGAGAGATCCTATGTACTGTCTACCCAGTTTCCTCCAATGGTAATATCCTACAAAACTATAATCCATCAGTTTTATTTGGATTTCTCCAATTATATGTGTGTGTATATTTAGTTCCATGCAATTTTATCATGTTTGAGTTTATGTATCCACCACCATCAAGATACAAAATGATTGCAACACCACAAAAATTCCTAGCGGACATCCTTTGAAAATACATCCTTTTCCCTCCTTCAACCCCTCAACTTCACTCCTAATCCCTGGTAACCTCTTTCTCCTATACCCCTAGCATTCCTGACCCCTTATAACAACTAAACTGCTCTCCATTTATATAATTTTGTCATTTCAAGAATGTCATTTAATGAAGTCATATAGCATGTAATCTTTGGGATTGGCTTTTTTCACTCAGCATAATCTAGAGATTCATCCAAGTTGTAATGTGTATCAACAGTCCATTTCTCTTTATTACTGAGTAGTATTCCATGGTATGGATGTACCACAGTTTAACTATTCATCGATTTAAGGTATCTGAGTTGATTCCAGTTTTTAACTATTATGAGTAAAGCTGCCATGAACATTCATGTGAGTTTTTTTACGTGAACATAGATTTCATTTCTCTGGGATGAATGCCCAAGAATCTACCGCTGGGTAGTATGGTCATTGCATGTCAGTTTTTATAAGAAAATTCCCAACTATTCTTCTCTATACTTTACATACATATACTGTGGGAGTGACCTAGTTTCTCAGCATCCTCACCAGCATTTGCTGTTGTCACTATTTTAGTCATTCTGATGCATGTAAGGTGATATTGTATTGGGGCTTTAATTTGCATTTGCCTAATAATGGTGCTGAACACATTTTCATGTGCTTATTTGCCATCTTATACTCTCTTTGGTGAAATATTTGTTTATATCTTTTGCCCATTTTATGATTGGATTTTTTTTCCCTGTGAGTTTGAGAGTCCTGGATAATAAGACTAGATACTAGTCTTTGGATATGTGTTTTGCAACTATTTTCTGCTGGTCTAGAGCTTGTCTTTTCATCCCTTTAACAGTGTCTTTTTCAGAGGAAAAATTTAAATTTTGATAAACTTTAATTGACCTATTTTTTCTTTCATGGACCATATTTTGATGTCAACGATAAGAATTCCTTGCCTAGTCCTAAATCTTGAGAATTTTCTCTATTTTTTCTTCTAAAAGTTTGATGTTTTAAAATAATCCATTTGGAGTTAATTTTTGTATGAGTTGTGAGGCTCATGTCAAAGGTGTGTCTTTGTCTGTAGAGGTCCAAACTTTTTTTGTTTGTTTGTTTGTTTTTCTTCTTTTCAGGTGAAGATATAAGAAGACAGACAGAGCCGGTACATTGAAGCATAAACCTCTTCCTGGAAATACTGTAACTTTTACACTCTTGTCTTTCAAATGAAACCTGCTGAAGTCATCAGCTTCCCGCATATATCTGCTGTCCTGAAATCGGGTTCTGTATGTTCACAAAGCTGTCCCTCTTTCAATGCCACCTACTTCGACTTTGACTGTTGAGGAGCCAGTAATGCTATCAGTTTGTTACTAATTTTCTCTAGACCAACTTCTCTCTGAGAAAATAGAGAAAATATGTATACACAGTTATTCAAGAGAGATTCCTTTATGACTCTTTCCTCCTTGTTCTACTAGCATAGAAATTGATTATTGGATGCTTTCCCTATGACTCTCCTTAATTGCTCTCATTTTCTTTCTTTTGTAATTTTAAATTCTTCTTATTTGCACATTGAACTCTATGATGCTATTAGCAACAATAATGATAACCTATCCAATGATTACTTGGCACCAAACACATTATATAATTTTTCCTTGATTTTCATAATTATTTATGTAAGATACATTTTATTTTACTCACTTTACAGGTAAGAACACTGAAGCTCAGGAAGCTTTCTTCCTCCAATACTTTCATTTTTTTCCACTAAGACCCTCTCCCTGTCTACAGACATCCTATAAATTAGGCTATTGCTACTATATTGAAATGTGATAATCTTCCACAACTTTAAAATATTTATGGAATTCTTAGATTCCTTTCATCACTACCTTGCCTCCAAACTTCTTGAATTCATTAAGTTTATCTCGTTCTACTACTATTTGCTGTTTCTTGAATGTGGAATAACAATCTCATTCTCATTTTCTTCCTTACAGCTCTGGAAGAGTTAAAATTTGCTGTTCTTGTTCTAGTCACTTTAGAAGCTTCCCTGTTGCCTAACTTCAAAAATATAGCATACTGTTCAAAGGAAATAAAACAGTTCAGCCTTCAGAATTGAATAGATTCATTCCCTAAGTGAAGGATGAGAGTGAAGGATTCTCATACAGTTCTATTTATTTGGTTGTTTTTCTGGTTATGTTTGCAAGCAACTCCTTGTACCTCTTTTATTTGAAGCTTTGTTGTCTTATATTATGTTTCAAGATTTTCAAGATAATGTTCTAGCTTAATGGATTATGAGTAATATTCTGACAAAAGATTTTTATAAAACATATCTATATTTCTATCTAAATGTATAACATATTAGTATGTTTGGTGGATACAATATTGAATCTGATGATTTTTAATAACAAAATTAAATACTTAAGCTAATGTTTTGCATAGGTCTTTAAAAATGGAAGGATTTCCATTTAAAAATGGAAATCAACCCATACAATCTTAAAAGCAAACAAAATCCACTTCATGCCTCTTCATACTTAGCAGCATTCTCTGCATGCAGGTGTAATAGCTTGTTCTCCACTGATCTCTGTCACCTCTACCTGAATGCCTTAAAACATGACATCAGTGTTTCCTTCAACCACTTCAATAACTAGCTATCTTTACTCTTCTCCTGTATAAGGATTTACCCCAGACGAAATCACTGTCTACACAAAGCTTTCTCTCACCTTCCCTCCTCACCCTTCTTCCAATTATTTTACCCATCTGAAATGTGTTCTTCACAATTTTTCCAATCCTTGCCAGTATTTAACATTGAAACTAAAATATATCGCCTCAGAGTTTTTTTTTTTTTTGATCATCCTCCCTCCAATGTCCTTTTGTGCATCCATCCATGTATCCATCTATCCATTCATCCTTTTATCCAGTCACTCAACAAGCATTCACAGGGTACATTATATGTGCTAGATGTTGTGGTAGGCTCTTGAGTTATAAAGGCATATATCAGATAGAGAGGGATTACAGGCATAATTTATCTTAAGGAAGTTGAGAGAAGCTCCATTTGAGTGGCCATTTGGAGGATCAGGAAAGTTTGACAATGGGAGTAGTGTAAATAGAACATTTGAGACAGAGGAAGCATGCACAAAGTTGTCAATGGAGGTGAGAGAAAGTGAGTTCCATTTGGGATCTACAAGAGATTTGGTGTTACTAGAGCAGTAAGTGAAGTATGGGTCTTGAGAGGTGGAAAATAAAACTGAAGGAATCATAAAGAACATTGTACACCAAACCAAATTTGAGACCTGATGATAAAGTTATTTTCTTATTTTATTAAAAAAAATAAAACTGAATATATTTAAGGTGTGCAACATGATGATTTGTTACACATATGCATAGTGTAATGATATCAATAGTCAAGCTAATTATCATATCTTCTCCTCACATAGTTACCACTTTTATGTATGTATGTGTATGTGTGATGAGGGCACCTAAAGTCTATGGTCTTAGCAAGTTTCTAGTATTCAATATAGTATTTTTTTTTATTGTAAATTATTTTCTTAAATTTTATTTTATGATGTTATGTTAGTCACCATACATCAATAGTTTTTGATGTAGTGATCCACGCTCAATACAGTAGTTTTAACTATAGTAACATTTCTGTACATTAGATCTCTAGACTTATTCTTCCTACATAACTGCAACTTTGTACCTTTTGAACATCTCATTTCCCCTACCTCCCCAACCTTGATGACCACTATTCTGCTCTCCACTTTTATATATTTAACTTTTTTGATTCCATGTATAAGTGAGATCATGCATTTTTTTTCCTTTTTATGTCTGGCTTATTTCACTTAGCATAATGTCTTCTAGGTTCATCCATGTTGTTGCAAAAGGAAGGAGCCCCTTTTTAAATATGGAATGATATTCCATTGTATGTATGTACCCCAATTTCTTTATCCATTCATTTGTAGATAGATACTTAGGTTGTTTCTGTATCTTGACTATGGTGAATAACGCTGCAATGAGCACATGTAGATACCTCTTCAAGATACTGATTTTATTTCCATTGGGTATATACCCAGAAGAAGGATTGATGAACATATGGTGTTTCTATTTTTTTTTTTTTTTTAAGAACTACCATACTATTTTCCATGATGGCTGTACCAATTTACATTCCCACTAATAGTGTACAAAGGTTCTCTTTTTTCCACACCCTAGCCACACTTGTTATTTAATTTTTTTTCTATAATAGCCATCCTAACAGGTGTGAAGGGATATCCTGTTGTAGTTTTAATTTGCACTTCCCGATGATTAATGATATTGAGCACATTTTCATGTATCTATTGGTCATTCATATGTCTCTTTTGGAAAAATGCCTATTCAGTTCTTTGCCCATTTTTCAACCAGTTTGTTTGTTTGGTTTTTTTTTGCTTTTGAGTTGGATGAGTTCCTTATATATTTTGTATACAAACCCCTTATCAGATATGTTGTTTCTAAATATTCTTTTCCACTCCACAGAATGCCTTTTTATTTTGTTTGCTGTGCAGAAGTTTTTTTGTTTGATATTGTCCCACTTATTTAATTTTACTTTTGTTGTCTGAGCTTTTGGTATCATATTCTAAAAGTTATTGCCAAGGCCAATGTCAAGGAACTTTTCCTCTGTGTTTATAAGAGTTTCATGTTTTCAGGTCTTATGTTTCTTTAATTCATTTTGAGTTGATTTTTATGTATGGTATAAGATCCAGGCCCAATTTGGTTGATTATGACTGGGCCCAGCTTGTATTGTCACCCAGAGCACTACAAGCAACCTCAGCTTCGCTTGGATTGCTCTACTCATGGCAGCTTGGTTCCCAACATGAACGTCCCAATAGAGTATCCATAAGGTGTGCATTCTAAGAAAGCAGAAGCTGCATGGCTTTTTATGACCCAGCTGTGGAAGCCATATAAACTACTTCCTCTGTAGTTTACATAGCATATTGGTGAAGCAGCCATAGGCCTACCAAATTCCAAGGGAGGGAAATTAACTCCACAGCTCGATAAGGAGGATAAAGTCACACTGTAGAAGAACACAGAAGATGGGAGATTTGGGGGAGTATAAACCACATAGTTATTGTTGTAGCTGCTGGCAGGCTGGGGAGGGTTTTTAGTAAATACATTGTCTTGACGGCTTCTAAATATATTTCTTCAGGAAAAAAAGTCTAAGGAAATATTAATAGTTAGGAACATTGAGAGGTAACTTACGTATCTTGGTGGAGATTATAGTACTGCGACTTTGTACTTATGCATTATTAATTAATAGGTTTTCTTTCTGAGCTCTTGACAACAGCACCAAATACCATTTATTGCTACTTTTTCAAATGATAAATTGGGTTGCTACAAATTTTCATTAAGGTTATTATTAATATCTACTATTACTGCAAGCTTCTAAGTACTTCATTTATAACATCACTGGTGGTTCTTTACTTACATTTTATCAGAGTGGCTGGCTAGAAAGATAGAACATTTGATATGCAATAGAGATAAATGATGGCAGAAAAATGGATTCTGAATGTTGCTTGAAAAACCACAATTCCCTTCACTAAGTGGAGACTACAGAACTGGCCACACTTCATCATCAACTGTTCATTTTTATGTTGTTGGTTTTCTTTTTTTTTTTTCCTATCTGGCCCACTGAGTAGAAAACAATACTGCTACCCCTTTGGAAATCTCTGTTAAAACCATTTCCTTTTCTAAGGTGAATAGGATGTAGATACACACACATACATATAATTTTTTGGTTTATCTGTTTCTTTTTGCTCCTCTTCTTGCTACCAAAATAATACCATATTTTCTTAAGACTGTCATTTTTTTTCCTGATAAGCTTTGTTGACAAGTTATTTTTATATCATTACTAATCATGGAGAAATCTACTTAGCTTAATCAACAATCCATTTCTTAACATGATTATGTGTATGCAAAGAAACAGTTGCTGTATTTAAGGTAGTTTCCAATTTAGCCATGAAGGCAAATCACACGCAAGTAGTCTATCATAGGAGAAACAGAAAGATGGCATGTTTAATAATTAACATTTATCAACAATCCTTTACTTTTTATACTTTTGTGGGTCTTCCATGTGAGGCTAATTGTGAGTGGTAGAAGTAAAGAATGGACTTACAGTAAATTTCAAAAATAAAAGGAGATGAGTTATTATCAATTGCTACATTATTATACCTTAAAGAATGTTCCTATGTTTTTATGATGAGAGTAACATATGCTCATCATAGAAAATTTGGGAATCATAGAAAAGAAATGAACATATGCCCATATTCTCCCATTTCAGGAGAAACTCTACTTAATATTGTCATGCATCTTCTTGTAGACCTGTATGTATACGTGTGTGTGTTAGATGCAAGAACGCTGAAGTCCTAGTGAAGTGGTGTTTATGGTGGATTGTCACCCAGCCCCTTATCTCACTTCCTTCCAGTGTGCTTTATGGTACTGCAGAGGCTAGAAAGCTTAAGAAGTATATTTTCTGGATGCTCTTGCAGAGAAAATGCTGGATGTAAATTAGTATTGGCAGCTAGATGCCCCTTGTCAGTTGTGTGGGGTGTAGGTTAGGCAGCAGCTCTCTACCCTTGCTCCTGCTCCTGCCAGAGAGATGGCTCTCCGCTGCAGATGCAGCCCAGCCCGAAGTCCCTGGCTTCACAGCCGTCTTGAGACAATTAACGGATAGCAGCCCCCTCTAGATCCTTGGATGTCAGTGGTTCCAAAGAGACTCTTGATTCCTTAACTATCCCTTTGCAATGCTGACTGCAAGTCCATAGACAGGCAAGGTTGGCTATTTTATTAATTAGAGTACTTCAATTGTTTGTAACAAAGAAACCCTAAAATTTCACTGCCTCAGCACATTTCATTTCTTCCCTTTGTAATAGTTCAACGCCAGTGTTCCTGTTGGCTGACACTTTCCTTCCATGTTGTGGCTCTGTCTTCCCCTAGGCTTCATATCTTCTGTGTCCAACTAGTAGGAAAAGAAAGGGATTATGGGAAGAGTACCCATACCTCTTAAAATCCCTGGCCCAGGGGAGGGGGGTGGCAGGATGGGTTAGCCTGGTGATGGGTATTGAGGAGGGCACGTTCTGCGTGGAGCACTGGGTGTTATGCACAAACAATGAATCATGGAACACTGTATCTAAAACTAATGATGTAATGTATGGGGATTAACATAACAATAAAAAAATTAAAAAAAAATAAATAAAATCCCTGGCCCACAGATGACACACATCACTTCTGATCAATCCCACTGGCCAGGGTGGCTTTTCCTGCATTCAGGGGAGTTGGGATGTGTGGTCATTGGGCAGTTGCTTTCCATGTATTAAAGAGAGGGTCACGACGGCTTTTTCTGGGTGTCATTTCTAGAATACCAGATGGTGGAGCCCATTCCTGCATGTCTTGCAATGATTTTTAAGCCTCTATTTCCTTATATTAAAGTAATTTTTACTTAAAGTAGCTCAAATGGTTTCTTTCTACAACAGATGTATATGTTATATCATTGGTTTTGTGGTTTTTTTAATCTTTATATTTCATCACAATTTCTAATATCACTAAAATTTGCCTTTTAAGAGTTTCTCATATGTTGCATCCATGACTTCTACTGTTTTATATTGCAGAGAAGTATAAGTCTAAGTTGGCTTTTCCCTTTTATTATGAACATATTTTCTACCTAGATTTAACTGTATTATGGTAACTCAAAATTTTGACAGAATGTGTCCAGATATAATTTTCCCTGGAATGCATCAACCCTTTTTCTTCTGTAGTTTCTGGGCTTTTTTCACTGCAGGAAAGTTTATGCCTGCTTGAAATATATTGTTTTTGTTTTTGTTTTTTGGGTTTTTTTAGGACACAAATTCCTTTTGTGAGAACACCTGTAATTTTGATGTTGAATTTCTGTCATATTTGTAATTTTTTATTTTAAAAAACCTTGTAGAATAATGTTGTTGTTAATTATATGCATGTATAATTTCAATAAAAAGAGAACCTAAATATTATGTAATAGTATTAATGAAATGCCCTCCAAAATCTGCTCCCCAAACAGTAGGTTTTACTAGAAAGAACAGGCGAGTTTTGTTGGAAACACTTTCAATACCCATGGCAGGGACTACATAAACCAACAATGGACCATCTTTATATGATAGTACCCTTAAAAACAAACAAATTTTTAAAAAGCAAATATACAAAAGTATAACAATGGAGGAAACTCATTATAAATTCATGTGAGTGAACTTTAGGATTTCTTTCTGTGGATAAACTCAAGTTTCAGAACAGCGGCAATCACGTTCTGCATTTTTGTAGAAAGGGTATGAAGGAAGAAAACAAATTTACGTTAGTGTGTGCATAAAATACCTTTTTTTTTTAAGATTTTATTTATTTATTTGAAAGAGAGAGAATGAGAGAGAGAGAGAGAGCACATGAGAGGGGGGAGGGTCAGAGGGAGAAGCAGACTCCCTGCTGAGCAGGGAGCCTGATGTGGGACTCGATCCCGGAACTCCAGGATCATGACCTGAGCCGAAGGCAGTCGCTTAACCAACTGAGCCACCCAGGCGCCCCGCATAAAATACCTTTTGAGGCTTATATGAATAATTGATACTTTTGGTTGTCCCTGTGGGGGTGGGGATGATTGGGTGGCTAAGGACAAGATTTGGAGAGAGATTTTTGCATTGCAAGCTCTTTTGTACCTCTTGAACATTGAACTATGTGTGAGTATAACTGCCCCCAAAATAAAAAAAAAGTAAACAAATCCTATGACAACCCAGGGATTACATCATTCATATTGAACAGTCTTGATCTGCAATCCCTTCAGTAAAACTCCCTCTTGATAGAAGAAACATCCCAGATGTAATGTGAGAATCTACATTGTGTCTGATATTAGGGATACTAGCAAGAACTAAGACAGTTGTATTTTCACATACCTCAAAGTCTAGGAGGGGAGATGGCATGTGAACAAATCATTGTAATACATGTGATAAATGCTATAATACAGATGAACCTATCTGAGCTGTCTTTGCACGTAACTGATCTGTCCTAATTATTTGTCTAGGTATCAGGAAATTAGTGATCAGAAACTTCTCTAGATTTCTGGGGTTGCAATTTTCTTTCTTGTTCTGGAGGAATATCTTAGACTTCTTCCACTGAAGTGCTAAATGTTCCTAACTGCAACTTTCCTAAATAATTATCATTCCAACATTTGCCTCTGCTGGTGGGAAATGAGGCAGCCCATTCTAACAGCTCCTGTCTTTTCCTCTGCTTTACCTCCCCTTCCACAGAAACTTGCTGAGTCAACAGAAGCCAACCTCCTGAGAATTAATATAGCTTAGTGGTTGTGAGCCAAGTCAGGCTGCTTGATTTTGAAGATTGGTTTCAGGAATTACAAATATGTGAATTTGAATAAGTTATGTAAGCTCTCCATCTCAATTTTTTTTCATTTGTATCAGCATATATAACATAATAAGATGTATTATATAATACATATAATAAAAATGCTCACTTTATAAAGTTGGCACAAAGATCAAATGGCACAATCATACAAAGTTCAGAGCAAAGTGACTAGGACGTAGTAAATGCCTAATAGATGTTGTTTATTGTAGTTATCTTTATTGTGTTCAGGTTTGGTCCCATCCTGATCTACTTAGGATTGTTCCTGGGACAGTCCTAACTGGGGAATTAAAACTACAATAACTTCAGTTTCCATCCATCCCCATCAACACTTTTTGCATCAAGGGCAAATAGAAAATATTTTACTCGGTGGCATGGTGAGTAAAGAGAGGGTTAACACAAGGGGAAAATAAAGATGTATTAATTAAAAAAGCTTATTTCTAGACAAGTTGTTCATGGGGTATAAGACAGGATTGGAGTCTATCTCCAGTGCGGAGTTTGATGAAGCTGTGGTCAGATGATGGAGAAGCGGTGTTGAGCAGTGATTAAGAACTCAGCCTCTGGAGTCAGTCAGTACCTGATTCAAATCTCTGCCCTGCTTCTTTCTGCCCACTTCCCTTCAGGATAAATTGATTAACGGATTCAAGCCCTGGTTTGCTCAATGATAAGATAAAGGAAAATGATAGAATTTATATCTGGAGATTGACTTGAGATTTTGATAAGATAATGACCCTACACTGCTTAGCAGAGTGTCTCCTAGCACAGACAGAGGGAGCCACATTGACTAAATGGGCAGAGTCCATTGGGAGAGACATGCAGGAGAGAGGGAGGCTTGGGGAGAAGGAAGGGTTGAGGTGTTTTGCCAGAATCATCCACCCATTGGAATTGTGGCCCAGGTTCCTGGGTTCAGAAAACCTTACGTTGAATACAGGGCAAAAGGCTGTATGAGCAGGAGAAACAGCAGGTAATCTTAATCTTAGTTGGTTTTTGCCCCAGCGGCTTCCTTTGCTTACAAATTCAAAGTGAAAGTAGAAGTGCCCCATCCATGATTCAAGCCTTTCAAAAGTTGCAAGCAGACCTACATCCTTGAACTTCTTCCCTTGTAACCACTTCTAATGATGATGAGATTACCTTATTGTGATGATCTTATTGTATGGCATTTAAGATTTCCAGTGGCCTTTCTCATTTGCTATTTCATAGCACAAATAAATTTCTCCCACAAACATTATTTCGAGATAGCTAAATCCTTGTGGTACAGATGAAGAAAGAAATGAAGGGCACAATTTTCTCAGAATAGCTTATAGTCCCCTGCGGGAAAACTGCCAAATAAACCACTACCTCTAACCAAACCTGGAGGTAATTGTGTGTGAGAAACACAGGGGAATTTAGGGATCCAATCAAACCCAGGTTTGCAATGGGGAAAGAAGGGAAGAAAGCTTCCCCAGACAGATGAGTCTTGAGATAAATAAAAAAAAGGGACAGTATTCCATGGTGGGGGGCTGGGGTAGGGGAGTGGGCAGAGACCTGGCAGAGTGTGAAACCGTGGTGTTTGAGGAAGCTGCCAGGATTTGAGCAGGTTGAGCAGAAAGCACAACAGGAAAACTGTGAGGAGCAACCTAAGGAATCAGCAGGGGCCAGATATCATAGATCCCGATACTTTATGGAAGGAGTTACTGTGTCCATCTGGGGGAGGATCGGTATTCACTGACCACTGTAATCTAACTAGGACAGAGAAGTGTTATGATCCGCTTTTGGATTTAGAAAGCCCACATTTACAGATCTGACCTGAGCAAAAGTAACTTAATTTTATAGCGATTGTTTCGCTTACTTGCTGCATATGGGAAAGATGACAGTTCACATCAGTGAGAGCATAAAGTGAAGTCAAAATTATATGTACAGACTTTCTCTGTCCTTGCTTCCTAGCTGCGAAAGAAGTACATAATGAAACTAAGAGGAAAAGACTAAGGATGAGATTGAAGCCATCTGGGAAAAAGAAACACATCATTCTTGGGTGATTAAAGAAAGAAAACACAGGGTTGCAGGAAAAATAGGCTTGGGGTGGGGAATAATAGAGAGCCTTGGAGAAAGTGACAAGTTTCAACAAGAGAGGTACAGAGAACAGAATAAAAACCTGAAGCAAGAAGAAAAAGGTAGTTTCCTGAAAGATGGATGTGGAGCAAGAAGTAGCTAGACAATCCTAACACGTGGAATAGGTCTTTAATGGAGGCAAAGAAGGAGTACCAAAGCACGTTGTCAATTCATATGGAATCTTAGTTTTTAATTTATCTTTTCCTATATACCACAATGTATGCAGCAATCCAGTTAGAATAAACATATTTGTTACAGTCCGTATAATTTTCCTACAAACAAAAAATGTTTCCTTCAATATGTTAAATGTGCTACAAAATGCTGAGCTCTTTCTTAAGAATTCATATGTACTTTGCTTTCCAACATTTAGTAATGGGTAGAATCCTAAAAGGATTTAGTTCTGATGAGCAGCCATACGTTTAAATCTCATCTTTAATGTTTAGACATTTCATTGGAAACATAAAAGAGAACAATGTTCAACGAGATTGTCAGTGTTTTCTGTTTTTTGATCTGCTTAAGAGTTCTCTGGGCTTTCCAAAAGCATTCCAGATAGTACAATATCTAAGCATAGCATACGTGAGTAGGTGGGGGCAACAAGGGGGGCACATTTGTTGTGTGGTCTGAAGAATTCTAGAAAGGCTCCAAATTCTCTCTCCTGTCCAGGTTGTCAGTGCTTGAAATTTTATCCTGAGGACACATTTTTTGTTTTTGTTGTTTGAACTCAGATTTTTCCCGTCTTTGCTGACCTGAAATTCAAATATCCCCTGATGTAGTTAAGGCCTTTATTTATTAACTGCTGTGGATTTAATTATTACGGAAGCATGGAATTATGGAGCTAAAAATAAGCTTAAAGTTCCAAATTCATCTGTCTCAACCCAGAGCGTTTAGGTAACTTGTCCCAAATTACAAGTACAGACACAGAACTGGTCCATGTATATGCATCCCGGTTGATTACTTTTACTTAGTGACGGTGGATTGTTCTCCTCTGAGAAGCAAGGGCCAAGAGCCAGCGAGTCCTGGGCCTCATGTGGGGAGAGAAGGGACAGAATGGCTGAAGGTGGGAATAAAAGAGGGATTTCACCTCCTTCTCTGGTGGGTTGCCACCTGTCTGTGAAGATGCAGAGAAAAAAGGTAGTTTGGCCTTAAGTGTACACAGGTTTTGAACCATTTCCTCCCAAATAGGAAGTCTTTACAGTTTTTGACTGGGGATATTATCCATTTTAAAGGTGGCGAGCTAACTCGTTTGGGACATTCCCTTACCTTTTTATGAGTGTATCAGGTGACAAACTTTCTCTGCGGGAGAGTTGCAGCAATAAATACAAGACTCGGGCCATGAAATTCAAGTATTTTCCTACTATTTCTTCTTCTCCAGCTGTGTTCTCTGATTAGAGAGCTAGCATTTGGAACTCTTACTCTCTGAATGACTCATATATATTCCAGTGACCAGGAAGCCTGCAGCTTCCCCCTTACCCTTGTAAAGTGCCATTTCGGTGCTTAGAAAACATTTCATCCATCAGTGGTATCAATACTTGTCATGCTGTGAAAGTTGGCTGTCCTGGCTACTTACACAAATAATGAGCATGCAGAGCTGACCCAAATTCTACTCAAGAACTGAATAATATAAGCTAATCATTATATAAAAAGTACATTGAGTGGCTCTCTAATAAATTCTGAGAGATGTACAAAATAAAATGCACACTATGTCAGCTTGTTAATAGGCCTCGTCAGGGTTAGGAAAAACAGAATTTCTTTTAAATCCTTTCCCATTCTCCCCCAGTTCTCTCCTAAATAAGACTTTCAGTGCTTAGTGTAAACAATGTTAACTGTAGATGTAAAAACTAAAAAAAAGAGTAGAAGTCGCCCAGAAGAGTTCCCATCCAAAGAAATAATTGCTGGAACTTTGGTATATTTCTTTACCTGTAGGTATTCATAGAGAACGTACACACACACACACACACACACAAATTTCTAAAGTGGGGCCATGACAAACATTATACCCTATTTTTTAAAGATTATTTATTTATTTATTTTGAGAGATAGAGGGCATGAGAGAGAGAGAGAGCACAAGCAGGGGGAGGGGTAGAGGGAGAAGCAGACTCCCTGGGACCCTGGGATCATGACCTGAGCTGAAGGCAGATGCTTAACCGACTGAGCCACCCAGGTGCCCCCCAAACATTATATTCTATAACCTGCATTTTCATACGATAAGATGCCAGGGGAGTCTTTCTGTTTCAAAAAAAGGAAAACCATGTCATCATTTTTAATGGAAGTATGCCCCATGATATAGTGAACGAGGCACTTATTGGTGAACATGTAAGTTGTGTTTCAAATTCTTTATTATTACAAACTATGAGGCACCCAGGTCTCCAAGGCACACTGTTGTAGCACCCCAACAAACTGCCACCCACTCTCTTGTTTGCCTCCCCTGTGCTTCTTGTCTGTGCCATTCAATAGCTGGCTCTTCCATCTGCTCTTTGTTGTACCTGGTGCTGTTAACATCTATTTTAATATATATTTAATTTTTTTCTACATAGTATATAAGCCCCCTGGAGAATGTAATTAGGCCTCCCAGTACTTTAGTGCTTCTCCCTTAATGTATAACAAAGACCACTGATATAATAGGAGCTCCTCAAATATTAATACTTACAAATTGATTTTTATTTCAGTTTGATTTGTGGCCTCTGGGCAATTTCCCATGTTCTAGGCTTTTGCTGATTTATTTTATTCTATCCAAAAGTATCTAATCTTTGATTTATCCCCTTTTAAATATATGTACCTAAATACAAGATGGTTAATACAGCTAGACTTCTATGAACTAACAAGGAAAATACAAAACAGATACAGAACTTAGAATGTTCCAGGAACTTTTGTCACATCTATTAATTCGTATTCACATATATGAACTCATTTGTCCCTCAGAACAGCCCATTAACAGGCCTACTTAGTAGCTTCGTCTTACAAATGGGAAAACCGAAGCATAGAAAAATGAAAAAAAAAAATACCCAAACGAATAGTAGCCGAATGAGAAGTCCAGCCCTGGTACTCTGGCTCCAAATCTAGGCACTTACCTGCACACATTGCTTCTCAACAGCGGATGACCTTTCTGGGCTTCGTGAACTCTTCTGGTTCAATGTGCTTGCTCGGTTACTATTACAGAGACCCAAGGAGACAGGACTTAAGAGTAGGAACTTCAAGCCTTTGTGGTGGGAGGAGGGAAATGCTCTCGACAGGTCCCACGGGAGAGGCACCTGCTCCTTCTGCCTGCATTAGGGATTCCCTCAGCACGTTGTAAGACCTTCTAAGTCTGAAGAGCAAAAGTCACTAATAGTTCAAAAGCAAAAAGAGACGTCAAAACTGTTCAGCCAGTGAGACTACAGATATAATACCCCAGATTAGTGGCTCCAGATATATATAGCTATAATTTTATGCCACATTCTGCCCTGAAATCCATACGAAGCAGTCCGTTGGCAAGGGGGTTCGATGGCAGGATGCTGAATCCAACAATGGGAAAGGGTCTTCCTTTTTTTGTTTGCCACCAGCGAACATGCTTTGGGTGTGATCTTTGACAAGTCTCATCTCTTACCACCTAATTCTCCTTTAAGGTGAGCTGTTTTATGAGTGATCTCCAGGCCTTCCTAAATAAGGTCTGCAATGATAATCAGATACTAAGTCCTCTGAAGTGAAGGGGTCAGGTGGAATGTTTTAGAGCAGGGAGAGAGAGCACAATAACTCAGTTGACAGTGGCAGGCTCCTCTTTGCTCCCCATCTTCCTCTGCAGGGTCTTGGGGTGCAGAAAAATAGTACTGCTCTGCACAAAGTCAAATGATTTCACCAAAACCATGCTTCTCCCGAATGTAAAGAATTTGCCTGAGGTATATATTTTATTATTTATTTATTTATTTATTTTTAAAGATTTTATTTATTTATTTGAGAGAGAGAGAGAGAGATCGGAGAGAGAGTGTGCGGTGGGGGTAGGCAGAGGAGAGAGAGAAGCAAACTCCCTGTTGAGTCCCGACATGGGACTCGATCCCAAGACCCTGGGGTCCTGACCTGAGTCAAAGGCAGACAGACGTTTAACCAACTGAGCCACTCAGGCAACCTGAGATATATATTTTAGGTGCAAGGAATATCAAGGTGATTTTGACAATGATCTGCAATTAACTCTTCTTTGTGTTTGTGTGACTAGGTAAGGGTATTTCTGGGATGGCTTTTGATGTCCTTTTTAGCTGCCAGTTCTTGTAGAAATCATATATGTTAAGATGGTAATATTGGCTCTTAGACTGCAACTAGCTCAGTGCTTGCCGATATTGGTTTGCAGGGGACATTTGGCAAAGTCTTGAGGCATTTTTCATTGCCACAACTGGGAGTGGGCCTGGGAAACAGGGGGCATGTAGTGGTGTGTGGACGCCAGAGGTGCCACTAAATGTTGCATGCTCAAGTGCACAGGACAGCCTCCCCCATGAGGAATTATCAGGCCCCAAATGTCAGTAGTGCCACCGTTGACAAAACCCCGACTAGCTAATGCATGGTGAAGGCCTAGGCTGAGGAAAAGGTAATGATATGTGAGTTCGTACTTTGGTTCCTATGCAATCTCATTTCGTGAAGTCAGAAACCTGTGTAATGGCAACCGAATGAGCTTAGAGAATATATTGCTACGAAGCTTTTTAAACTAGCAAGATAATTTAGGATTAATGAGCCCTACTACCTTCATAAATATCTCCCCCAAAATTTTCTTTTAAAATATAAATTGAATTATGAACCACATCTGCTTAGAACACTTTAATAGACTACTCTCAGGAAAAGTCTGTACTCCTTAAGTGGCCCGTGAGGCCCTGCGTGATCTGGTCCTGGCTCATTCTCCAGCCTCCTCTCAGCCTCCTTGTCTGCTATTCTCCCGCCACACTAGCCCTTTAGGTCTTCAAATGTGTGAGGCTCATTCCTGCTTCAGGCCTCCTCCCTCCTCTTCCCTCCTTCCCTCCTCTTCCCATTCTACCCCAACCACAGAATGTCTCTCTGTACCTACCTGTCCCTAGCTCAAATGTTGGCATCTCTGTGAATGTTCACGGGAGCTCTCCCTAACTTAAGGTAGGTTATGTGTGTTATTAGAGTATTTATCACATATTTAATCATATATTTTTGTGTGCTTACGTGTTAATGTTTGGTTCCCTGATGGCTCTATGATCCGCGATGGGGCAAAGTGGACGCTGTCCTTTTCTTCCTTTTTAACTTACCAGAAAGTACTGATTGCTTAATTTGTTTTATACATATTTACTGGGGTGACAAATATAAGGTATATCCTTTTTTAAATGTGGTAAGAACAGATAACATGATTTCTACCCTCTTAACAAATTTTAATTGTGCAGTACAATATCGTTAAATCTAAGCACACTGTTGTACAGCCAGTCTCTAGAACTTATTCTGATCATGCTTTGGCACCACATATCTCCAGTGTCTCTACCTTAATGTCTTTATAGAGTAGGTCCTCAAGAAATATTTTTTGGAGAAAAAAAGAGATTGACTTTGAGTCATGGAGGAAGATGATGCGCTTGCTCTCTCCATCCCTCCTTCAGTTTTAGCCACAATATACCATCTCTCTAGGACAGGAACTTCCTCTGTTGGGTGCAGGGCTCCATCCTTCTTCTGAAGCAGAGATACAGAATTGTCCAAAAGCAGAGATCATTTGTTCCACGCTGTGTGTTGTGACATGGGGTTGATGCTTCCCTTGCTGCGTGTGGTCTGATTCCATCTAGCTAGACGTGCAGTCTCTCTCTGGAATAACAAGAATAAAAAAGGGAGGGACGATTTTTTTCCCCAAAAAATTTACGTTTAGAAAAAACAAAGCATCTCTGCTTGAAGTCTGCTTTGGGCTGAAGAAAAACAGTCCTAAATGTTATCTACACTTCAACTGGTCTTCTATTGAATGAATCTTGTAAGTACCAATGCCCATGGAAGTTTAGGGTTTTGATTGACAAGGATTTAAAAAGAGCCCAGGACCTTAAGAAATTGTCTACTCTATGCATGTCAGTTTTAAGACAAGGAGGGTTTTATTGGCCTAATCTGGTTAACATCATGATATTCTAATTGCTAGTGGTCTGTCTACCTGGCTGTTGATCCTCAGCACATCATCCTTCTGTTCCAAAGAACTAGGACTGCCCTGGTACACTTAGTTCTTTTGAATAAAATTATAAAGATGTGTTTTCTTTTTTTTTTTTATTTCTCTGAATGTCTGACCTACATTTTACTTTTCTGTTATCATGTAAAAGAACATTGTATTCTACTCGTGGTTTATTATAAGGGGAGATTACGTCTCTGTGTGTAGGAATATATGATCTTCAGTTTTTATTGGGTCAAGGTAGCCTACATATAATGAAATATATTCACACTGGAAATCTTTTTCTATATTTTGGTTCAGATACAGCACTTAATTTTATAAAATGAATAAACTAAATACAGAGGTCAAAACATTTTTGTAGCATTATAATTCTTTCTAGTTGAGGTGAGAGAGAAGGTTATCCTAATGCTTTTAGTTCCCCAATCCAAGAAGGTAGTTAAAAATAGGCCTTTCTTTTAAAGGAAAAAATAAATGCTAATTTGAGGTTATTTTCAAATATGAATTCCTTTTAAAATACTTCTGCTTTACGTTGGCTCAAATTTTCTTTTTTTTTCTTTTTTTTCTTTTTTTAAAGATTTTATTTATTTATTTGAGAGAGAGAGAATGAGAGCGAGCGAGCACATGAGAGGGGGGGAGGGTCAGAGGGAGAAGCAGACTCCCCGCCGAGCAGGGAGCCCGATGTGGGACTCGATCCCGGGACTCCAGGATCATGACCTGACATTGGCTCAAATTTTCATCATATAATGTTTGAATTCAGATCATGTGTTTTACATATTGATCATCACCTAATGAATAGCACACCAATGGCTGATTCGAAAATGGTATTTCCTTTATTGATGGCAAGAACATTTTATTGGCTCCCTGTTACCCATGGAAATAAATACAGGCTGTAATCTCAGCGGTCATACTAATGATTTATCCTCAGCATCGCCACCATCAACACTTGGAACACTGTTACTGTCATCACGAGGCCCACATCATCATCATTGTCACGCAGTGTCTTTCTTCCTCCTCCTCCTCCAAGTCACAAAAGTCAGTCCAACAAAATTTACCAAAGAAATACCTGAGTATCTACTTTAAGAAACAGTTAATAATAGAAAACAGTATCTTACAAATCGATGCATTCTGCTGGTTTTTAAAAAGCATGTTCCCTGAAAGAGGCCGAGCATAAATCCTCCATATTAGTTTTCTGTTGCTGCATAACAAGTACCGCAGATGCTGTGCCTTAAACCAACACAAATGTATTTCTCGAAGTTTCTGTGGGTTCCGTGTCCAGGTGTGGTTTAAGTTCATCCTCTTCTCTGAGTCTCCCAAGGCTGCGGTCAAGGTGTTGGTAGGGCTGTGACATTGTTTGAGACTCAGGATCCCTCTCCAAGCTTATTCAGGCTGTTGGCAGAAGTCAGTTCCTTGCAGTGGTAGAACACCTTTTTTTTTCTTTCTCTTGCTGGCTGCTGGCTGGAGATGACTTTCAGCTCTCAGAGACCACCAGCTGTCCCTTGCCTACCGACCCTCCCCATAACATGGCAGTTTGCATCCTCAACCTCTCTCATGCTCAAATCTCTCTCTACAAGAAGAGCACAGTCCCTTGTGAGGACTCACCTGAGTAGGTCAGGCCCATCTAGGATAATCTGTCTTTTGATTAACTCAAATTGAACTGAATAGTAACCATGAGAGTGAAATCCCATCACATTCCCACATCTTGCCTTCTCTCGGGCTGAAGGATTATATAGGGTGTGTGTGTATCATGGGCCATCTTCAATTCTGTCTACCACATTCCTTAACCTGCCTAGTACTTTCTTCAGCTCTTGCCTATAGACCTGTGTTGTATAAGATGATAGCAAGGAGCGACCTGCGGCTGCTTAGATTGAAATGAATTAAAATCACATAAAATTGAGAATTCAGTTTCTCAGTTGCACTAGCCACATTTTACATGCTCAATGATCACATTCCATCATCACAGAATGTTCTATTTGGTGTTAAGATGTTAATAGTCGGTATGGATTATCACTTCTATATAACATAGCCGATAAGACTTTTGTCTTAACTCAGAAGATTGACTAAAATTGGAAATTTTTAGACATTGTGTAGGCAGGCAAGAGGAAATACATTTTAAGAGTACATTAATATGTGTTAAGTCATATCACAGAGGTGGTGTTTTTTGGTCTATTCACAGTCTCAACCTCAAGGACAGTTTCTTGCTATTGTCTCCCCTTCTTGTTGTGGCTAATTGCAATAATAAAACATTTCCATCACCACAGAAAGTCCTGTCAGGGAGGGCTTCGTAGAAGCCCATAAAAAAGATAAACTTCAGTCTTATGTGCGCTAGAACAGTGTTGTCCAGTGGAACATTCTCTGATGATGGAAATGTTTTGTACGTATGCTATCCAATATAGTAGTTACTAGTTACACGGGGCTACTCAGCACTTGAAAAGTAACTAACTAGTGAAGAACTTAATTCTTAATTTTATTTGATTTTAGTTATAAATTCATAAGATAAATAGTTTAACATATTAAATAGATACATGTGGCTAGTGGTTACCATAGGGGATCAAACAGGTCTGGAATAATACACATTTTCAATTACCAGAGTCCCTAAATGAAGTTGGATACTATTTTGCCATTTGCTCCTCTATGAAATCTGGGGGTCTTAGGGGTTCAGTGGGATGACGCTGCCTAGATTAGGAAGAAACAATGCAATGCTCTTGGCTTTGCATTCTGTTTTAGGCAATTTTGGGAAGTTCCAGAAAAGAGGTTGAAAAGTAAAATCTCCCAGTTTTAAATCTTATTTTAGAGTCAAGTTAGCTTTCATCTGTAGCAATTGGTCTGCCTTGAGAACTTTACAGCTTTATTCAGCTGGAAGAAATTTTCTCACAATGTTTCGCCTCACATTCACTTGCCTCTTGCTTTGTTACATTTAATTATATCTCCCCTTAAGGCAGATGGGAGGGAAAACATCAAGTAAACGTGTTCCACTTCAGAACTTGTTCTTCCCCAAAAGGTATAATTTGTAACTTAATAAACATAACCACATTGTGATTTAATTAACAAGTCACAGCAACAAACAAAATAGTAAATCTGTGATTTATTTTAATATGATGAAAATGGCAGATCTCTTTTATTTTATTTTTTTAATCTCTTTTTAAATTTTTTTAATTTTTGGCAGATCTCTTTTAGATGAGAATTTAAAGTGAAGGAAAGTCAAATTTAGCTCACTTTATCACCCCTTGATGTGCTGACGCGCTGTCACAAAAACACACTCTGCCCATCTCCGTGGAACGTACACCTATTTTTATTTTTTTTTAAGATTTTATTTATTTATTTGAGAGAGCGAGAATGAGAGAGAGAGAGAGAGCACATGAGAGGCGGGAGGGTCAGAGGGAGAAGCAGACTCCCTGCTGAGCAGGGAGCCCGATGCGGGACTCGATCCAGGGACTCCAGGATCATGACCTGAGCCGAAGGCAGTTGCTCAACCGACTGAGCCACCCAGGCGCCCCTGTACACCTATTTTTAGGGATGACAATTTCCAGCATGCTAATGTGTTTAGGTAACATTTCCAGATGCTCAGCTTCTCAAGAACCGGACCAAATGTTGAAACTGCATGACACTCCTAACGATAACTATCTCTGCATTAACAATACCATGTGAAGTCCAAGTCAAGACTACAGTTAGGCAAGCAAATTTTATAGTTAAATTTGACCACAGCCAGAGTTTGGCATTTCTCCTATATATAGCTTGAAAAAGAAAAGCCCTCAAGTACTTCTGTTTATATAGGAATAAGAGGAGAGTGACCACTCCACTTTTTTTTTTTTTTTCTTTATGGATCAGAATGTCACAGAGTCAAATGAGAGGTCATGGCTGTGGATTTCTAAGAAAAGGAGACATCACAGACCTTGGCCTCCACAGTCACCAGAGAGGTTAGAGAAGGCCAGCTCCGGTGCTAGCTGTGGTACAGTTACAAGTTCTAGCTCCAGTCACCAAGTAGAGCTACACAGAAAATAAATTTAGGGAACAGAACTCTGAAAATTTCTCTACTTCCCCTCGTACCCAAGAGCCAAGGATTATTTCCCCTCGCTTTATTCTCTGTGTCTTGGTGCCTTATTACTATTAATTTTTTTCCTTGAGCTACAGAGTGATAAACAGGATTGGAGATGGTAAGGCAAAGCAGGATAATGATACTTTGAAATATCACCTAAATAGTCTTCTTTCTTGGGAAATTCATTTCATATTTTCTTCCTTGCAACCTTACACCACTCACTTGAGGTTGTGAAGTTGAGATTTACTGCCATGGAAAATAAGAAGGGGAGGAAAGATACAGCTGAAAACAAACACTTTGACTACGTCAACAGAAGGATTTTATTTAATCTCCCAGGAGACACAATGGTCTGAAAGCAAGAGGTATTTGATTTGCAAGAAGCAGGAACTTGAGAGAAAAGTAGTTTTGGAGTTGACTTACCTTGGTAGAATCAGAGCTATGTGGAACCACAAGGTGGGAAGCTGCAGGATATCACATAAAACAGGGGGGGAATTTTTGTTGTTGTTTGTTTGTTTAGCTAGGAAGGAAAGTTTTAAAATATATCGTGTTCAGAGGTGAGGAATTTACAGAGAATTGGGAGAGGAAAACAATGAACTGGAATGTCAGCATAGCTCTGCCCACCCTTGCTTCCTGGGTCAGAGCTCCTGTAGGTGAAGAAAATAGAGACCCTGATAGTTTGAGGAATGAGAAAGAGGGTCCTCACAAATGTAGGGCTGTAGTTGATTTGTTCTTTCATTCAACTGTGTTTTGCATGATTTAAACACTACACGCTCTTTTTTTTTTTTTTTTTTTAAGTAGGCTCCACGCCCAGTGTGGAGCCCAATTCGGAGCCCACGGTGGAACCCCACATGGGGCTTGGACTCACAACCATGAGATCAAGACCTGAGCCCTAGATCAAGAGTCTGACGCTCAACCGACTACGCCAACCAGGCACCCCTAGGCACCAGGCGCTCTTAATTGGAGTGGGCTCAAGAGAGTGTGAGAGGAAAAAATTAGAAACCGTGAACCTAAAGAACTTTTGAGAGATATTCTTAAAAGGGAGGGAAGATATAGACCAGTATCTGAGGGAAGTAGAGTCAGGAGACAGAGTTTTGTTTTTTTAATATTTTTAAAATTTGTTTTTAAAATGAAATGAAAAATAACCTGTTTTATTCAGATAAGAATAACCCAGTAGAGAGGGGGAAATTGTTAATGCAGGAGAGAGGGAACAAGTCATTGTAACAATGTGCTTGAATGAGTGAAAGGGGATGGGATAGAGGGGTTGGCTTTGCTGCAAATAACAGGGACACTAGAATTTGCAGGTAAATGTAATAGTAGGATCAGAGATGCAAGCAAGCAGAATATAACATGATTGGAAGGTTATACTTCTATAGACACAATGCATTAAATATTTAGGAAACTAAATTCAGGTTGGAAGAGATTGCAGCTATGAAAGACAAAGATGGCCAGCAACCCTCCCGACTTGAAAGGCAGTAGAGAAGTCCGTGGCTGTCAGTGGGGTGCGATTCTCTCCCCCATCGCCCAAGGAGATTTGGTAACACACAGAGATGGTTTTTGTCACACCTGGAGGAGGAATTGCTCCTGGTATCTAGTGGGTGGAAGTGAGGAAAGCTACCGACCCTCCAGCAATACAAAAGACAGCACCTCACCACCAAGAAGCATCCAGCCCAAAGTGTAAATAGTGCCAAGATTGAGAAACGCTCGCAAGAACCAGTCTACCTGATCTCTTCCAAAATGTGCTGGGGTTGTTAATGGTGTAATTAATTTTGTTTGTTTGTGTCCTTGAACAATGTAAGTGGTTTGGAAGCTCTGTGGGTTCTCTCTTACATAATCACTAATAGCCAAACAGAGGAAAAAGAAGGAAAAAACCAGCACCAAGCCAAAGGACAGAATTCTTTACTTTTAGAAGTTATCTGGCCATTTGACACACTGCAGGGAATTCTTCCATCTAAAAGCCTGTAACTTTTGGCTTAACTATGTGGCCCAGTCAACCACCCACAATGCAGTTTGTGTGGAAGTGACTCCTGCGGGTTCTAGCCAGCCACCTTACTCTAATTAAACAAGTTCGATGAGAAACAAATGTCTGCAGGTAGTCTGGGTCAGCTGAGAACATTAAAATGGGGTTTACTGGTGAATTAGTTACTGGGGAAAATAAATTTCTTACAGCACTATCTTTTGAAGTCACATTTTGATGCTTAATATGTATCTTCTTAGCTCAAATGAGAGCTGTGAAGATGAAGTTGCATAAACTTTATAATTATGTGGTCACATAAAAATATTATTATTTAATAATTAACAAAATAAGCCTCAGACAAAATAAAGATTTGAAAATTTGCCTATTCCATTGCAAATGTCACATTATCTGGCACATGTTTTGATAGGATTAGAAGTAGATTCTTCATTACCATAAGCAGAGTGAAGGGAATGGCAATAATAAAGAGGCTTGAAAGACCAGAATATTTTAATATTCACTAACTTGAAGACAGATGTGAAACATCAACATCTAGTACTTAGGCAAGATTTGATAGAACATTCTCTAAAAGTAATTTAAGTACTAGGGCCTATGTGAATGCTCCTATCTTCTTTGACAACTTGTCTTATTTTTCAAATTCAGTGAATTACAGTACCTGCAAGAAGGACTAAGTGAGACCAGTCAACTCTTACAACCTAATATCTGCTTTACCTAGTTACACATAACAACATAGGTAATCTGTAAAAAAAAAAAATTGACTGGCTCGAAAAAGTATCAGTCTGCAATAAAGCATATAAATATGTTTATTGTAATCTACCTCAAAATCTTTTTAAAAGAAGGCAAGGCATAAACAATACATACACATAAAAAAAAGCTAGTGATATATGCAATATTAAACAATTAATTTGATTTCTCTTTCATTCATTCCTTTATTTTTGAATTCTTTTAAAAGAGTTTTCTTTATTATGTCATCTTGGGCTATAAATTGATCTTTAATGCATTTGTCTAATATTTGTTGACTGCCCACTACATGCAGAACACTGACCTGGCTCTGGGGATTCAGTGGTAAGCAATATGCTCTAGTTGCTCTCAGGGGCTTAAAGTCTAGCAGGATAGAGAGAGAGAAGTAAACAGGTAACAACAACATAATGTGATAAGTTCCATGGCAAAGGTAACTGTAAGTATGCAACGTAAGGACAAAGAGGGGGTACTTAACAAGAGTTGGAAGATTTCTGAGAAGGATAAGTTAGTGGAATTCTAAGCTGTACTCTGAAGGATGAACAATAGCTGTCTAGGCAGATGGTGTGAGGGAGAGGAGAACATTTCAGGCAGAAGGAACAGCACATTCAGATGTTCAGAGGGGAGAAACCATTGGCAGAAATGTCAATGGTTCAATATGACATTAGTCTAGAAAATAGGAGAGACCAATGGGATTGTCTGAATGTTTGCATCCCCCAAAGTCCATATATTGAAATCCTAACCCCCAAAGGTGATGGTGTTAGGAGGTGGGGCCTTTGGGAGGTGATTAAGTGATGAGGGTGGAACCTTCATAAATAGGATTAGTGATTTTATAAAAGAGATTTTATAAAATTGCAAGTCCCTTCCACTATGTGAGGACACAGTGAGAAAGTGAAAGCTATGAACTGGGAACAGGACCCTCATCCCACCATGATGGCTCCCTGATCTTGGACCATTAACCTGTGAGAAATAAATTTCTGTTGTTTATAAGCTACCCAGTCTGAGGTATTTTGTTATAGTAACCCAAACAGACTAGCAGATTGCTGAAAATAGGTAATCAGGGGCCAGATCATCAAGAGCACTTTATCCTGAGGGCATTGGACAATCACTAGGATTCATTAGTCAGTGGAACAACTTGGTCAAGTTTTTAAAATGAAGACTCTATGGCTACAATGTGGAGAACATATCAGAGAAGGATGAACTTGGGAACAATGAGCCCAGTTAAGAGGCTGTGCTATAAACCGTGTGGTCTGGGCAAAGGTAATGGAATCTTGATGAGAAGACTGGGGATATCTTGGAAATGGGTGGTAGAGTGGACATGATTTTGAGGTGAGGGAAATAAAGGCATTGAGAATGATCTCTGTCTTTTGGGTTTAGGAAATTGAGTTAATGGTGATGCTACTGACTGGGGGAGACCATCCAAGGGTTTGTAGGGGAGATAAGGTCTATCAGCTACTGCATTTAAAGGCATCCATTGACTAGAGTGGGCATACAAGTTCAGGATGATGTTTTATCCTCTGCAGTTGCCCTACTTCACATTTTTTAGCAATCTAACTGCTACCCTTGGTAGCATATATTTCTGAAGACAACTAGTAGGATTTGCAAACAAATCCCTCTGGCAGTGTTTCAGAGGTATCAATTCAACAATTCTATTATTGTTTTCTCAAGCCAACTGGCTCTCTAATAAATACATCATAACTAATGATACATATATTTGCAGAAGCGGCCACTAAATAAAGAACAGGCATGCTATGATATCTAGCACTCAAATTTGGAAAAAACAGAGTACTATAAAACTAGTCTAATGTGCTATCAAGAAATGATATGACAGAGAAATGTGTAGAATTGTTGGATTATTCATTATATTATACACCTGAAACTACTAAAATGCTTTATGTTAATTATATTTCAATAAAAATAACATAAAAAAGAAGTGATATAACAAGAAGAAACAATATGCATTTAAATTATGTCTTACACAATTCAACAACAATACTAGTAAATGCACTCATGGATAAGAATACTCACTGGTAAATATACATTGAACTCAAAATGTTTTATTTTATTGCAGAAAATGAAGAATAAATGATAAGAATCAGGTACATTCTATTTTCAGACAGTTTTTGAAATTGCTTTTCTTGATATAGTTAAAAAGAAAGTATTAATAAGTTGTTTCTTAATAAATTGTTTGTTGCTAGAGCACCAGATATTAGTGAGTTATGTGTGACATGCCTTATCCTGAACAGTTTATTGCTTACTTTAATGATGATAAAAATATCTTGTTTCTTCCTGGAATTTAAGATCCTAACAGAATTTGTGACAAGGAATGTCCTATACCAAAATGTTATTAATACTTTTTTTTTTTTTTTAAAGAAAAAGAAGGAATACAGAAGCTGTTTTCTGGTTCTAGATGTAAAGTGTAGATGTAAATTTACATCTCGATGTAAATTTGATTTTTCTGATTCTATCTTGTTGTTCTGCAAACCAAAATACAATTGTCTTCTATATTAGAGTGAATCATAAAATCACTTTGAAGGTGGTTTTAATGTTCCATCATGACCCTGTATAATGGAAATTTCAAAAATATTATTCTTTAAGTATGCTGACATTTTTCAAACATTCTCTTTTTTAAATGTTATAGCTCAGAGAGGGGAATGGGCCACTTTTAGAATAACATGCTGTGTGCATACGTCTGCCTTTTTAATTTCAATTCAAAGAAAATGCAAAAATCTCCAAACACAGCAGAAACTGTGAATTAATAGGACCTGCAATTAAATCTTTTTGTGGCATAAATTGTGCCTACGCCTTAACAAAACAAGATGTCAGCATTGTGAAGGTCAAAGTTGCTTGGCATCAAATAGATCAAATGCTGAATTGTTTATAAACATGTTAGAAAAGTGCATTGCTGTAAAAATATTCTTATAATCCGCAGAACTTGACACTGAAAATAACATTTGCTATTTAATTAAATGTTGAGAAGGCATTTATAGATAGATACCAATATACAACAGTTTTCTTGGATTGTGTCTATGACAACCATTATTCTCCTTTGTAATAATTCCCTACCACCCAAAATGCTTGAAAAAGAAGGATGTTTGCCAGTAGATACATTTCTTACAATTTCATCTTGGCTTTGAACTTTGTGATCTAAGGGAGATGATTTTTTCATCTAAGTGAGACTTATATTTCACAAGATTTCATGATTATTTTTTTCTTTTGATTGTTTTCTGTCCTTTTCTCACCCTAAGTACGGTTCAGGTGATAGGTAAAAGTTTTCATTCTTGGAAAGAATGGGAAATGAGCCGTGGACCTAAAACCGAGGTATCACATGAGGTTCCTCTGCCAAAAATATCTCAGTATCTCCCCGTGCTTTGCAGATAAATATTTACTCATCAGCTTTCCTCCCTATCAGCTGGCCTTTCCGGCTCTGCTAAACTATTCACCTCACCTGAATGGCTTACTATGTGTCTCTTAGGTACAGATTGTACTGCCTCTGGTTTTATGTTTGTTTTATTTTGTCTATGTTGTTTTAGCCAAAAGAAATATCTTCTCACTTTTTTGTGTTTGTGGGTCCCAACAGAAAGATATTTACTAATTAAGATACTTCTCTCTTCTGCCCTCCGTTTAGGACTAGTTGCATTTTTCTGTCACAGAATCCAGAGACATAGGCAGAATGATGGGTACTCAAGGGAAACCACTGCTTGTTTTTATAAAGCAGTGTCCCCAGGCTCCTGTGAAGAAACCATAGTCCTGGTCAACTGAATCAGACCAAAGGACCTACCGAGATGCTGCTTGCTTTTCTGGTCTTGGATCTTTTCCCACGATTCCCTTGATTCACAATAACTTGGTGCTCTAGATTTTACAGTTCTTAGGAAAATACACACATTCATCTATCCTATAACAGAAATGTCACCCTAAACATCTTGGGTCAACAATAGCTAATACCAAAATTTAGTGTCCATTTAGTGTCAGTCATGAGGCGTCCAAAAAGAAGATCGAGTTTCTCTTTGAGCAGTTATTTTTAAATTCTGAAGAGCATTTGGAGTATGGGGTTGCTGAGGGCTGAGAGGGGTTACTGAAGGAAAGAGAGGCTCCCACACAGTCTTCAGAGCCATTCTTTTTTCATGGGTTTTGTGATTTTTTTCCCATAGAATATTTCATTTAAACAGATGACAATGGATTAAAGAAAAACAATTTGTTCTAGAGGCTGAAGTGGATCACTGATTCACTCTCTTTATCCAAACTCAACTTTCTCTCCATAAAGCAGAAAGCATAGCTTTCCATGAAATTCGTCCTGACCTCTCCACGCATGATATGGCTTCTTTGAACTCCTATAGCTGTTTTTACCTGGGCTCTGGAGTCTGATAGTCGAAACTCTGTGCCTTGTGTTCTTCCATTATTATCCTATCATATGAGGATAATAATAGCATCTACCTTAAGGATCTCTGGTGAGAATTGAATGAATTAAGTTACCAGTACTTAGTATGTAAATTACACTGTTAACTACTACTATATTATTGGCTACTTAATTCTGTTCTGCCTTATGATATACATACATTGCTATCTTGAATTGCTTTTTCATTTTACTGTGAAATATTATATACATTCAAATAACGGATATATGTATTACAGAATACATGTAAGTAAGTATACACTTAGGAAACAGAACTTTCCCACTGTCACTGTATATTTTTTCTGAGTGCATACCTCCTATTTTCTGCCAGAAATTTTATCACATTTGTATTGCTAAAAATTATAGGTTTTTTAGTTTAATATTTTTTAACATTTATAAATGGCGTCATTTATTTTTCAAAAGCAAGTGGCTTTTATTCCTCAACATTTTCTTTGTAAAGGTCATATGCATTGTTACCACGTAGCAGTAGTTAAATCATTTTTGCTGCTGTAGAATGTTGCATTTGATGAATATTCTACAGTTTATCTGATTTTGTATTGAGAGACACTTTGGTTTTCTTCGGTTCTTTGTTATATCAACAATACTGCTATGAACATTCTTACACATGTTTCTTAGTGTTAAATAGTGCTTTAAATATTTTACTATTTAATTTTCCTCTGCCCTCCTTCCCATCTTACCTAGGTTGAAAATGTCTCTTAAGAGTCTTGTCTTCATAGCTTTGAACATAGTTTCTTGACCACAGTGGGTACTCCATATACGATGGTTAATTTTATGTCAACTTGACTGGGCTGAGGGATGCCTAGATAGCTAGTAAAACATTATTTCTGAATGTGTCTGTGAGGGTGTCTCTAGAAGAGCTTGGCACTTGAATCAGTAGATGAGTAAAGATCTGCCCTCACCAATGTGGGAGGCCACCATCCAATCTGTTGAGGGCCTCATTAAGACAGAAAGGCAGAGAAAGGGTAAACTCTCCTTGTAGGCTGAGATGTCCATTTCCCCCTGCTTTTGGACATTGAAGCTCCTGGTTCCCTGGCCATTGGATGCCAAGACTTTGACCAGCAGCCCCTCTGGTTCTCAGCCCTGTAGACTCAATTGAATGACACCCCCCTGCTTTCCTGGTTTTCTAACTTGCAGACAGCAGATCATGGGATTGTTTGGCCTCCATAACTGCTTGAGCTTGTCCCCATAATAAATCTCTCACATATAACCTCTTGGTTCTGTTTCTCTGGAGAATTCTAAGACACCACACAAACTTGTATATTTGATGTAATCAAAATAAATGTATTCATTGACCAATATATCAATTAATTTAATCGGTCTTTTTTTCTTTTTCTGTCCCTTACCATTCATCTCTTTCATATATTGTCTCCTCATTTGGCCATTTATTCTGTGCATGGTAGCCGTTTAGAATATCAATGGTACATGCACTCACGTATAAAGTCATGTTCACAGTTAATGCACTCTTTCAATATTACATACCATCATACACTGGAAAAGCTACTTAACCTGTCTAAATTCATTTCTTCCTCTATAAAATGAGTATAAATATATCTGCTTCATAAGTTTGTTGTAGGGATTGGACATAGCACATTTAGAATAGCTAGTATAGCAAGAGCCCAAAATATGCATTATTACTGTTATTATTATTATTATTATTATTCCCTAACTGATTTATGTGGTTAACTCTAATCTCTGCAGCCACATGGTATGTCCCTAGAGCACGAAGAACATTCTTATAATTATACCCATCCACAGTGCTTGACATAATTCACGTGTGTTGAATTGAACAGAATAGTCAGAGGTTATTAAGTAACCATTGATTGGCTGAATCCCTGTTGAGCAACTCTTCTTCCTCCTTTCTCTCACTTAACTCTTGAGGGTGATTTATGGTCCTGTAAGATTGTCAGTTAGGACTGGAATAGAGAGGGGAGTCACCGGCCGTAACAAAATGAAGGAGAAATAATAATAAGAAATTATTCCTGAGTCTGAGACTATGCGTAGACAAATTAGGTTGTCAGCTTTGTCAAATGGCTTGACGTATGTTAAATCTTAATTTCAAAAATATCACCTCTCACCTCCTGCCACATTGTCAAAAATCTCCACTTTTAGTCATTCTTTTGAATGAAGACTTCTAATAAAAGTGTGTTAACAATATTACATGGAAACACTTCCTTATAACATGATAATGTTTCAGAAGAGAGAATGTAGAATGGTCAGTGGAATTCTTCAAATGCCAAACAAATTATTTAGTATGTGTTTCCCATGTGCCAACCTGTTTATTTACATCATTTATAATGTTCACAAACCTCTTCAGTTCTTATTTATGTCTGCATTACAGATGAGGAAATTGAAACCAAGGAACAGTTATTTACTTGATTTATCCAATCACAGCTCTCCATGCCTAGGAAGTAGAATTTAGAGTTCTGTAATCCTAAGCACCACTGTACCATGCGGTCTCTCATCTCCTGCAGTGGACTGCATTCTGTATGAACCACAGTAAATGCTAGCATGTTGGGATAATTAGAGAAGTTCTTGACTTTGTCAACAACACTGTGACCCCATTGCCTGCATCTAGAGGCTTCTATTCACATAACGGCAAAGCCTCGTGTTAGACCTCCTTTCAGGAATAAATGAGCTTTCTCAAGTTTTGGGGAGGATGTGTGCTTCGGTGACTCCACACTGCAGTTCCCTTCTACCCAGGAACATGAGTCCTGACCATTGCCTGCGCAGGTCCCTCCCATCTTCACTTCCGCACCTGCAGCCACTGGCTTCCCTGAGCACAGTGTCGTCCTACGTGTGATCGCTTCCTCTACTCCTTCATTTTTCCAAAGCACCAATATGATAGGATAATAACCAAATGTGCAGATAACAATTTCATCTTCATCTTGGCCTAGGCTTGAGTTGTCTACCCTAAAGCCTTGGCCAATGCTTTCTTCACCAGAGGCTCAAGAACTCCCTGGATGTTCACATGGATTGCTCTCTCACTTCTTTCAGGTCTTTCGTTATTTATTTGGTGAGATTTTTCCCAAACATCCTCTTTAAAATTGCATGCTTGCATCCCATCCCCACCTCCAATTTCTACACTTTCTATCTCGCTTTGTTGATCAGTTTTTATTCATAGGACCTGTCATCATTTTACTTCTATGAATTTTACTTATTTTTTATCTCTCTTCCCTCAATATAGTTAAGCTTCAAGAAGAAGGGACTTTTGTTAGCTTTGTCAACGACTGTATCTTCCATCTTAAACAATGTTGAATATATAGTAGATACTCAACAAATGGTTGCTTAAAAAATTAATAATTTTGTTGGATTACTTGACTACCAGGAGTGGTATTGACTTTGATAGTGGAAGCTACTGAGGAAGGGGCCTAGGTTCTTGCAGGTCAAGAACTTGCAGGCCCTTATTCCTATTTCCTTAGGAATAGGGACTTTATCAACATGCAAATATTCTTACTAAATTCATTCATTTAAAAAAACTTGATAAAGACACATGCAATTATTTAGGATATTTTATTCCTCTTTCTCTCTCAATTCAAATCCATGAAACTTGTTACAGGTAGTCTCATTTTGTACCCTAGTGTCTTATTTTGGACATTTTGGACGTTGTAGATAGTAATCATTTTCCCCTTCAGTTTAATCTGGAATACTTGGCAGAGATTTTCCAAGGCCAATTTGCTCTCAGGGTAGGAATGGTGATGGAGATAAAAGGGATGAGAAAATGGAAGGAGCCGAAGGACTTTTAATCTAGTGCTGATCTTCAGCTATCTGAGGTTATTACCTATTTCATTCTTGTCAAAAATTGCTGATAAATGGGTAGCAGTTTTATTTGCTCAATACTTAAGGTCATTATTTTAGTGCCAATTTGACATGGATTGCCAGGTAGGAAAAAAAATTTTGGCAAGGTTAGTAAAGACATCATTTGTGAAATTTTCAAGTTCAACTCTAACAATAAATTTCTCATTAATGAGTTGTTCAAACAAACTAATAATAGGAAGGATTCTGAGATATTTATAAATACCTAACAGAAGGATTTCATAAGTGAGGTTGTAGACACCAAGATCTTAATGTTGACTTTTTCTAGGTTTACAAATCGTGGTCTGGTATTTAAAGCCTCATGAATTTTTTTTTTTTTTTTTCCTTTTTTGCCTAGTGCTGGTGATATTTTCTTATAGTATGAAATAGTATTTATAGAAATTTCCCTAAGGTTATACTATAAATCTACCCTTTCAGTTCTTCTAAATTTTGTATTTGGATTCCACTGGGCCATCAGAGAACTGCACATTTGATCTGCATTATTTCAGTCCCTTGTAGAATTGCTTATACAGAATTGCAGTTTGGATTTATGCCATCAGTTTGCATTGAGGGACATTATAAGAAACAGCCATAGAAAAGACACTATCATACGTATTGGAAAAATCTTGTCAAGTGCTCATTCAATACATCCTTATGAAACCTCCAGGAAAAATTTCTTTCAGTGTCCTATAACAGGGCAAACTGGGTTTCTTTTGAGCAAATACAGTAAATTGAATATGGTGCTTAGTAGGTTTTCTCTCTGCTTTGGGCTCTCAGGAACTGTATCCTCCAGGATTTGAACAGGAAAATGGAAGCCACTCTACGTGTTCCAAGTATGAAGGATTATAGTTTGGAGAGTTAGAGGTTTACACAACTGCTGGAAAACCTGCAGGTTGTGAAGATTGTCACTACTGAAGATTTCAAGCTGAAGGAGCAAAGTAAGTGGTTCTCAAAAACTCAGTAGGAAGTTTTTGTTAGACTCTCACAGTCGCTCCTGCTTCTATAGACAATGGCCTCTTTTTTCCTTTGCCTTCCAAACCCATGGGGGGCTCCTCCTTGTCAGATTCTGACCTGGACAATATGGAAAAGAGGTTTTGGGAAATATATTTTCAACTTGTAGAGGAGCTGGTGGTAAGGCTGAACTGATAATAAATAATGAAGCAAAAACAATCATAACACATTTTGCCAACTTCTTGCAACAGGACAGAATCTAACAGTGTAGAGTTTGTGTTCTAATTTTATACTTGGATTCGACAAGCTTTACCACATCTATTTTTTAATTCTAATTTCTTTATTTATGTGTTTACTTTCATTTTGTTGTATTGTAATTATCTATTTCTATAAGCCACCTGAACTCTTTTGGAAACGTGGTATATAATAAATAATTTGTTTGAAAGGTAAGTAAAGAAGAATGAGTTTATGAGAAATGCGTATCTAAAAACAACCTAATACACATTAAATATGACTAGAGATGTAAAGCAGGTGGTAAGAATAACCCAAGCAACTGCCATACCACTCTCCAAGACCCATTATCTTGGAGATTCCTTTTTGTTGTTACATCGATTTTTTTTTTTCTTGTTACGAACAGAGTCTCAAAATATGTTATTAAAAATATAGACAATAAAACATGCACACTTACCCAGCACAAGCAAAAAATGAAATCTTTCCTACAAGCAAATTTTCTATGCATCTAGGCTTACTCCTTTAAAGGTCTTGATTTTAAAATTTTAATAATTTTTATAAATAAATATAAAAATTTTGGGCGCCTGGGTGGCTCAGTTGGTTAAGCGACTGCCTTCGGCTCAGGTCATGATCCTGGAGTCCCAGAATCGAGTCCCGCATTGGGCTCCTTGCTCAGCGGGGAGTCTGCTATTCCCTCTGACCCTCCCCCCCCATGCTCTCTCTCTCTATCTCATTCTCTCTCTAATATAAATAAAAAATCTTAAAAAAAATAAATAAATATAAAAATTTTGTAAATAAAAATATGTATCTCTGCCTTCTTAAGAGTCACCAGTGAAAATAATTCAAGCTTTTCATGCAGATCTAGGTAATTTTTATGTAAAAACAATTTCATCATAATGTATTGCAGTGATGTATGAAGGACTACCGGTATACAGAAGACTCGGATTCTTTAAAATGAGCTTAATTCTTCTATTTGTTCTTTGAAATGTGTTTCTTTTTTGCACTGTTATCCTTATCCAATGTCTTATTTTACACACAATTGTCTAGAAGAGATCTGAGAATGGTTCTACCTTTCCAGTAGAATAAGTATAATGATCTGAGTATAATAGTTAATATCTTTTCATGCTTGAGAGCTTCCTTTTTCTCATTTTTTCCTTTTAAGTTTAAGGCTATATATCAACTCCTGAGGTTTCTAGAAGCTTGACCTCTGGATGAGTGGGCATTATTGCACGTATTTGATCTCTTTAATAAGATTACAGAGTAATGAAATTTAGAGACTAAAAGAGACTGTGAAAGGTCACCTGGTCCACCACTTTCCCAAAGAGGCCACTTCCATTTAGAACCATATCTAAACCACTGCAGGCAAAGGGCAGCCTCTACTATTTTATAGCCTTTCAAAGACAGAAATGCTATGATCTCTAGTGGCAAGCCATTTTTATGTTTTATAATTCCCGATTTCAGAAAATTCTCCTTATATTTAACTTAAATTTCTCATGCAGAAGTTTAAGCCTGTGAACTCAGTCCTTGAGGAGATTTGAAAATAAAACTGGGCTTTTGAAAGGACTTAAGAAAATTGGGTTCTGTTGTTCCTCTGTTTTCATTCTCTAGGGCAAAAGTTGGCATAATGGTGTGAGTGTGTGTGTGTGTGTGTGTGAGAGAGAGAGAGAGAGAGAGAGAGATGGAGAGAGAGAAAAGGAGAGAAAGAGAGAGAGAGGGAGAGAAACTGAGAATTTATAGACTTCTTTTAATGCCCATGACTCATATGACATTCATGCATGGATCAAACTAATTGGTGAGGGCCTGGGCTGAACTATATTCTCACCAGGTCTCTCTTGATACTAATTCACATTCACAAGCTAGCCAGCTATTTAGGATAAGGAGTGTAGTTTGTAGTTATGAGGCAGGAAAAATGTGAGATGATATAACAGAGAAACAGGATGGGGACTATAAAGAAGACCCACCATTACTCTTGGCATTTAAGAACTGTAGGACTTTGAGCAAGTTGATTTCCACTGTGAAATGGAGATTAATAATAATATATCATTTCGGGGCACCTGGGTGGCTCAGTCTTTAAGTGTTTGCCTTCAGCTCAGGTCATGATCCCAGCATCCTGGGATCGAGCCCCACATCGGGTTCCCTGCTCAGTGGGGAGCCTGCTTCTCCCTCTCCAGCTCCCTCTGTTTGTGTTCCTTCTTTCGCTGTCTCTCTCTGTCAAAAAAATAAATAAAATCTTTAAAAAAATAATATATCATTTCTATCATCCCATGAAGAGGGAATTTTTGGGGACCCAAAGAGAAAATGGGTATATAAATGCTTTGAAAATTATAAGCCATATATAAATATATAGTAATTTCTCATGCCCCAAATATTTAACTCTTTTTTGAGTAGTAGATTGGAGAATTGGGAAAATCTGGTTTGGATTATAGCTTTGGAACTAACTCTGTGGTCTTAAGCAAGTCTTTTAACATATTTGACCCACAGTTTTCTCTTGTAAAATTGGACAATATAATTGACCTTGTGGGGTATTAGTGATGATCAGAGATAATAAATGCAAAGTGTCTAACATTCTGTTGCACAAACAGTAGGTAGTCAGTAAATTCTAACTATTGTTGTCATAGAGATATTGATGCAAAAAAGCTTCTACTTCTCCCGCTCTTATCTCATATCTCCCATGTATTTGATCGTGCAGTCATGCCAATTCTACCTTCTTAATATTTCAGAATGCACTCCTCCCTTATAGTCTCCATGGTTACTGTATGATCTGTGCCATTATCCAAACTCTCATGGTATATTTCAGTAGTATTTAACTGCTCCATTTGCTTCTAATATTTTTCCCTTTAATCCAGCTTCTATAACTGGATTATAACCGAAGTCATTTTTTAAAGAGCTATCTGAACATTGTCCTATTCTTTCTCGAAGATTATAACTCTGCCATTGAATGAAACCAAAGATATTCACAACCAGTTAAATAAAAACAGTTTTTAAAAATTTTAAGTCAGTTTATTAACAGTTAAGACCCTTCATAGTCTAGTGTATTATCTTGGTATCATCCTCAACTATCCTCTTTCAGTAATGCATCCTATTCTATGCCGACCTTGTGGCAATTAACTAAACATGCCATGTTTAGATCTTTGTGTGTGCTGCTTTCTCTGAAATACTCCTGTCTTCTTATCTACCTTGCAAGTCTACAACTGTCCTTTGGAGAATGTGGAGATTCTAGCCTCCATGGCCACAGACACGTAGGAGGATCTCTATATAAGCTTCAAAGGATTAAATCATAGGGAGATGGATTTTTCCAAGGGTAACTGTGACCTTAAAAGGTTAGGAACCACTGTTGCGTACTTAAATATCCTCTCCTTTATAAGGCCTTCACTTTTCAGTGATACCCTTATGCATTGAATATCAAGTGTTGTGTAATGTTGTCTTTAATATCTTGAAGCAGGTACTTATCAGTATTGCTTTCAGCAGGCAACCAATAAGTCAAAGTGGGATTTTTGAGCAGATAAACTCCTGTGTGACGTGCCTCCAGAGGAAGATCTATTGCTCAAGCTCTGTCTCCTTTGACGAATGCCTAGAAATACATGATCAAAGTTTATTTATCTAATATTAAGGTGTTGATTCCTTTTAATACACAGATCCATAAATTTTAGTGTAAAATGTACCACTTGGGTTATTATCAATCTTCATGCTTTAAAATAAATGGGTTTGTAGGTTTTCTTCTAGCAAAAAGAAGGGGCAGGAGGGAGGTCTTCTTGATCCCAGAGAATATAAGGAAAGTAAAGGGCTACCTCAAGAGAAAAACAGGGAGGTTAAAAAAACCAAAGTCAAATTTTATCTCCGTCTCCATTTTGTTAAGTGATACGATAAGGCAGTAGTCATGTTACTGGATATAAGTACCCCTGGGGCAACACAAACATTTCCCAGGGGTATCGGGACACCATGAGTTTCTAAGGAATTAATTTCTAGTTATTCAAATTCCATATACTCTTTTCTAAAACTGACTACCTGTTGAATAAGCCTGAGGTCACCCTGAGTGTCCTCTCCCATCTCTCACAACAACCACTTTTCTCCCACTCTACAAGAGAAAAGAAAATCTCTCACCTGTCCAGAATCACACTACGGTGCTTTGCTCTGTCATGTAAAACCCGTGGGCATTGTATAAAGGTATTGTAGGAGAAATTGATATAGACGGCAAGAAAGTGAATAATTCTAATTGCTTAGTAACAAACTCATTTGCAAGTGAATTTGAGTCCAATTTTTTGCTTTCAACAGGGTCAAAGAAAGTCCGAATTGAATTGTTGGTTGTGATGATTTTTGTCAGGTAGCTCAGAAGTAGTGTAATAAATTGAGAGACATTATTATAGCAAAACTCCTTTCATTCCCATCTAAATATTTGTGTAACCAAATGCTTACATGTATAAAAATGAAAAATAAGAATCAAATTGATGCTAAATCCTCTCATTTTTATCAGTAAGTAATATTCACCCATGGTTACATGCACTGATTTAAGAATGAAAGCTCCATACATTAGGGGTACCTGGGTGGTTCAGTCAGTTAAGTGACTGACTCTTCATTTCAGCTCAGGTCATGATCTCTGGGCTGGATCTCAGCTGGACTCTGTGCTGGGCATGGAGCCTGCCCAAGATTCTCTTTCTCCTTCTTCCTCTGCCCCTCCCGCTCTAAAAAAAACTAAAAATAAATAAATAAAAATAAATAAAAAGAAAAGAAAACTCCATACATCTCATTAAGAAATGCCTTTTTAATAAAAATTGACTTTTATGTTCAATTATTATCTATCAAGTATATATTTATATTGTGCTGATCAATAGTGTATTAACAACAATTACAATACTGAAAACATTTTTCTTTTCGTCATTTAGAGCTTTCTAGTCTCTGAAAATAAAATCACACACATAAAATATTTATTGTATTTATAAATATGTATTTATATATGTAATAATAATAATAATATATAATAATATATAATAATAAATAATAATAAATAAAATTTTATATATGTATATATGAAACATATATTTGCAGGAAAGCATGATAATGAGTAATGAACATTTAAGAAAAATAATATGCTACACTAGAAAAAAATTCTATGGGAGAAATGAAATGATAATGCAATTTTAAGGAAAGAAATGTTAATTTTATAACCATTAAAAAGAGTTTTCAGTAAAATTTTCAATTGATAATGGTATCAAATTGCTATTATAAACATCTGAAAGTGTGATATTTTAAATTTCAATATTTGCCATATACTAGAGATTATATCCTTTGCAAGTATTTAGACTTGAGCAAATGTTTTACTCTCAGTTTAAAAAGTCACATAGACTCAAAATTCTTTTAGGGGATATGTGAGCATAAAAGTTTGAAGGTCACTCCTCCAAGGTACACAGAGGTCAAAATTTTCTCTATCATCCCAGAATCATCTATTATGAAACATGTTTTTTAGGGTTTCTTTTCTTAAATACTCATTCTCCCCCAAACTGAGCAAATTCACATTACGGTATGCTGGCCCCTCAAAGAGATCCCAGAGGACTTGGGCATGGCTTTGGGTACTGAGAGTTAGGGCACTGGATCAAAAAAAGGGAGGAAAGGAGGGAGAAAGTGGGGAGTGCGGGAGGCAAACACGCCTGGCCATGCTTTTCCTGACTCTGGCTTGGCTCTTCAGTGGATCCTCCCTGGGTGTGGTAACAAGAGCTCCCGCTGTGTTTTCAGTCTGTAAGGGGAGCTTAACTCAGGGGAGGGGCTGGTCCCTGGATACTCCAGGCCTTACCTCAATGCCACCTCAGGAGAATCATCTCCAAGGAAGAAAATGAGGTAATAACCAGGCAAACATAATTCAATGAGAAAAAACAGTCAATTTTTATCTCATTTACTTTCAGGGATGGATTGTTTTCTCCTAGTTTCTTTTCCCTGTTTATTAAATCATGTTCAGCTCTTCATCATCACAGTCTTCATTTCCTTTAAGCTTATTTCCCCATGTCCAATACTTCTTTGCTTCACAACAATTTGTATTTCTAGCTATCAACTTAATGAAAGGATTTTGAGCAAGTGAGGGGGCAATGCTCTTGCAAATTCCTGACTGATTTGTCACTGTATCACAATTTCCTTCTTTCTTTCTTCCTCTTTCTTTTTCTTTCTTTCTTCT